>NC_056737.1:878432129-878794629 GCF_019279795.1 Protopterus annectens
ATATATATATATATATATATATATATATATACATACATATATATATATATATATATATATATATATATATATATATATATATATACCCCTAGGTTAGAATGCTATGTGCTGGACCACCTCAAAAGTCCATAATGAAATCATAATATTGGGTGATGTTAATATAGATTGGGAAACCATGCAATCTGAAAATCCAACCAATAATATATATCTGTACAAATTCACTGAATATATAACCATGCCAACTAGATATAACAAAGCCACACCTAGACAATCAACTCTCGACTGGATCCTAAAATCCCCTCAAAATAAAATATCATCCCATGGAACTATGTCATACAGCCTAAGTGATCACTTACCAATCTACACCATAAGGT
Source organism: Protopterus annectens (assembly GCF_019279795.1). Classification (NCBI taxonomy): domain Eukaryota; kingdom Metazoa; phylum Chordata; order Ceratodontiformes; family Protopteridae; genus Protopterus; species Protopterus annectens. The sequence continues at coordinate 878,432,504 of NC_056737.1, forward strand.
ACCAAAACAACAACGTCCAAACATAGCCGGCGTTAGGCACCCGCAAAACCCACGGCCGTGGGCAGCCCCCAATTATCTCTGCATGAATGAGGCCCCCATCCAGCAGCCGCAGGTTGCTCCATCTGTTACTTCCTCGACTCAGCACCTCGTGGACATCCACACAGTTCCTTGACGTCACCTCACAATTCCAGACTGTTTTTCCATTTTTTTTTTTTTGATTCGTCTGTAAGCTGCACTCAGTCAGGTCTGCTTCAGTGAAGCAAATGACCTGTTTGGCTGCAGCAGCCTGGGAACTAAGTTCTCATTTTTTTAAACAAGGAAGTGATGAAGCAAGGACCTGAGTGGTCCTTGCAAAGCACTTCCTGGATAAACTGCCTTTAAAAAGGCATGTGTGGCTAATAAGGATTGCTTCTCTTGTTTTTAAACAAAGGAGTTTTCCTTTTAGCATATCAGTGGTAGATCGAGCAGGGTTTGGAGAGCATGAGAGCAGATCAATGGTGAAGTCAAGTCTTTGGAGCGGTCATGGTCGAGAACAGTAAAAACAGGTAATGCAACCAACCAGACAATCCAAAGAGCAACACTTGAGGCTGGAAACCAAGAAAGTAGCACCAAAAAATCTTTATTTACCACAAGTAAGTGCTTTCGTCTGGTGAGCGTCACCAGACTTCTTCAGACAAAATAACCCATACAACATTAAGCTTATATACTCAACAAATTAAATCAAATAATCCATTTAATTTAATTTAATTTTGATTTAATTTGTTGGGTATATAAGCTTAATGTTGTATGGGTTATTTTGTCTGAAAAAGTCTGGTGACACTCACCAGACGAAAGCACTTACTTGTGGTGAATAAAGACTTTTTGGTGATACTTTCTTGGTTTCTAGCCTCGAGTGTTGCTCTTTGGACTGTATGGTCGAGAACAGTATTTTCAACTGTCCTTCTAAGGGCAATTTCTAAAAGGTCTAGAAAACTGTCCTTTTAAGGACAATTTTAAAAAGGACTGCAGTGGTGTGAAAGGAAAGCAAGCAGAGCAGGTCAGTCTTCAGTTGTGAAGAGGGAGCAGAGGATTGGAAGCAGCCTTTTGTTAACAGCTTAAAAGGTAAGTTTTTGGGTTTAGTTTTTAACTTTATTTTTTGTGGGTTGGGGGGTAACCTAGGGGCGTGATTGCCTTACTTTTTTGTGTATATTTCTTGTGCCAAGAGGACTGGGAGGGTGAGGGCTGTGGCTGCAGCAGGTTTATTTTGCTCTTGTGTAGAGTTCATGTGCTAAGAGGATGGGAGGGTGAGGAGCTGTGGTTGTACCAGTTATTTTACTTTTGTGTAGAGTTCCTGTGGTAAGAGGATGGCGGGTGAGTAGCTGTGGTTTTACCAGTTTTATTTCACTTTTGTGTGGCGTTCTTGTGCTAAGAGGATTGGATGGAGGGGAGCTTTGGTTGTACCATTTATTTTACTTTTGTGTACAGTTTTTGTTATAAGAGGATAGGGGTGAGGGGCTGTGTTTTTTATCAGTTTTATTTCACTCCTGTGTAATGTTCTGTGGTAAGAGGATGGAGGGGCTGTGGTTGCACCAGTTTTATTTTACTTTTGTGTAGTGACGTGTTGTGCTAAGAGGACTGGGAGTGAGGGGCTGTGGTTGTACCAGTTGTATTTTACTTCTGTGTAGTGAGTCATTGTGCTAAGAGGATTTGGAGGTGAGGGGCTGTGGTTGTACTGGTTTTATTTTACTTTTTTGTAGCAACGCATTGTGCTAAGAGGATTTTGGGGGGGGCTGTGGTTGTACCGGTTTTATTTTATTTTTGTGTAGTGACGCGTTGTGTTAAGAGGATTTTGGGGTTGAGGGGCTGTGGTTGTACCAGTTTTATTTTAGTTTTGTGTAGCAACATGTTGTGCTAAGAGGATTTGGGGGGTGAGGGGCTGTGGTTGTACTAGTTTTATTTCACATTTGTTTACTGAATAGTCTGACTGGGATAGAACACATTTTCAATGGAGGCTTGGGGAGAAAAGCTTATCTTAGTACACAAGTGGTAGAAATATATAAAATAACTATGGTTTATCTGTTTTTATGAGGGACACTGTAAAGGAATGTGAGCTGTAATATACATTTAATTTTGATTGCCATTTGGTTAGGAGGAGAGCATGTGAGTTAGCTACTGGGGGCAAGAAGTAGAGTAGGCTTGTTATTTTTATAGCTTGTATCTATGCTTTATATGTAAAGGGTAGAGACAATGGGATAGGGGGTGATAAAAAGGAGGGGAGATAAATGATGGGACAGAGAAGAAAAGGATATTGGAGTTTGTTAGACCAGGGATAGGTGGGCAGTCTTGAGCTGATGTCTAAGTGAATAGCTTTAGGAGTTCATAGGTTCATAGGTTGGTACTAGACTATCAGCCCTAGGGCCTATACAAGCCTAGCCGTAACAATTCCCTGGCTATTTCTTCTCACAGTATTTACTTCCCTGGGCCCCTGTCTAGCAGGGTGACTGACGTGATCCCCAACATGAATTTCCTGCCTCCCATCCAGTCATCAAGGTTCCTTTTGAAGAGGGCCAAAGAGGCGCTGTACTTGACATGTATGGGCAGTCTATTCCAGAGTCTGGGGAGTCTCCGGGTCAGGAACCTGTCCCTCCAGCATGTTTTGTTCATTGTGATGACAAGGTTTAGATCCCTGGAGCATGTGATTCTGAGGGATTGGGATTTCTTTAAGTGTAGCATGTCCAACAGCTCTGGTTTTGACATGGCCTTGTATGTTAAGCAGAGCTTGTCTCTGAGTAGATGATATGCGACAGAGTTTTTTTAGACAGTCAGCATAGGGCATCTGCTTTATTCCTGTGATTCTTTTAGTGAGGTATTTCTGTGGCCTTTCCAGTTGTTGCAGATGTCTTGAGAGGTACATACCAAACAGGGCATTGTATTCTACTATAATGGGTCTATTGAGGGATGAGTATAGTGGGACAATGACCTCCTTTTTTCTGGATGAAAAGCCCTTAGTGATGACGTGTGCCATATAGAAGGATTTCCTGACTGTTGTGGTGATGAGGTTATCGAAGGTTATCGAAGGTGAGACCACTGTCCACCTGTGTCCCTAAGTCTCTTATCACACTTTCGGTGTTTAGTGTACTGCCACCTATGTGGTAATTCACGAGTACATGTTTTTTCCCAAAGGGGATAACTATACATTTCTTAGCATTGAGCTTGAGCCCATGGCTCTGGCACCAAGCATCTGTTTCTGTAAGGCCCTTTTGTAGAATATCCACATAATTTGGGGATTCAATAATGGCTCCCAGTTTGCAGTCATCTGTGAAATTTGTTAGCCAGAGTCCCTTAGTGATGGTCTGTGCTTCAGTTTGGGGTAAGTGGTAAAGACTGGCTTATTTCAGCCTGGATTGGAACATGAGCTTTTGCATGGTAGATGAGTCACATAAGTGAAGAGTCATCACCATATTGGATTGTGGATGCTAGGGAGGTGGTGGTACTGAGGTTGTTAGTAAATCCACTACACTGAAGTGGACCAAGGATGGAGCCTTATGAGACTCCCAATGTGACTGGGAGGGGGTAGATCTTGGAGCCATTTTATTGCCTGTTTATGACCTGTTAGGTAGCTTTGGAACCATCTGATGGCTAGGGGGCTGAGATTAAGTTGAGAGCAGTTAGTAGTTTGTTGTGAGAGACTGTGTCAAAGGCCTTTAACAAATCTAGAAAGACAGCTGATCCTATTTTACCTTAATTTCTAAATTGATGGTGTTGGTACAATTGAGGAGGGCAGTTGTAGCATGAGGCCTGAAGCCGTGTTGGGATTTGGCAAGTAAATTATTGGTTGTGAGATACTGCAGAAGTTGAGAATGAATACCTCATGCTAGGAGTTTAGATAGTGGGGAGATAATTGTTCTGGGCCTATAATTTGTAAGTTTGGTTTATTTGGTACTTTGTTCCTAACTTGTTGATAGGCTATTTTACTTTTGTCCAGAATTCCTGTGCTAAGAGGATTAAGGGTGAGGGGCTGTGGTTGTAAAAGTATTTTACTTTTGTCTAGTATTCTTGTGCTAAGAGGGTTGGGGCGGGGGGTGTGGGCTGTGGTTTTACCACTGTTTTACATTTGTCCATAATTTTTCTGTTAATAGATTGAGAAAGGGAGGCTTGTCTGTAATGTCCAGATGTAGTCATGGGGTTGGGGGGGGGGGTTATTTAGAGAGATGATTGCATTACATTTTTGTGCAGAATTCTTGTGCTAGGGGGATCAGTGGAGGTGTGTGGAGTCAGTTGTGCCCAAGAATTTTCATTGACTTATTTTTGTTTTGTCTAATTGTGCTGAAAAATTGGTAGGGGGGATAGGGGTTGTGAGAATGCTGTAGATAGTGGAGATGTTTTAATGTGTACAGATACTAACCCTGTTATAGGTTCATAGGTTCATAGTTAGATACTAGGCTATCTGCCCTAGGGCATTTATAAGCCTAGCCAGAGTGTATTTGACTTCCGCCTCCCTATTAGATTAGCCTACTGTGCCTCTGTAAAGTAGGTCACAGAAGGTACCCTTTTAAGATTAGTTTACTGTGCCTCTGTCTAGCAGGGACACAGAAGAGATCCCAGGGGTGAATTTGCGATTTCCCATCCACGCGTCCAGATTTTGCTTGAAGAGGGTCAGCAAGGGGCTATGCCTAACATGAATTGGGATTCTATTCCAGAGTGAGGGGAGCCTCTGGGAAATTAATGTGTCCCTCCAGCATGTCCTATTTATTTTTGTGCTGAGGTTTAAGTCCCTGGAGTGTGTAGCTCTAAGGGACTTGGATTTTTTGAGGTGGAGCATGTCCATTAATTCTGGGTTTGACATGGCTTTATACGTCAGGCATAGATCGCCTCTGAGTAGGTGGTAAACAAGTGAGTAGAGCTGGAGTTTCTTTAGTCGAGCTGTATAGGACATCTGTTTGCAGCCCATGATCCTCTTGATGAGGTACTTTTGGGGTCTCTCCAGTTGCTGCAGGTGTCGGGTAAGGTACATCCCAAAAGGGGCATTGTATTCAATTATGGGCCTGATGAGTGACGAGTAGAGGGGCACAATGACCTCTCTTGATCTAGATGTGAACCCTTTTGTGATAAGGTGGGCTATATAGAAGGTCTTTCTAACCACTTTGGCAAAGTGATTATCAAAGGAGAGATTACTATCTACGTTGGTCCCCAAATCTCTAATTACTTCTTCCGTACTTAATGGATTACCACCTATATGGTAATCTGTGAGCACCTTGTTTTTCCCAAAGGGGATGACTATGCACTTTTTAGCATTTAGCTTGAGGCCGTGGCTCTGGCACCAAGCATCCGTCTCTGTGAGACCCTTTTGGAGAATGCTTGTGTCAGCTGGAGATTCGATTATGGCCCCCAGTTTGCAGTCATCTGTGAACTTTGTCAGCCATAATCTCCCCGTGTTAGCCTGAACCTCAGAGAAGTATATACTGAACAAGAGAGGTCCCAGAACTGAGCCCTGTGGGATGCCACTTGTAACTGGTTTGGATTCGGACATGGCATCTGCTATTCTGACCATGTGGGTTCTATCTCTGAGCCAGTTTGCAACCCATCTTGTGATATAGGGGTTGATATTTAAGCTGGTAAGCTTATTTATGATGCCCGAGTGGGGTATTGTGTTGAAGGCTTTTGCGAGGTCCAGGTAGGCTGTGTGGACTACCTTGCCCTCATCTATGGCTTTGTTAACTGTTTCAAAGAAATCAACTAGGTTTAAGAGGCAAGATCTGCCCTTAACAAAGCCGAATTGGGTAGGGTCCAGTGTCTGGAAGCTCCCAATGTCTTTGTTTATGAGATCCATGATAATACGCTCCATAGCTTTACAGACCAGACTAGTCAGGCTTATGGGGTGATAGCTCCCTGGGTCCGTTGTGGCACCACCTTTGTGGAGTGGAACCACTGTAGATGTACGCCATTCTTTGGGTACATATTATGTAGTAAGGCTAAGTCTGAACAGTGACTTAATATGAGGGTTCAGTTCTTCTTGGAGCTCATGTAAGACACAGCCTGGGACACCATCCGGTCCCATAGATGCTGTGTTTTTTGCTTTGGAGAGGGCAGCTTTCACCTGTGCATCTGTGATGTCAGGGAGGTTACATTCAGTTGGGATAGGCATTTGCTCCTTTGGGGGGGGGGAGTTTGCGCTGAATCTGTCTGCCAGGATGTTGGCTATGTCTGTAGGTTCGGTATATTTTGTACCGTTATGCAACTATTCAGAGCATATCTGGGAGTTTCCACCCATATTCCTGACATAACTAAAGAAGGCCTTGTGATTATCTTTAGTGTCTAGGGCAACTTTTCTTTCGAAACTGGCCTTTGATGATTTTATGAGGGATCAAAGTTTCTTGCTAATACTGATCAGAGATGCCTTCCCTTTTTGGGATTTTGCTCTGTCATGTAGTAGCTTTCTCCTTCTGTTGTATAGCTTATTTATGGCCGGGGTCCACCAGACCGGTCTCCTGTTTTTGGAGGAGTGAGTCTTGGTTTTATTTGGGATAGCATGATCCATGCATTCCTGCAGGTGCTCATAGAATGCATTTGTAAAGGATTCTGCGGATTGGGCTGTATTATCCTCTGGCCCGGGGGCTTTGAAGGATTCTACCTCAGTCTTGAGAAGTGCAAAGTTGGCTTTTGAGAAATTTTTTACAGTGATTTCCTTGGCTGGGGGTGGGGATGGGATATGGATGTCCAGGGAAATTTGTTTATGGTCTGATCTTACCAATGAGGGGTTTACCTCCGGTGTGGAACATAGAGTCCCCATGTTGGTGATGACCAGGTCCAATATGTTGTTCCCTCTTGTGGGAGTGGTGACCAGTTGTTCCATTGCGTTAGAGTTTATAAATTCAAGGAACCATTGGGCGAGGGTGTTTGGGCTTGAGTAGTTTTCCCAGTCAATGTTTGGGTAGTTGAAGTCACCCAATAACGTAGTGTTTGGAGAGACCTTCATATTCTCCAGTGTTCTCAGGAATGCCAAGTGGGGTTCCTGTAATAGGGAGTGTGTTCTGTAGCAGGCTACAAACTGAAAGGCAGTTTTGCCCGCTGTTAGTTGCACATGGATGGTTTCCGATGCTTCGTGCAGTGCCACTAACCTGGAGGTGTAGGTATCTTTGATGAATATAGATACTCCCCCTCCTGTTGTGCTTCGGTCTGAGTTTTGGGGCTGAAACGCATGGTATGAGTTATAATCTGGTAGTGCTGGGGTGCTCTCAGGAGCCTTGAACCAGGTTTCTGTTACTGCACAGACATTGATTTTCTCCATACTGAGGAGTGCCTCGAGTGTGTGCATCTTGAGGTTTAGACTTCTGGCATTGAGTAGTATTACCTTTAGTTTTTTTATCCTTGGGTTGTCTATGGAGGTGGGTTTGTCCTTTGAGCCTTGCCTAAAAAAGGCACTATGGGGGTGGCAAGAGCCTTGGCCAGTATACGAAAGCCTAAGGGTGACAGGTGCAAGCCGCCCTAGCGCAACGTGGCTTGTCGAGCATGTCATCCCAGGCTGACAGACACTGGATCCCCTTTGAATGACACCAATACTTTAGCCAATTGTTGAAACTGATCATTTTGTCTTTATACTGTGGCATCATTCTTGGTGAGGGCAAGATGCTACTCAAGGTCAGGGTCATACCAGCCTGGGCTACATGGTCAGAGAGCTCCTCTATGTCTCTTTTCATGTAGTCCAGGGAGGTACGTCTCAGGTCATTCACACCAGCATGGACAGTGACGGTGTCATACTTGTACTTGCTTTGGAGTGACCTGAGTGCTTGCGTTATGTGGTGGATCCTGGCACCCGACAGGCAGCTTACAGTGACCTTCTCCTTGTTCAGTCTGGTGAGCAGGACGTCAGTGTGCCGGACAATAGAGTCCCCTATAACAAGTGTATTTGGTGTGTTGTTTGGCCTTAAGGGCTGTGACTATGAGGCACACTGATTTTGTGAGATATGTGATTTGAGGGTATTGTTGAGGGGTGGCTGTTGCTTGGATATCTGCTTAGGAGGTCTTTGCTGTTTAGGCATATTTTTATTTAGAGCCTCCGAGTATGTTTTTGTGTGTTTATGTGTTGGGTATGCAGATGCACTAGGTCTGTGTGAGACTGGATTTGGGGTGCGGTTGGTTACCTTTTCCTCCTGACTGACTGTGCCAGTCTTGGGTTAAGAGAGCTCTGCCTCCAGTTTGGCTGTGTAACTGCATCTCTCACATGTATTAGAGTTTGTTGGAAGGAGGAGAGGGTTGTCTGTGTACATAAGGCAATTGTAAAATTGCTTCAAAATTCCCAGATTCACCAGCTGGACTGGAGAGTAGCCTTGAAACTGACCCTTGGACATACCAGATTAGTATAGGGAACTGTTTTTTTACTGATCAGATTAGGGAAGGGAACTGATTTTTCACTTGATCAGGAAGGACCAATCGGGAGCCTAATACTTATGAGAAGTCAAGGAGGGTGTAGTGCTTTAGTTAGTTAGTGTTTCCTTATAAGAGCTGAGCAAGTGCAGGGCTTTAGAAAGAGAATAAAGTGATTACTTTGAGAGTTTGAACAGTTCTAAGGGAAAAAGTGAAGAGCAGACTTTGTGGAGCCTGGAATAGTTTAAACCTGTTTAGGCGGCGCTGCCTGATGCTGCTCAGTGCGCAAAACCGCGCAAAAAGAGAGTTGTAGGGTTTTAAGAGAGAGAGAGAGATCATGGAGATTAGAATTGACCCAAAATGGCCAATAAAACTACAGCTTCTAGGCAGTAGCCACTCCTCCAGGGACAGGCAGGCTGTTCAGTGTTAACCACTCCCACTGGTGAACACAGAGACTTCCCTTTAGCCCAAGCAAGCACTGGCCTTCTAGAAACTTCCAAACAGTTCAGAACAGCAAATATGTAACTGAACTTTCTTAACTTTCAGAAAGTGGGAAAAAAGCAAGATTTTTTTTTTCTTTTTGTTGTAGTTTAAAGGTAGCAGAGATACACAAGCAGCAAAATAATTACAACAGTGCAATAAATGACCCAACACTTGAGTGCTAGGCCAAAATCAGGTAAAATGCAGTTTTTAGAGAAAAAAATGATTTTAAATTAAGTGCAACACAGGAAATGCAGTAAACAGGCTCTAGATGTGTTCCAAGTACTGTTACTGTTACAGATATAAACTTTAGCAAGCTGGAAAATGCCAAAAAGTAGGTGGCAAAGCAGTAAAACTTAACAAAAAATCAGAAGAAAATACTTAAAATCACAAAAGTGGCTCCTTTTCTTCTCTCAGCGTTTTCTCCCCTTGGTAGGTGCTTCAGCAACAACTAGCAAGCCTGAAAAGACGCCAAAACCATGAGGCAGCCGGGTTTTAAGAGAGAGAGATCAAGGAGATTAGAATTGACCCAAAATGGCCAATAAAACTACAGCTTCTAGGCAGTAACCACTCCTCCAGGGACAGGCAGGCTGTTCAGTGTTAACCACTCCCACTGGTGAACACAGAGACTTCCCTTTAGCCCAAGCAAGCACTGGCCTTCTAGAAACTTCCAAACAGTTCAGAACAGCAAATCTGTAACTGAACTTTCTTAACTTTCAGAAAGTGGGAAAGAAGCAAGATTTTTATGTTTTTGTTTTCTTTTTTGTTGTAGTTTAAAGGTAGCAGAGATACACAAGCAGCAAAATAATCACAACAGTGCAATAAATGACCCCACACTTGAGTGCTAGGCCAAAATCAGGTAAAATGCAGTTTTTAGAGAAAAAAACTATTTTAAATTAAGTGCCAGTATTCATGTATACCAGCAATGTTTACAACTATCCCTGATGCTACAACTTTGTTCTATAACTTTTTCCTTTGTCCAGAATTGTGCAGAGAGGTTAGTGGGTGGCTTAGTGGCTGTGAGAATGTGGCAGAATGTATAGATGTTTGCATGTATATTACTGTAAACTGTGTTATGCTAGTATTGTGTATACCAGTAATGTTTATAACTCTCCCTGATGCTACAGCTTTGTTCTGTGACATTTTTTTTTTGCTTTGTCCTTATTTGCATTGAGAGGTTGGCAGTGTGGTTTGGGGCTGTGAGAATGTTGCATAGTGCTCAACTGTTTGCCTTGCATTTCTTTGTTAAACTCAAGTCAGGCAATGTATAAGCACGTGGTTACTGCTACACTTTTGCCTTTTTTATCACTTCATCCAGATTTGTGCTGACACATTAGGGGTTAGGTGCTGTGAGCATTCTGCAGAATGTACTGATGTCTTAATGGATGCAAATGCACAATTACATGTTTGCCTGGTATTTTCAGTCTGTTCCTCATCAAAAATGAGGGTTCACACAATGCATGCTACTGCAAAGTGTTCTAACATTTTTTAATTCATAAATACATTGTTTAAAATGTCTAATCTTGAGAGGGTGGTTAGCGGCTGTGAGAATGTTGCAGAAGGTGTAGATGTTTGAATGTACACTAATGCAAACCCTGTTACACTAGTATTGTATATTCCAGCAATGTTCAACTCACTGATGCAATGACTTTAATTTTTTTCATAGTCCGTAGCTATTGTGTTGAAAGGTTGGGAGTGTGGTTAGGGCCTGTGAGAATGTTGCAGTGTTCCAATGTTTGCCTGGAATTTTTTTTTAATGTGGGGTCACATACTATATAAGCACATTGTTAATGCTACGCCTTTGTCTTTATTTTGTTTTCACTTCAAGAATTATTGTGCCGAGACTTTGGGTGGTGAGAATTCTGTAGAATGTATTGATAAATTAATGCATGATAATGCAAACACTGTTCTGCTATCTGTTTATGGTAATATTTTAAACTATCCCTGTTGTTAACGTCTTGTTCTGCAGTTGTTTTTGGCTGTCTGAATTATGCTGAGAGGTTAGAAGGTTGATGGGACCTGTGAGAATGTGCACAATATGCAGATGTTTTTTTTTTCTTCCACAAAACTGTGGGATCATACAACACATGCTGCTGCAAAATCGTTATTAGTTTGTAAGCCCAGAATTTTACATCCCTACTGTAATGCCTTTGTCTTGTGGTAGATTTGCTTCATCCGGACTTATGGCAATGTTTAAAACTCCCCTGTTATGCCTATATTCTGTGTTTGGCTTGCCTGGAATTGTTAAATTGATAGCTTAGGAGAGGGATAGGGCTGCTAGAATGCTACAATGTTGCACAATGTGTAAATGTTTGCCTGGTAATTTTAGTCTGTTCCGCATCAAAAAAAATAGGTTCATGCAATGCATGCTGCTGGAAAATCTGTTCTAGTTAAGTACATTATTTTAAATCCCTAATTATGCCTTTGTCTCACTTTTCCAGTTTGTTTACTTCACCTAACATTATTTTGTTAAGACATTGGGGGGGGGGGGGCGCTGTGAGAATTCTGCAGAATGTACTGTTTCACTGCATGCTAACGCAACTCTGCTATTCCACTATCTTTAAGGTTCTTATAGGTTCATAGGTTCATACTAGGCTATCTGCCCGAGGGCATTTGCAAGCCTAGCCCATCGTTTTGTGGCTTACGCCACCCCTTAAGTATGGGGAACTATACCCGTTATTTTGCTGTGCCTCTTTCGAGCAGTGACACTGAGGTAATCCCTGGGGTATATCTGCGATCTCCCATCCATTGGTCAAGATTTCTCTTGAACAAGGCCAGCGAGGTGCTCTGCCTCACATGTACCGGGATTTTGTTCCACAGCATAGGGAGTCTTTGGGTGATGAATCTATCCCTCCAGCATGTCCTATTAATAGCCGTGTCGAGGTTTAAGTCTCCCGCCCTTGTGGCTCTGATGGATCTAGTTGATTTGAGGTGTATCATAATCATCAAATCTGGGTTTGTCATGGCCTTGTATGTTAGGCAAAGGTCACCTCTGAGCAGCGTGTTTACTGAATAGAGCTGGAGTTCTTTCAGTCGGGCAGCATAGGACAGATTTTTGAGACCCTTTATCCTTTTGGTGAGGAACTTTGTGGCCTCTCCAGCTGCTGCAAGTGTCGGGTCAGATACATTCGAATGGGGCATTGTACTCAATCATTGGTCTGATGAGTGATGAGTAAAGGGAGACTATGACCTCCCTTGATCTAGATGAGAATCCCTTCATGATAAGGTGGGCAATGTAGAAGGTCTTCCTAACTACTTTAGCTACATGGGTGTCGAATGACAGACTACTATCAACCTGGGTCCCCAGGTCCCTGATAACTTCTTCTGTGCTCAGTGGATTGCCACCTATTTGGTAGCTAGGGGTAACCTTGTTTTTCGAAGGGTATGACTATGCATTTTTGGCATTTAACTTTAGGCCGTGGCTCTGGCACCAGTTATCTGTTTCTGTGAGACCCTTCTGAAGGATATCTGTGTCAGATGTGTTTTCTACTATGGCGCCCAGTTTGCAGTCATCTGCAAACTTTGTCAGCCATAACCCTTCTGTGTTTGCTTGTACTGGAAAAGTAGATGCCAAACAAGAGTGGGCCCAGGACTGAGCCCTGTGGGACACCACTTGTGACAGGCTTTGAGTCTGACATGGCGCCAGCAACTCTGACTCTGTGGGTTCTGTCACTCAGCCAGTTTGCAACCCATCTTGTGATGTATGGGTTAACATTTAAGCTGATGAGTTTTTCAATGATACCCGAGTGGGGTATTGTATCAAGGCCTTAGCCAGATCGAGGTAGGCTGTATGGACTGCCTTTCCCTCATCAATGGCTTTGGTGACTGTTTCGAAGAAGTCAACCAAGTTTAAAAGGCATGATCTTCCTTTGACAAAGCCAAACTGGGTTGGATCCAAAGTCTGCAAATTCCCAATGTCTTTATTTATGAGGTCCATTATGATCCTCTCCATGGCTTTGCAGATAAGGCTTGTCAAGCTAATGGGCCGGTAATTTCCAGGGTCGGTGGAGGCACCGCCTTTGTGAAGTGGGACCACAGTTGCAGTGCGCCACTCCTGGGTAATGATCCAGAGGTAAGACTTTGATTAAACAGCTGTCCTAGCTGTGGGTTTAATTCCTCATTGAGTTCGTGGAGCACACAGCCGGGGACACCATCAGGTCCCATGGATGCTGTGTTTTTGCTTTGGAGAGAGCAGTTCTCACTTGGGCTGGAGATGTTTGGGGGCTGCAATCGCTTGGTATAGATATCTCTCCTTTTGGGGGGGAGGGGGGGGGAGTTTGCATTGAACCTGTCAGCCAGTATGTTGGCAATGTCTGTAGGATCAGTAATCTTCACATCATTTTGAACTAGTTCTGAGCATATCTGGGAGTTTCCTCCCAGGTTTCTAACATAGCTAAAGAAGGCCTTATGATTGTCTTTTGAGTCTTTAGCTATTTTTCTCTCGAAATTTGCTTTGGATGATTTTATGAGGGCTCTTAGTTTTTTACTTATAGTGATCAAGGGTGTCTTACCTTTTAAGGATTTTGCTCTATCTTGTAGTAGCTTCCTCCTTTGTTGTAGAGTTTGTTTATGGCTGGGGTCCACCAGACTGGACGCTTGCCTTTGGTACAAAGAGTCTTTGTTTTGCTTGGGATTGCCTTATCCATGCAGTCCTGCAGGTGCTGGTAGAAGGCATTTGTAAGTGATTCAGCGGCTTGAGTACTGTTTTCCGCCAGCTCGGGGGCCTTAAAGGAGACCACACTAGTCTTTAGAAGTGTGAAGTCGGCTTTTGAGAAGTTCTTTACTGTGGTCTTTTTATTTCAGGTGGGGTGGGATGAGGACCTCCAGCGAGATTAGTTTGTGATCTGATCTCACCAGTGAGGGGTGTACTTCTGGTGTTGAACATTGTGCTCCCATGTTCGTGATGATGAGATCAAGTATGTTATCTCCTCTTGTGGGATGGTGACTAGTTGTTCCATGGCATTTGAGTTTATGAATTCCAGGAACTTTTGGGCTAGGGTGTTTGGGCTTGAGTAGTGTTCCCAGTCTATATTAGGGTAATTGAAGTCACCTAGTATGATGGTGTTTGGTGATACATTTATCCCTCTAGTGTTTTCAGGAAGGCCATGTGAGGTTCCTGAGTTTGTGAGGGTGGCCTGTAACATGCTACAATTTGCAGAGCAGTCTTGCCTATGGTTAATTGCACCTGGATGGTCTCCGATGCATCGCATTGCCACCAGTCTTGAGGTGTGGGTGTCCTTGATGAATATGGATACCCCCCCTCCTTTCTTGGTATTTTCCGGATTTTGGGGCCGGAACGCATGATATGAGGTAAAACCTGACAGCGCTGGGGTGCTCTCAGGAGCCTTGAACCAGGTTTCTGTCACAGCACAGACATCGATGTTCTCCATACTGAGAAGGGCCTCGAGTGCATGCATTTTGAGATTTAGACTTCTGGCATTGAGCAGCATTACCCTTAGTTTTTTTTCCTTTTTTGTGTTCTAGGGTGGTAGGTTTAGAATTTGAGCCTTGCCTAAAAAGGCAGTATGGGAGTGGCAAGAGCCTTTGCCAATATCCGAATCCCAGGGTGACAGGTGCAAGCCGCCCCTTGAAACAGCATGGCTTGTCCAGCATGTCATCCCAGGCAGACAGACACTGGATCCCCTTTGAATGACACCAGTGTTTAAGCCAATTGTTAAAGCTGATCATCTTATCTCTGTATTGTGGCATCATTCTTGGTGAAGGTAGGATACTGCTCAAGGTCAGGGTCATACCTGCCTGGGCTACATAATCAGAGAGCTCCTCAATGTCTCTTTTCATGTAGTCCAAGGAGGTACGCCTCAGGTCGCTTACACCAGCGTGGACAATGACTGAGTCATATTTGTACCTGCTGTTGAGAGACCTGAGTGCTTGCGTTATGTGGCGGATTCTAGCGCCCGACAGGCAGCTTACTGTGACCTTCTCCTTACTCAGTCTGGTGAGCGGGACGCCAGTGTGTCTGACTATGGAGTCACCAATGACTAGTGTGTCTGGCATTGTGTTTGGCCTTAAGGGCTGTGACTGTTTGACACTCTGACTGTGAGGTCTATGTGTTGCAGGTGTTGTGTTCTGAGGTGGTGGTTGTTTGGGTGTCTGCTTTGGTGGCCTCTGCTGTTTTGGTAGATTTTTGATCAGAGCCTCCGAGTATGTCTTTGTGTGTTTATGTGTATGATTTGAGGTTGTAATGGTACTATGTGAGACTGGGTCTATAGTGTGTGTGGTAACCTTCTCCTCCTGACTGGTCTTGCCAGTCCTATGTTGAGAGAGCTCAGCCTCCAGTTTGGCTGTATAGTTGCATCTCTCGCATGTATTTGTGTTTTGTGGGAGGAGGAGAGGGTTGTCTGTGTACATGAGGCAATTGTAGCATTGCCTCAATATTCCCAGGTTCACCAGCTGAGCAGGAGAGGACACTAGCAACTGATCCCTCGACATGCTAGAAGGATAGACAAAAACTTTAAAAAGAACTGGGACGTGGGTGACCGAGAAATGGGGGTTGCCTTTTGGGGTACTATCTATGACAAGAGTGCCGTATCAAGGTAATAAGTACTGTAGGAGCAAGTGCTAGGTTTAACAGATAGAGAATGGTCTACTTGGAGTCAAGTAGAGATGATCTTTTAGTTATAGGATGCGCTGATTTGATCAGTAGTATAGTTCGAGGAAGGTAGTTTTAAGGGAAAATTTGAAGAGTGGACTTTAGGTAGCCCGAATAGTTTAAACCTGCTTAACCGGGCGCTGCCCTAGTGTGCAACAGTGGCAGCTCCGCTAAATACGCGCTTAATGCGCTAAAGCGTGCTTTATAGCAGGGGCTGGAAAAGACAGGAAATGACCCAAAATGGCCAATAAACTACAAGTTACTGCTTTAAACCACTCCTCTGAGGACAAACAGGCAGCTCAGTACTCCCTACTCCCACTAGTGAGTAAAGAAACTACCCCTTGACCAAACAAGGAAAATGGAGAAAACAGGAACTAAGACAAAGCCCAGGGATCAGCAAAATCTGATCACTGGAACAAACTATTAGAAAAGTATGGAAAACAAGAGTATTTTTTTTTTTTTTCAAGTTTTTTCAGAAAGGCAGAAAATACAATAAATGCTGTGTTTTTCGACTAAATGCTATCAAAAGCTAGTACACTTGAGTGTATTAGCCTGTTGTTTAACTTTTAAGCAAAACTTAAACAAGCAAGTGCAATAAACAATTCAAGCTATTAAAAACAGTAAAAATAGGTAATAGCAGAATAAAACAGGCAGAAATAGCAATCGAAAGGCTTAAAAAGTCGAAAATGCAGAAAAAATACTTAAAATCTGGAAAGTTTGTCTTTTCTGGTCTCTGCTGCTCTAGGAACTCTGCTGGACACCACGAGGAGCTGTGCTGAGTTCTCTATAGCCAGAAAAGCCCGCCAAAGCGTGCTTTATAGCAGGGGCTGGAAAAGACAGGAAATGACCCAAAATGGCCAATAAACTACAAGTTACTGCTTTAAACCACTCCTCTGAGGACAAACAGGCAGCTCAGTACTCCCTACTCCCACTAGTGAGTAAAGAAACTACCCCTTGACCAAACAAGGAAAATGGAGAAAACAGGAACTAAGACAAAGCCCAGGGATCAGCAAAATCTGATCACTGGAACAAACTATTAGAAAAGTATGGAAAACAAGAGTATTTTTTGTTTTTTTTCAAGTTTTTTCAGAAAGGCAGAAAATACAATAAATGCTGTGTTTTTCGACTAAATGCTATCAAAAGCTAGTACACTTGAGTGTATTAGCCTGTTGTTTAACTTTTAAGCAAAACTTAAACAAGCAAGTGCAATAAACAATTCAAGCTATTAAAAACAGTAAAAATAGGTAATAGCAGAATAAAACAGGCAGAAATAGCAATCGAAAGGCTTAAAAAGTCGAAAATGCAGAAAAATACTTAAAATCTGAAAGTTTGTCTTTTCTGGTCTCTGCTGCTCTAGGAACTCTGCTGGACACCACGAGGAGCTGTGCTGAGTTCTCTATAGCCAGAAAAGCCCGCCAAAGCGTGCTTTATAGCAGGGGCTGGAAAAGACAGGAAATGACCCAAAATGGCCAATAAACTACAAGTTACTGCTTTAAACCACTCCTCTGAGGACAAACAGGCAGCTCAGTACTCCCTACTCCCACTAGTGAGTAAAGAAACTACCCCTTGACCAAACAAGGAAAATGGAGAAAACAGGAACAAAGACAAAGCCCAGGGATCAGCAAAATCTGATCACTGGAACAAACTATTAGAAAAATATGGAAAACAAGAGTATTTTTTGTTTTTTTTCAAGTTTTTTTCAGAAAGGCAGAAAATACAATAAATGCTGTGTTTTTCGACTAAATGCTATCAAAAGCTAGTACACTTGAGTGTATTAGCCTGTTGTTTAACTTTTAAGCAAAACTTAAACAAGCAAGTGCAATAAACAATTCAAGCTATTAAAAACAGTAAAAATAGGTAATAGCAGAATAAAACAGGCAGAAATAGCAATCGAAAGGCTTAAAAAGTCGAAAATGCAGAAAAAAATACTTAAAATCTGGAAAGTTTGTCTTTTCTGGTCTCTGCTGCTCTAGGAACTCTGCTGGACACCACGAGGAGCTGTGCTGAGTTCTCTATAGCCAGAAAAGCCCGCCAAAGCGTGCTTTATAGCAGGGGCTGGAAAAGACAGGAAATGACCCAAAATGGCCAATAAACTACAAGTTACTGCTTTAAACCACTCCTCTGAGGACAAACAGGCAGCTCAGTACTCCCTACTCCCACTAGTGAGTAAAGAAACTACCCCTTGACCAAACAAGGAAAATGGAGAAAACAGGAACTAAGACAAAGCCCAGGGATCAGCAAAATCTGATCACTGGAACAAACTATTAGAAAAGTATGGAAAACAAGAGTATTTTTTTTGTTTTTTCAAGTTTTTTCAGAAAGGCAGAAAATACAATAAATGCTGTGTTTTTCGACTAAATGCTATCAAAAGCTAGTACACTTGAGTGTATTAGCCTGTTGTTTAACTTTTAAGCAAAACTTAAACAAGCAAGTGCAATAAACAATTCAAGCTATTAAAAACAGTAAAAATAGGTAATAGCAGAATAAAACAGGCAGAAATAGCAATCGAAAGGCTTAAAAAGTCGAAAATGCAGAAAAAAATACTTAAAATCTGAAAGTTTGTCTTTTCTGGTCTCTGCTGCTCTAGGAACTCTGCTGGACACCACGAGGAGCTGTGCTGAGTTCTCTATAGCCAGAAAAGCCCGCCAAAGCGTGCTTTATAGCAGGGGGCTGGAAAAGACAGGAAATGACCCAAAATGGCCAATAAACTACAAGTTACTGCTTTAAACCACTCCTCTGAGGACAAACAGGCAGCTCAGTACTCCCTACTCCCACTAGTGAGTAAAGAAACTACCCCTTGACCAAACAAGGAAAATGGAGAAAACAGGAACAAAGACAAAGCCCAGGGATCAGCAAAATCTGATCACTGGAACAAACTATTAGAAAAGTATGGAAAACAAGAGTATTTTTTTGTTTTTTTCAAGTTTTTTCAGAAAGGCAGAAAATACAATAAATGCTGTGTTTTTCGACTAAATGCTATCAAAAGCTAGTACACTTGAGTGTATTAGCCTGTTGTTTAACTTTTAAGCAAAACTTAAACAAGCAAGTGCAATAAACAATTCAAGCTATTAAAAACAGTAAAATAGGTAATAGCAGAATAAAACAGGCAGAAATAGCAATCGAAAGGCTTAAAAAGTCGAAAATGCAGAAAAAAATACTTAAAATCTGAAAGTTTGTCTTTTCTGGTCTCTGCTGCTCTAGGAACTCTGCTGGACACCACGAGGAGCTGTGCTGAGTTCTCTATAGCCAGAAAAGCCCGCCAAAGCGTGCTTTATAGCAGGGGGCTGGAAAAGACAGGAAATGACCCAAAATGGCCAATAAACTACAAGTTACTGCCTTAAACCACTCCTCTGAGGACAAACAGGCAGCTCAGTACTCCCTACTCCCACTAGTGAGTAAAGAAACTACCCCTTGAGCAAACAAGGAAAATGGAGAAAACAGGGACCAAGACAAAGCCCAGGGATCAGCAAAATCTGATCACTGGAACAAACTATTAGAAAAGTATGGAAAACAAGAGTATTTTTTTTGTTTTTTTTCAAGTTTTTTCAGAAAGGCAGAAAATACAATAAATGCTGTGTTTTTCGACTAAATGCTATCAAAAGCTAGTACACTTGAGTGTATTAGCCTGTTGTTTAACTTTTAAGCAAAACTTAAACAAGCAAGTGCAATAAACAATTCAAGCTATTAAAAACAGTAAAAATAGGTAATAGCAGAATAAAACAGGCAGAAATAGCAATCGAAAGGCTTAAAAAGTCGAAAATGCAGAAAAAATACTTAAAATCTGGAAAGTTTGTCTTTTCTGGTCTCTGCTGCTCTAGGAACTCTGCTGGACACCACGAGGAGCTGTGCTGAGTTCTCTATAGCCAGAAAAGCCCGCCAAAGCGTGCTTTATAGCACGGGGCTGGAAAAGACAGGAAATGACCCAAAATGGCCAATAAACTACAAGTTACTGCTTTAAACCACTCCTCTGAGGACAAACAGGCAGCTCAGTACTCCCTACTCCCACTAGTGAGTAAAGAAACTACCCCTTGACCAAACAAGGAAAATGGAGAAAACAGGAACCAAGACAAAGCCCAGGGATCAGCAAAATCTGATCACTGGAACAAACTATTAGAAAAGTATGGAAAACAAGAGTATTGTTTTTGTTTTTTTCAAGTTTTTTCAGAAAGGCAGAAAATACAATAAATGCTGTGTTTTTCGACTAAATGCTATCAAAAGCTAGTACACTTGAGTGTATTAGCCTGTTGTTTAACTTTTAAGCAAAACTTAAACAAGCAAGTGCAATAAACAATTCAAGCTATTAAAAACAGTAAAAATAGGTAATAGCAGAATAAAACAGGCAGAAATAGCAATCGAAAGGCTTAAAAAGTCGAAAATGCAGAAAAAAATACTTAAAATCTGGAAAGTTTGTCTTTTCTGGTCTCTGCTGCTCTAGGAACTCTGCTGGACACCACGAGGAGCTGTGCTGAGTTCTCTATAGCCAGAAAAGCCCGCCAAAGCGTGCTTTATAGCAGGGGCTGGAAAAGACAGGAAATGACCCAAAATGGCCAATAAACTACAAGTTACTGCTTTAAACCACTCCTCTGAGGACAAACAGGCAGCTCAGTACTCCCTACTCCCACTAGTGAGTAAAGAAACTACCCCTTGACCAAACAAGGAAAATGGAGAAAACAGGAACTAAGACAAAGCCCAGAGATCAGCAAAATCTGATCACTGGAACAAACTATTAGGAAAGTATGGAAAACAAGAGTATTTTTGTTGTTTTTTTCAAGTTTTTTCAGAAAGGCAGAAAATACAATAAATGCTGTGTTTTTCGACTAAATGCTATCAAAAGCTAGTACACTTGAGTGTATTAGCCTGTTGTTTAACTTTTAAGCAAAACTTAAACAAGCAAGTGCAATAAACAATTCAAGCTATTAAAACAGTAAAAATAGGTAATAGCAGAATAAAACAGGCAGAAATAGCAATCGAAAGGCTTAAAAAGTCGAAAATGCAGAAAAAATACTTAAAATCTGGAAAGTTTGTCTTTTCTGGTCTCTGCTGCTCTAGGAACTCTGCTGGACACCACGAGGAGCTGTGCTGAGTTCTCTATAGCCAGAAAAGCCCGCCAAAGCGTGCTTTATAGCAGGGGCTGGAAAAGACAGGAAATGACCCAAAATGGCCAATAAACTACAAGTTACTGCTTTAAACCACTCCTCTGAGGACAAACAGGCAGCTCAGTACTCCCTACTCCCACTAGTGAGTAAAGAAACTACCCCTTGACCAAACAAGGAAAATGGAGAAAACAGGAACTAAGACAAAGCCCAGGGATCAGCAAAATCTGATCACTGGAACAAACTATTAGAAAAGTATGGAAAACAAGAGTATTTTTTTGTTTTTTTTCAAGTTTTTTCAGAAAGGCAGAAAATACAATAAATGCTGTGTTTTTCGACTAAATGCTATCAAAAGCTAGTACACTTGAGTGTATTAGCCTGTTGTTTAACTTTTAAGCAAAACTTAAACAAGCAAGTGCAATAAACAATTCAAGCTATTAAAAACAGTAAAAATAGGTAATAGCAGAATAAAACAGGCAGAAATAGCAATCGAAAGGCTTAAAAAGTCGAAAATGCAGAAAAAAATACTTAAAATCTGGAAAGTTTGTCTTTTCTGGTCTCTGCTGCTCTAGGAACTCTGCTGGACACCACGAGGAGCTGTGCTGAGTTCTCTATAGCCAGAAAAGCCCGCCAAAGCGTGCTTTATAGCAGGGGCTGGAAAAGACAGGAAATGACCCAAAATGGCCAATAAACTACAAGTTACTGCTTTAAACCACTCCTCTGAGGACAAACAGGCAGCTCAGTACTCCCTACTCCCACTAGTGAGTAAAGAAACTACCCCTTGACCAAACAAGGAAAATGGAGAAAACAGGAACCAAGACAAAGCCCAGGGATCAGCAAAATCTGATCACTGGAACAAACTATTAGAAAAGTATGGAAAACAAGAGTATTTTTTTTGTTTTTTTTCAAGTTTTTTCAGAAAGGCAGAAAATACAATAAATGCTGTGTTTTTCGACTAAATGCTATCAAAAGCTAGTACACTTGAGTGTATTAGCCTGTTGTTTAACTTTTAAGCAAAACTTAAACAAGCAAGTGCAATAAACAATTCAAGCTATTAAAAACAGTAAAAATAGGTAATAGCAGAATAAAACAGGCAGAAATAGCAATCGAAAGGCTTAAAAAGTCGAAAATGCAGAAAAAAATACTTAAAATCTGGAAAGTTTGTCTTTTCTGGTCTCTGCTGCTCTAGGAACTCTGCTGGACACCACGAGGAGCTGTGCTGAGTTCTCTATAGCCAGAAAAGCCCGCCAAAGCGTGCTTTATAGCAGGGGCTGGAAAAGACAGGAAATGACCCAAAATGGCCAATAAACTACAAGTTACTGCTTTAAACCACTCCTCTGAGGACAAACAGGCAGCTCAGTACTCCCTACTCCCACTAGTGAGTAAAGAAACTACCCCTTGACCAAACAAGGAAAATGGAGAAAACAGGAACCAAGACAAAGCCCAGGGATCAGCAAAATCTGATCACTGGCACAAACTATTAGAAAAGTATGGAAAACAAGAGTATTTTTTTGTTTTTTTCAAGTTTTTTCAGAAAGGCAGAAAATACAATAAATGCTGTGTTTTTCGACTAAATGCTATCAAAAGCTAGTACACTTGAGTGTATTAGCCTGTTGTTTAACTTTTAAGCAAAACTTAAACAAGCAAGTGCAATAAACAATTCAAGCTATTAAAAACAGTAAAAATAGGTAATAGCAGAATAAAACAGGCAGAAATAGCAATCGAAAGGCTTAAAAAGTCGAAAATGCAGAAAAAAATACTTAAAATCTGGAAAGTTTGTCTTTTCTGGTCTCTGCTGCTCTAGGAACTCTGCTGGACACCACGAGGAGCTGTGCTGAGTTCTCTATAGCCAGAAAAGCCCGCCAAAGCGTGCTTTATAGCAGGGGCTGGAAAAGACAGGAAATGACCCAAAATGGCCAATAAACTACAAGTTACTGCTTTAAACCACTCCTCTGAGGACAAACAGGCAGCTCAGTACTCCCTACTCCCACTAGTGAGTAAAGAAACTACCCCTTGACCAAACAAGGAAAATGGAGAAAACAGGAACCAAGACAAAGCCCAGGGATCAGCAAAATCTGATCACTGGAACAAACTATTAGAAAAGTATGGAAAACAAGAGTATTTTTTTTGTTTTTTTTCAAGTTTTTTCAGAAAGGCAGAAAATACAATAAATGCTGTGTTTTTCGACTAAATGCTATCAAAAGCTAGTACACTTGAGTGTATTAGCCTGTTGTTTAACTTTTAAGCAAAACTTAAACAAGCAAGTGCAATAAACAATTCAAGCTATTAAAAACAGTAAAAATAGGTAATAGCAGAATAAAACAGGCAGAAATAGCAATCGAAAGGCTTAAAAAGTCGAAAATGCAGAAAAAAATACTTAAAATCTGGAAAGTTTGTCTTTTCTGGTCTCTGCTGCTCTAGGAACTCTGCTGGACACCACGAGGAGCTGTGCTGAGTTCTCTATAGCCAGAAAAGCCCGCCAAAGCGTGCTTTATAGCAGGGGCTGGAAAAGACAGGAAATGACCCAAAATGGCCAATAAACTACAAGTTACTGCTTTAAACCACTCCTCTGAGGACAAACAGGCAGCTCAGTACTCCCTACTCCCACTAGTGAGTAAAGAAACTACCCCTTGACCAAACAAGGAAAATGGAGAAAACAGGAACTAAGACAAAGCCCAGGGATCAGCAAAATCTGATCACTGGAACAAACTATTAGAAAAGTATGGAAAACAAGAGTATTTTTTTGTTTTTTTCAAGTTTTTTCAGAAAGGCAGAAAATACAATAAATGCTGTGTTTTTCGACTAAATGCTATCAAAAGCTAGTACACTTGAGTGTATTAGCCTGTTGTTTAACTTTTAAGCAAAACTTAAACAAGCAAGTGCAATAAACAATTCAAGCTATTAAAAACAGTAAAAATAGGTAATAGCAGAATAAAACAGGCAGAAATAGCAATCGAAAGGCTTAAAAAGTCGAAAATGCAGAAAAAAATACTTAAAATCTGGAAAGTTTGTCTTTCTGGTCTCTGCTGCTCTAGGAACTCTGCTGGACACCACGAGGAGCTGTGCTGAGTTCTCTATAGCCAGAAAAGCCCGCCAAAGCGTGCTTTATAGCAGGGGCTGGAAAAGACAGGAAATGACCCAAAATGGCCAATAAACTACAAGTTACTGCTTTAAACCACTCCTCTGAGGACAAACAGGCAGCTCAGTACTCCCTACTCCCACTAGTGAGTAAAGAAACTACCCCTTGACCAAACAAGGAAAATGGAGAAAACAGGAACCAAGACAAAGCCCAGGGATCAGCAAAATCTGATCACTGGAACAAACTATTAGAAAAGT
Source organism: Protopterus annectens (assembly GCF_019279795.1). Lineage (NCBI taxonomy): Eukaryota > Metazoa > Chordata > Ceratodontiformes > Protopteridae > Protopterus > Protopterus annectens. The sequence continues at coordinate 878,456,366 of NC_056737.1, forward strand.
ATGGAAAACAAGAGTATTTTGTTTGTTTTTTTCAAGTTTTTTTCAGAAAGGCAGAAAATACAATAAATGCTGTGTTTTCGACTAAATGCTATCAAAAGCTAGTACACTTGAGTGTATTAGCCTGTTGTTTAACTTTTAAGCAAAACTTAAACAAGCAAGTGCAATAAACAATTCAAGCTATTAAAAACAGTAAAAATAGGTAATAGCAGAATAAAACAGGCAGAAATAGCAATCGAAAGGCTTAAAAAGTCGAAAATGCAGAAAAAAATACTTAAAATCTGGAAAGTTTGTCTTTTCTGGTCTCTGCTGCTCTAGGAACTCTGCTGGACACCACGAGGAGCTGTGCTGAGTTCTCTATAGCCAGAAAAGCCCGCCAAAGCGTGCTTTATAGCAGGGGGCTGGAAAAGACAGGAAATGACCCAAAATGGCCAATAAACTACAAGTTACTGCTTTAAACCACTCCTCTGAGGACAAACAGGCAGCTCAGTACTCCCTACTCCCACTAGTGAGTAAAGAAACTACCCCTTGACCAAACAAGGAAAATGGAGAAAACAGGAACTAAGACAAAGCCCAGGGATCAGCAAAATCTGATCACTGGAACAAACTATTAGAAAAGTATGGAAAACAAGAGTATTTTTTTTTTTTTTTTCAAGTTTTTTTCAGAAAGGCAGAAAATACAATAAATGCTGTGTTTTTCGACTAAATGCTATCAAAAGCTAGTACACTTGAGTGTATTAGCCTGTTGTTTAACTTTTAAGCAAAACTTAAACAAGCAAGTGCAATAAACAATTCAAGCTATTAAAAACAGTAAAAATAGGTAATAGCAGAATAAAACAGGCAGAAATAGCAATCGAAAGGCTTAAAAAGTCGAAAATGCAGAAAAAATACTTAAAATCTGGAAAGTTTGTCTTTTCTGGTCTCTGCTGCTCTAGGAACTCTGCTGGACACCACGAGGAGCTGTGCTGAGTTCTCTATAGCCAGAAAAGCCCGCCAAAGCGTGCTTTATAGCAGGGGCTGGAAAAGACAGGAAATGACCCAAAATGGCCAATAAACTACAAGTTACTGCTTTAAACCACTCCTCTGAGGACAAACAGGCAGCTCAGTACTCCCTACTCCCACTAGTGAGTAAAGAAACTACCCCTTGACCAAACAAGGAAAATGGAGAAAACAGGAACTAAGACAAAGCCCAGGGATCAGCAAAATCTGATCACTGGAACAAACTATTAGAAAAGTATGGAAAACAAGAGTATTTTTTTGTTTTTTTCAAGTTTTTTCAGAAAGGCAGAAAATACAATAAATGCTGTGTTTTTCGACTAAATGCTATCAAAAGCTAGTACACTTGAGTGTATTAGCCTGTTGTTTAACTTTTAAGCAAAACTTAAACAAGCAAGTGCAATAAACAATTCAAGCTATTAAAAACAGTAAAATAGGTAATAGCAGAATAAAACAGGCAGAAATAGCAATCGAAAGGCTTAAAAAGTCGAAAATGCAGAAAAAATACTTAAAATCTGGAAAGTTTGTCTTTTCTGGTCTCTGCTGCTCTAGGAACTCTGCTGGACACCACGAGGAGCTGTGCTGAGTTCTCTATAGCCAGAAAAGCCCGCCAAAGCGTGCTTTATAGCAGGGGCTGGAAAAGACAGGAAATGACCCAAAATGGCCAATAAACTACAAGTTACTGCTTTAAACCACTCCTCTGAGGACAAACAGGCAGCTCAGTACTCCCTACTCCCACTAGTGAGAAAAGAAACTACCCCTTGACCAAACAAGGAAAATGGAGAAAACAGGAACCAAGACAAAGCCCAGGGATCAGCAAAATCTGATCACTGGAACAAACTATTAGAAAAGTATGGAAAACAAGAGTATTTTTTTTTTTTTTTTCAAGTTTTTTTCAGAAAGGCAGAAAATACAATAAATGCTGTGTTTTTCGACTAAATGCTATCAAAAGCTAGTACACTTGAGTGTATTAGCCTGTTGTTTAACTTTTAAGCAAAACTTAAACAAGCAAGTGCAATAAACAATTCAAGCTATTAAAAACAGTAAAATAGGTAATAGCAGAATAAAACAGGCAGAAATAGCAATCGAAAGGCTTAAAAAGTCGAAAATGCAGAAAACAATACTTAAAATCTGGAAAGTTTGTCTTTTCTGGTCTCTGCTGCTCTAGGAACTCTGCTGGACACCACGAGGAGCTGTGCTGAGTTCTCTATAGCCAGAAAAGCCCGCCAAAGCGTGCTTTATAGCAGGGTGCTGGAAAAGACAGGAAATGACCCAAAATGGCCAATAAACTACAAGTTACTGCTTTAAACCACTCCTCTGAGGACAAACAGGCAGCTCAGTACTCCCTACTCCCACTAGTGAGTAAAGAAACTGCCCCTTGACCAAACAAGGAAAATGGAGAAAACAGGAACCAAGACAAAGCCCAGGGATCAGCAAAATCTGATCACTGGAACAAACTATTAGAAAAGTATGGAAAACAAGAGTATTTTTTTTGTTTTTCAAGTTTTTTTCAGAAAGGCAGAAAATACAATAAATGCTGTGTTTTTCGACTAAATGCTATCAAAAGCTAGTACACTTGAGTGTATTAGCCTGTTGTTTAACTTTTAAGCAAAACTTAAACAAGCAAGTGCAATAAACAATTCAAGCTATTAAAAACAGTAAACATAGGTAATAGCAGAATAAAACAGGCAGAAATAGCAATCGAAAGGCTTAAAAAGTTGAAAATGCAGAAAAAAATACTTAAAATCTGGAAAGTTTGTCTTTTCTGGTCCCTGCTGCTCTAGGAACTCTGCTGGACACCACGAGGAGCTGTGCTGAGTTCTCTATAGCCAGAAAAGCCCGCCAAAGCGTGCTTTATAGCAGGGGCTGGAAAAGACAGGAAATGACCCAAAATGGCCAATAAACTACAAGTTACTGCTTTAAACCACTCCTCTGAGGACAAACAGGCAGCTCAGTACTCCCTACTCCCACTAGTGAGTAAAGAAACTACCCCTTGACCAAACAAGGAAAATGGAGAAAACAGGAACCAAGACAAAGCCCAGGGATCAGCAAAATCTGATCACTGGAACAAACTATTAGAAAAGTATGGAAAACAAGAGTATTTTTTTTTTTTTTTTCAAGTTTTTTTCCAGAAAGGCAGAAAATACAATAAATGCTGTGTTTTTCGACTAAATGCTATTAAAAGCTAGTACACTTGAGTGTATTAGCCTGTTGTTTAACTTTTAAGCAAAACTTAAACAAGCAAGTGCAATAAACAATTCAAGCTATTAAAAACAGTAAAAATAGGTAATAGCAGAATAAAACAGGCAGAAATAGCAATCGAAAGGCTTAAAAAGTCGAAAATGCAGAAAAAATACTTAAAATCTGGAAAGTTTGTCTTTTCTGGTCTCTGCTGCTCTAGGAACTCTGCTGGACACCACGAGGAGCTGTGCTGAGTTCTCTATAGCCAGAAAAGCCCGCCAAAGCGTGCTTTATAGCAGGGGCTGGAAAAGACAGGAAATGACCTAAAATGGCCAATAAACTACAAGTTACTGCTTTAAACCACTCCTCTGAGGACAAACAGGCAGCTCAGTACTCCCTACTCCCACTAGTGAGTAAAGAAACTACCCCTTGACCAAACAAGGAAAATGGAGAAAACAGGAACCAAGACAAAGCCCAGGGATCAGCAAAATCTGATCACTGGAACAAACTATTAGAAAAGTATGGAAAACAAGAGATGTTTGAAACTGTTTGTATGCATTTTCTGTGCAAATGTTTGGCTTTGTCTACTGCAGTTATTGTGATGAGGTCAGGGGGTAGGTGCTGGGAGAATGTTGTAGGAATTTTTGCCTGATTTTTGGTCTGTCCTCGATCACAGAATGATTGCATAGCACATTGTTGAGGGCTGAAGCTACTAGCAAAAATGGATTTCTTCTTCTTTCGGCTTTTCCCGGTTAGGGGTTGCCCCAGCAGATCCCCTGTCCGCTCATGATTGGCAGTGGAGCTTTACAGTGTTGAGTTGCCAGCCTGGCGCCCAACCTTCCACAGAAGGCACACACATACACACAATGACACCTAGGGCCAATTTAGAGTGTCCAATCCACCTACAGTATGTCTTTGGGATGTAGGAGGAAACCGGAGCACCCGGAGGAAACCCACGCGACCACAGGGAGGACATGCAGACTCCGCACAGAAGGCACCCCCAGCCGAGGATCGAACCTGAGAACCTCTTGCTGTGAGGTGGCAACACTAACCGCTGCACCACCATGGCCACCCACTAGCAAAAATGGACTTAATGTTTCATATCCTCCACGTAAAGCATGGTCCATTCCCTCACTTTATGCTTTTGTCCACAGGTCCTGTGCTGGGGTAGTTGTGGTAATGTCTCCCAATATTTGACTGGCAGTTGTACATCCCTCACAAATAAGGTTTCTAGCAAATCCATCATTTTACTCCTTTGTTCTACCAATGATTTTTGTTTATTCAGTGTGTGCCAAGAGATTGAGAGGTAGTGGGCAAGTGTATGAAAATGTTGTACATGTCATGAAGTGCCTGTCATTGTGACACTGCATTCCTGAATTTTGGCTGGTTTGCAGTAAAAGTAGGAATAGTTTTTGGAAATGTCTTTTTTTGTTCCATAACCTTTTTCTTGCCTCATAGTTTGGTGTGTTCCCCTTAAAACATGTGACTATCCTCATAGTTATATGTTCTTTCAGATTTTAGTAGTCTGTTCCAGATTGCTTGTAATAGCAATATTTTATGTTGTCTGGGGCCTTTTCACATGTTTGGGGGGATGAAAGGGGAAGAATTGTGTGGAAAAAGCTGAGGTTCACCTCCAGTGTTAGGCATTTAACTTAGAACTAACTTGAGCCTTTCTCAGTAATTTGTTTGCCTATTGGTCAGTCATTCTTCATTCTTTCTGCCTGCAGTGTAACAGTAACTGATGTCAGTGTTCTTCTTTCGGCTTTTCCCGGTTAGGGGTCACCACAGCGGAACTCTGGTTTCTGCTAATGATTGGCAGTAGATTTTTGCGGTGCTGAGGTGCCAGCTCGACGCCCAACCTTCAACGAAGGCACGCCCATTCACGCATGTCTTTCGAACGCCACTCGACCGCGGGGATGACATGCAGACTCCACACAGGAGGCGCTCCAGCCGAGAATCGAACGGGAGAACCTCTTGCTGTGAGGCGGCAATGCTACCGCTGCACCACCGCGGCTTTCAATGCAAGTCTTCATGGAATATGTAATTTGCAATACAGTTCAATTGTGCCTATTGTCTACTTTAGTTTTTGCCTACTGGTTACTGTTACTCAGCAGTTTTTCTGCCTATGGTGCAATACTGCATACTGTATAGCTTGTGTTTATGAACAGTGTTCATTATTAGGTTGCTCATTCTTTTATGCCTACAATCATACTAACATGACTTTTTGGAACCTAATCCATTTTTTTCTGGTCTGTGTAGCTGCACTGCAGTTCTTTTGCCTACTGGTCCTTGTTTCTCTTCAGTTCTGCCTACAGTGTAAGATGGAATCAACTTTATCACTTGTTGGGTGTGTATTGCACCATGGATTGTGTAGCTGTTGGTGTGGCAGCTTCATTTTTTTTGCTTAACTGGAATGCATTTTGCAGTGGTCTTATGCAGATGTAGTGCTACCTAGTTGTAGACCATATATATGTTTGGGGGGGTTATTTCCTTTTATTATGACTTTTTGTAGAAGCAGTAGTGCAGTACAGTACAGGATGCTTGCAGAGCAAAACACAATAGTGACTTATAGTTAGTGATTGTGTCATAAACGGAGGAGGCAAGTGTCAGTGTGTTAAAGGAAAGGTTGTAGGTTTGTAGCTTGCACGTACAGTTAAGATACTTATTTGGCTAGCTTGGAGTTTGTATTTCATGTGGCAATGGCCCAGTCAAAGTTGAGGGTTTACCGCAGTGAGTCCATTTAAGTATATGTGATAGGTAACATTCCACTATTGTCATGAGAGTTGTTTGTGTAAACTAGAAAATACCATCCTTAGAATGTGTTCGGAATGCTAAGGTTTGTCTTTATGAAGTCCTGGTAAGTCAAAGAAAGTTCCATAACATGCACCTGAAGTGTAGTGCTTTTTACTAACAGTATGACAAAAGGAATCAATGTCTGCATATGTAGTAATTCTGCTTTACTTCCATTCCCAGTTAAAGATGAAGTGTACATATTTGTCAGGAGCAGCAAAAAGAAAGCTTCAGTAGCAGAGGAATGAGGGGCGGCCACGGTGGTGCATCGGTTAGCGTTGCTGCCTCACAGCAAGAGGTTCTCCGGTTCGATCCTCGGCAAGGGTGCCTTTTGTGTGGAGTCTGCATGTCCTCCCTGTGGTCGCGTGGGTTTCCTCTGGGTGCTCCGGTTTCCTCCCACATCCCAAAGACATGCTGTAGGTGGATTGGACACTCTAAATTGGCCCAAGGTGAGAGTGTGTGCATGTGTGTGCCTTCTATGGAGGTTGGGCGCCAGGCTGGCAACTCGACACTGCAAAACTCCACTGCCAATCATGAGTGGACAGGTGATCCACTGTGGTGACCCCTAACCGGGAAAAGCCGAAAGAAGAAGAAGAAGAAGAGTAGCAGAGGAATAAGGATGCAAAGAGACAGGTTCCATTATGAAATTTTTGTGTGGGTCATCAGAGAGTGGAGATTCAGGAAAACGTCTACCTTCAGTACAACACAATGGTTCTGCATTACAGCCTGCCCACTGTGAAGCCAGCATCCTTACGATAGAAAGTGACCACTCTGTTGCAGCTGCACCACAGGCTACCTCCTGTGAACCTACAGCTGTTACCATGGGTGAAAGTATGTCAGCAAATGCAGATTTAACTGTAGACGTGGTGCCTGGATCACCAGAGTTTGATACAGAAGGAGCCCATACTTCTGTAGTGATAGATGTGGCCTATGACTTGCAGAGAGTGTCAGATATATCTGTTGAGGATCTAGGAACTTGGTCAGACTTGATAAGAGATGTTTTCAGGGTAGTTGCCATTCAGCATGGACCTGTACAAGTGGTGTTGCCACAGTTCCTAATCAATGAACAGAAAAGATTTACAGTGGAGAACCTTTTTCATGTGCTGCCTAATGGGGGGAGAGCAAAATGCACTTGGTTGACATATTCAGTCTCAAAAGATGCACTGTTTTGCTTTGCTTGCAAATTGTTTGGGCATTCTAACCATCTTCTCAGGTCAGGTGGTTACAGAGCATGGAGAGAGATGTACAAAGCTTTACCCAGCCATGACCGAGCACCAGAGCATAAAGTATGCATGCTAAAGTGGAAGGAACTGGACAATAGCGTCAAGAGTAGGCAGACAATGAATGATAAGAGACAAGCAGTGGTTGAAAAGGAGATAACTTACTTTCATGGTGTGTTAGAATGCATTATAGCTATTGTCCAGTATAGGCAGAACGGAACATGGCATTCCGTGGTACAAGTGATGCCCTGTACACCTATGGCAATGGCAATTTCTTGGGCCAAGTGCAACTTTTGTTGCAGTTTGATTCTGTCATAGCTGAACATTTGTGTTGTATTAAGAATAAAGAAGTAATGGATCACTATCTTGGGAAGGACATACAGAATGAAATTATCCAGCTGATTTCAAATGCTATTTTAAGGACCATTGTAGGGGAAGGTGAAGGACACTAGGTACTTTCCCATGACTCTTGATTGCACACCAGACGTCAAGAGCAAATTACTGTAGTAGTTAGGTATGTGGATATTTCATGGAATGCAGCCACAGCTGATGAACACTTTCTGGGATTTGTGCCTGTGAATGATACAACTGGGGCAGGACTTACAGAAGCAAAATCATCAGCTAGACATTAATGACTGTCAAGTACAAGGATATGACAATGGCAGCAACATAAAAGGGAAACTGGAGTGCAGGCCTGGATAAAACAGATGAATGCAAGGGCTTTTTATGTGCCATGTGCCTGCCATAATTTAAATCTTATAGTTAGTGATAGAGCACATTCATCACTACAGGCAGTTTCATTCTTTGGATGTCTGTAGAACATTTACGTACTCTGTTCAGCATCAGTGAGCTGATGGCAGATCTCAAAATGACACATAAACGTCACTGTGAAGCTATTGTCGGAGACTTGTTGGGAATGCAGGATAGTATCTGTCAAGCCAGTAAGATTTCAGTTGAAGGGAGTCGTTGAAGCATTAGAGGATATAGGTGAAGCTGTACGTACAAGTGATGGTGCAACATATCAACAAGCAAGGAGACTGTGCTCGGAACTCATATCATACTAATTCATTGTATGTTTAGTGGTTTGGTATGATGTGCTGACAGAGGTAAATCATGCAAGCAAAGTTCTGCAGAGTCCATCAGTTGATATTTTGACATGTGTCAAGGTGCTGGTATCACCTATGGACCTGCTGAAGAATTACAGAATTACAGGATTTCAACATGCCATGGGTGAAACCTCCAAGATAGCAGAAGAACTGGATGTTGGCATCACATTTCAAGAAAAGAGGCAGAGGAAAGTAAAGTATTTCTTTGACTATGAAGGGGAAGATGAGACTGTGCAGGATCCACTGGTAAAACTACTTGTAGAGTTCTTCAATGTGCTGCTGGACACAACAATCCAATCATTTACTGACCGATTTGAGCAGCTTTCAGAGTTTGATAAGGCCTATGCATTTTTATCAAATATTAAAGCCTTGAGTGATGTTGTAGAAGACACATTGCTCCAACACTGCAAGGCTCTGAAAGAACAACTGACTGACAGGATAAGTGGCCACTGTGACACTGATGACTCTGACCTGGGACACAAACTGAAAAGCCTTTTTCAAATGATTGATACTGAATCATCACCACTGACTGTGTTAAATTTCCTCATTCACAACCACTGTTTCACTGCGCATTTATTTGACTGCACCTGTTACAGTGGCTACTGCATGATGCAACTTTTCTAAGCTGAAACTCATAAAGACATACCTACATTCATCAATGAGTCAGGAGAGACTTTCAGGCTTAGCTGTGCTTTCAACTGAGCATGAAGTGGGACAAAGTGTATCACATGGCAGCCTCATTGAAGACTTTGTCCAGAAGAAAATTCATAAGATCCCAGTAAAACTCTAGGTATGTGCTCATATTTCCTTTCCAGTAATGTTTTATAATGCTGTAAGGCAGTAAATTTCAGGCAACACCTTGGCGTGACTTGGATAGTATGCTGTGTATTCACTGACTTTTTTTTTTTTTTTTGCTTAGTCCAGCAGGTAGGACCAAGTAGCACAATCAGGATGAAACTAGCAGGATGTTAGGCAAAGGCAGCTAGGAGCAGCAGGACTCGTCGGGAGGCTAGTACAGTTGGGAGTGGCAGGACTCATTGTGAGGCTAGGACAGTTGGGAGCGGCAGGACTCATTGTGAGGCTAAGACATTTGGGGGATCTAGGACTCTTGAGGCTAGGACAGAAGCACAGAAAAAACAGACAAGCAGCAGCAATCTGAAAAGCTGAGGAGGTAACTGCACATTGAAGATGAATGACACTCTGGTATTGACTTCACCTGATTCTCTCTGGGTTTGACTTTGCCTGTGTCAGACTCTGTAATCCACATTTCTCTCTTGTGCTTTGGTTTGAGTCTACATCAGGGTCAGTAATCCCCATAGCACTCTCTTGGCTGATTCTTTGGGTCTGAGTCTATCTGCCTTAGACTCAGTAATCCCCATGGCTGTCTTGTGTGTTTCTTTGGGTTGGAGTCTGTCTTCCTCAGGCTCAGTAATCCCCATTGTGCTTTCTTCTGTGTTTGGGTTTGAGTCGTCTGACTCAGGCTCAGTAATCCCGACTGTGCTCTCTTGTGCATTTGGGTTTGAGTCTGCCTCAGGTTCAGTAATCCCCATGGCTTTCTCTTGGGTTTGTTTGGGTTTGAGTCTGTCTGCCTCAGGCTCTGTAATCCCCAAGGCTTTCCCTTGTATGTGTTGTGTGTCTGTAGCCTTTTCTATGTCTGTCCCATAGCTGTGTTGTGTAACTTTGCAGTGTGACTGTTCTGCATGTCAGTAACTGTCTTGCGTGATGGTGTCAGTTTATCTAATGCTGATGGTTTCAGTCTTGCCATTTTGCTGTCATTGCCTTGTTTGGGAGTGGTGGGATTAGTGTCTCAGTTCTGTTTTGTGGTACTGCTGCCTTAGTCTTGTGTGGCTTTCTGTTCAGTCTTACAGTAGTTTTGTCCTGGTCTTGTCTCTCTGGGTGCCTCTGTCCTGTGTGTCTGAGTCTGTGTGGGTGCCAGTACAGCTCTTTTGAGTGTGTATCTTTAACTCCTAGTGGTTGTGGCCTGAGCCTTTAAAACTTAAGTTATCACCTTACAATTCTAACAAATACTCATTGACAGAGGTCAGATATCAGTACAATTGTGTTTGCATCATGTATGCTTCAAGATAAAATATTCTGATACCTTGTATTTAGCATGATTTTGGAATTATTAATGCAATATGAACAAGTAATATTTGACGCATAGAGGAGCAGTAGGAGGTAACTGCATATGCACCTGGAGGCGTCACTTGGATGTAATGAGTTAATGTTCAGTCTTGTTGTAGTGCTGTCTTTATCATGTGTGGGTGTCTGTCCTGTGTGCAAGACTTTGTGTATCTCTGTCTTGTGTCTCTGTTCAGTCTTGCTATAATGCATTCTTTATCATGTGTGTGTCTGTCCTGTGTGCAAGAGTCTCTGTCTTGGTGTACTTCTGTCCTGTATGAGGGAGTCTGTGTGGGTGTCTCTGTTCAGCTTTGCTGTATTGCTGTCTTTGTCTTGCCTGTGATGTGTGTAGGAGTCAGAGTGGGAGTCAGCGTGGGAGTTTTTGTGTGGGAGTCAGTGTGGGTATCTTTGTCTGTGTGTACCTCTGTGGGACTGGCTACCTTGATGCAGTATGGAGGCTTGTTGTAATGTAACAACATTGCTACTAAATGCCAGTCAGTGTGGGTGTCCTTGTGCGGGAGCAGTGTGGCTGTCTTTGTGTGGGAATCCGTGTGGGTGTCTTTGTGCACCTCTGTGGGACTGGCTACCTTGATGCGGTACAGAGGCTTGTCGTAATGTAATAACATTACTATTAAATGCCAGTCGTAGCCCTCAATCTCATGGCACAAAAAACTGGACAATGCCACAGATAATGGGGTTACAGTCCCAAAGATTAGGGCAAATTTTAAATATTTCTCTCATAAACTTAAAAAGTTGCTAGAATAAAAGGTGTTGCCATGCATGTTGTGAAGTATATGAAGTTATACGCAAATGCCTGTCATTTAGTGAATTCAGTCATCAATGATGTACCACAAAAAATCCAGAAAACTACAAATTTTGAGGAACAGACCAAAACTGAGTCACATCTGGACATTCTGTGAAAATCTGGGCAGTTGAGTAGTATGCAGTCAGTGTCTGCACCTGTGAGTGGCTACCTTACTGTGGTAAAGGGGTTTGTCATAATGTAGCATTGGTACTAAATGCCAGTAAGTGTGTGCGTGCACCTGTAAGTGACTACCTTGCTGTGGTACAGGGGTTTGTCATAATGTAACATTGGTATAAATGCCAGTCAGTGTGTGCTTGCACCTGTGACTGGCTACCTTGCTGTGGTACAGGGGATTGCCATAATGTAACATTGGTACTAAATGACAGTCAGTGTCTGCACCTGTGAGTGGCTACCTTACTGTGGTACAGGAGTTTGTCTTCACTAGAATACATGCTTAAGGCTAATACCTAGGAGGTTCTATTCCTACCTCCCCTACTCAATTCTCCTACAGACATTCTCCTAGCTTATGTAGTTAATTAGCATTGGTCTGTCTGCCCTCAACTGTGATTCTCATCAAATTACTTGGTCCACCATTACTGATTACCTGGTTGGTGTATCCATTATCACTAGTTGATTTGGTGTAGGTACTCCTGCCTGTATATCATATAGTGTTTAGCTGAGGTTTACCACTGTAGCTCTTATAGTTGTGTCTACTGATTTCAATACAAAATGTATTTGTATCTGATTTTATCCTGCACTATTACCTTAAGAACAATGGCATATGCCTAAATGATTTACAAGTTTATAGCTATCTGTTGTATTTTACCTGCTTTCTTATAGTTTTTGTTGCTCTATATCTTAATCCTCTTCTTCTCCCTTCCTTTCCCAGCTCTTCTGCCTAGTGACCACCTGTAGGTCTGGGATTGAGTACCCTACCTAAGTCTCCTGCCACATACCCTACCTAGGGACCTAAACTATACATTTTTGGAAAAGCCTCCTCCTGTAAAGACACAAGAAAGTACGTCCTACAGCTCTTCCAGGTTTTCACAACAATTTGTAAGCTTTTCTAACCCTGAGCTATCGTTAATCTCAAAGCAAGATCTGCCAGCAGCCAACCTTAGCTTCTCCCTTCCCCTCGACCACCAGCAACCATTAGTAACTCCATCTACCTGACTCACTCCACATCCACTAGCCCTGTCAGTAGTCCTGGTAGCAATTACCTGCTGAGACCACTAGGTGGCTCCCTTCTACTAGAATTGCTTATCCATGCAAACTTTTCTTTTCTACATACTAATTCCTATGTTTCCCACTATCTGCTAGCCTTTTGTGTAATTTCCACCCTTCTCCTTTCTCTGATATTCTCAGCCTTGCCCCACTTAGTCCTTACACTCCAAGCATTCCTCCATGCCCTTGGATTACTTACCTTTACTATAAGCATCTCACTGATTGTTTTCCCCTCAACCTCTCTTCTTTGGCTCTACCATCTCCGTTCGCCCTGCGGGCTCACTCCGCTCCCCTCCCTACCCCCAATTCCCACACACCCCCAGGGGTCCTACATTTAATTTGCCTCTAGCCACGCCCCTTGATTCTTCCTCCCAATCATATTCAAAGCTTCCCAAATTGTGCACCCACCCTGGAATTTACCACACCCACTTACCTACTATAACCAGCCACACCCCTCTCTTACTATCACACCTAGAACATCACAGCCCCTACCACTTGCCCTACCCTCCCACATTACTTACACCTTACAACACACTATTATACTAACTCCATCTTCTAAGCAAACTTACAACTACATTACTATGACTACAACTATCCTCCAGACACAGCTGAAATTACCTATATCCTTTTTACTACTATCCTCTCTTATTACTACTTACTTCCTAACCTCCTATGAACACTCGATAACTGTTTATCTCTCACTTCCCTCAAAACACACCTGTACTCCTACAACATCCCCATCCTTCTTTCATACCTCTTCACAATCTATCTACCTTCTTGCCAAATACCACAGGCTACTACACTGCAAACTACTAAAATCTAAAACAAAGAAAATAATTGACACTTTCCTAAAACTTAGACCTGAAAACTATTTTACACTACTCCATCTATTACAAGATGGTGACATACACCCCAACCCTGGCCCACAAGCTACTACAAACAAAACACATAAAAATCATACCAAACCCTTCTCTATCTCATCCTCTACACCCTCTAACCTCCTTTCCTTGGCCCATCTCAATATACGTAGCATCTGCAAGAAAATTAGTCAACTCCATGCCCTACTAGAAACACACAACTTTGATATTTTATGCTTAGCAGAAACTTGGCTAAAGCCTTCAATCAAAGACATTGAAATTACCCCACCTGGATATAACATTGTTAGACTTGATCGCACTTCCAGGAAAGGTGGGGGAGTAGCTATTCTATATAAAACATACCTAAGGCTTACTCATCTTGACCTTACCCTTAACCAAAACAATAATGCAGAAATAATCTGCTCAAAAATACAAATCAACACTACTAAAGCAATAAACGTCATCTGTGCTTATCTCCCCCCTGGAAATAACATCCCCACCTTAGAACAAATTCTTGAACAACTCTCTAATAAACTCCCTCAAGAAACACTATTCTTTGGGGACTTTAACATTGATTGGAAATCATGTAATAATACTAATCCTACTTCTCACATAAACCTTTATGGTTTCAAACAACTCATTGATAGTCCCACTAGAATAAATAATAAAAGCAAAAAAGAAACCACCTTAGACTGGATTCTTACTAACTCCCCCCTGCAAACCTACCAAACTGGCATCCTTCCAGATGACCTCAGCGATCACTCTCTTACCTACGTCATTAGAGCTAAAACTAACCTGAACTTACCTACCACTCACAGAACACTATACTCCAAAAAACAATTTAATCCTGAGCAGTTTCAAACAGAACTTTCACAATACAACTGGACCCCTCTAAAACACCTCACACTTAACAAGGCTGTTGAACATTTCAATTCAGCATTCCTTGCAATCCTACATCAACATGCCCCAAGTCGTACCATTAGAACAAGGACTAAAACAGCACCCTGGCTAACCTCTAATACTAAGCAAAGAATTATACTCAGAAATAAATCCTGGAAAAAATGGCATTCCTCTAGAAACCCAATAGATCATCAAACCTTTAGAGAGCTCAGAAACAGTACCAAAAAAGCCATCCTTTCAGATAAAAGGAATTATTACCTTGAACTTCAGCAGTCCACCAAAAAAGAACCAAAAAAGTTCTGGTCTACTATCAATAATCTACTTACCCCAGGCAAAGCAGTAACCCCCAACCCACAGAACTTAGACCCTGATGATCCCTCTTTAATAGCAAATAACTTCAATACTTTCTTCACTACTTCCATACAAAGTCTAGCTAACCACTTATCTCCTGATACTTCTCAACTGCTCTTAAGTAACCTCAATGACTCTATTCCTCCCCTTCAACTTCAACCTATACCCACCTCCTATATACAATCTCTTTTACAAAAACTGAAACCCACTACCCCCTCAGCAGATAAGCTTCCTGCTGAATTCCTCCAAGTAGCAGCTAAAGCTATTGCCTACCCTGTTTCTATCCTAATAAACTGATCCATAAAAGAAAGTACTTTTCCAGCAATCTGGAAGATATCATACATCATACCCTTACACAAAGGAGGTAAATCCACTGACCTTTCTAACTTTCGCCCTATAGCACTATTATCTCCACTAGCTAAAATCATGGAAAAATGTATACACAAACAACTACTTAACCATCTCCTCCATAACAACCTACTAGCCAACACTCAACATGGATTTAGACCTTCACATAGTACTACCACTGCACTACTTTCTTTTACCAACACCATCAACTGTAACCGTAACAACAACAAACTGACCTCTTCTCTTTTCCTAGACCTGTCAAAAGCCTTTGACATGGTTAACCACACACTTCTTCTACACATACTTAAATCCCTAGCCTTGGATTTCTCTTCCTTAACCTGGTTCTCATCCTATCTTGAAAACCGACAACAAGCAGTACTCTGGAAAAATTCTCTATCTGCTCTACTACCTGTCTCTTTAGGAGTACCTCAAGGATCTATACTAGGCCCACTTTTATTCTCTATCTTTATTAATGATCTCCAGTCATCCATCCAAAACACTACCTGTATACAATATGCAGATGATTCTACCATAATTTGTACAGCCTCCTCTCAATCTGAACTCCACTCTCTTACACAATCTACCTTTTCAACCGTTGAACAGTGGTTCTCAAAAAGATGCCTTCTCCTCAACCCTAAGAAAACTAAACTATTACTATTCTCACCTACCCACAAATCTCCTCTACTAAACTTTACTATTTCAGCAAGTGATAATTCCCACATTTCCCCCGACTCTACTACAAAACTGCTTGGTGTTACTATAGATAATAATCTTAACTATGATTGTCACATCAGTAACACTATAAAAGCAGTTAATAAAAAGATTGGTTCACTGTACAGAATCAAAACCTTCCTTACACCCAAAGCACGGACCACCTTAGCTCAATCACATCTTATCTCTACCCTATTGTATGCTTCCTCTATATACACTAATCTCTCTAAAAGCAACCTAAGGAAACTGACTACATCCTACCACAATATAGCTTGATTTGCCACAGCATCCCAGTATAGAACTCACCACTGTCTAAACTTAAAACAACTACACTGGTTGGAACTTCCTAACAAGCTTATCTATCAACAACTGTTAATAGCACATAACATTCTATATCAACCATTAAAAACACCTGCTCTTAACAACCTCTTGACTCCCTACAATAACTTGAAACAGCTGTGCTCTGCCGAAAAGCTACAAGCCAACACTACTAGAATTACAAATTCTGCAGGTAACTGTCTTTTCTCCAACTCAGTAGGCAAAATATGGAACAACCTCCCCTCACATATCTCCTCTCTAGCTTCTCTTCATCTCTTTAAAAAACAACTTTTTTTACATCTGAACAACTACTGGCTCTGCTCTTGTACCAATCCTGACTAACCTACTTTCTTCTGTCTACTATCATAATTCCCTATTTAACATTGCAATCTTTCTCTCTGATCACAAATGACTTTACTGTACTACTGTTCTCATATATGAAACAAAAAAAAAAAAAAAAAAAAAAAGGGGTACAAACAATGTTTTTTATGTATATACATTTTAAACCACGTAATACTCTCATCCTCCTATATTTGTACTGAAAGTATTTAATGCCTTTCTTATTACGTAGATGGTATTATTTGCTTTTATTACCTGACCTAGACTAATATCTCTGCATTTCGCTCATTGCCTGCGACATTAGTGTTTTCTGTAAATGTTTATTTTATATAACCTTGCTTTAAGCTGTGGAGCTTTTCTCCCCGGGCCTCCACTGAAAATGGACAATAATCCAGCTGGACTAGCCTGGTCAACAAATGTAAAATAAATAAAATAAAAAAAATAAAATAATGTAACATTGGTACTAAATGCCAGTCAGTGTGTGCGTGCACCTGTGAGTGGCTACTTTGCCGTGGTACAGGAGTTTGTCGTAATGTCACATTGATACTAAATGCCAGTTTGTACCTTGGCACATCATTTCTTAAAGATCTGAAAGTAATGACACTATAGTGGCTGTTAAATGGTGCTGGATGAGCTTGACAGGGCAGGAGGTGTGATGGCAATGTGGTAACACTTGATATTCTATATTCTCCTGAGTAGGGCAACTTGGGGGTAGGGGCCCACAAAATGCTAGCACCGGCCCTGCCCCAAATCACATCATTACAGCCTGTTAAGAAAAAAAATTACTTTTCATGAAGACATTTTAATTAATACACTACATCTCCTTAACTGGGAGTCACTAGACTCACCACATGATGCTGTCCCTGAGTTTAATAAAATCTTCCTAGGTATTCTAAACAACCTAGCCCTCCACAAAATAAAAAGAGTCAAAACTGAATTCCAGGATGCCTGCGCACTCATCAACAGCTTAATCTCAGATTTTCCAGTGTGAATGCAGAAAATGAGAAACAACAGCCAGTGAAATTGTCATTTTGGGTAAAATTCAGTTACTGGCTGGTAAGTACACTGCATGTATGCCTGCAAAGAAGGATTTTAGACAACCAGAAAGAAAACCAGAAAAGGTGAAGAGAAAACACTTTCTGAGAAGAATCTTGCAACTACTCAGCAAATTTCAGTTTGATCTTCAGTTTTTTTTTATAAGATTCGGCTTACAGTAATTTAGAAGGAAAAAAATCAAGTGTACTTAGAGGTGATTAAAATAAATGAAACATCCAAAAAATATATCAAATGAAATAACAAAAGGCTGGACAAAATAGAAGCTTTAAGCAGTTATTCAGACGAACTGATAAAAATGCAAAAAATCAGAAGGTGAAATTAAGAAAAGGCTGGCTGAGTACAAGACTACTCAAGAGATGTTTCAAAAAAATGGTAAGAGTTAGAAGACAGAGTGCGCAGAGAAAATATGAAATTTTCTGCTGTATCAGAGAAAGTGGAAGAAATAGACTGAGATCCTTTATAAGATCCTCCAAAGCTAGCTACAAAAATAAAATTGCCACTAATTCCAAGGACAACCACAAAGCATTCTTTAGCTATGTCAAGAATCTCGATGGCAACACTCAGATCTGCTCTGAGTTACAGCACAAAGGCACGAAAATTACAGAACCAACTGATATTGCCAACATCCTGGCAGATAGGTTCAGTGCTAACTTTACCCCCCTCTCACCCCCCAAAGGGCCCATATCTATACAGGAAGAATGCAGAGTCCCTGTAATCACAACTACGCAGGTAAAAGCTGCACTCTAAAGCCAAAAACACAGCATCCATGGGACCGGACAACATCCCAGGCTGTGTTTTACATGAACTTCAGAACGAACTGGCTCCCCACTTAAGAACCATGTTCAATAATAGCCTTGCATCAGGCTTTGTGCCCACTGAATGGTGCACAGCAACAGTTATCCACTCTACAAAGGGGGAGCCACCACTGATCCCGGGAACTATCGACCTATTAGTCTGACGAGCCTGGTCTGCAAGGCCATGGAACGTATCATCATGGAACTCATAAACAAAGACATTGGTAACCTCCAGACTCTGGATCCCACCAAGTTTGGGTTTGTGAAAGGCAGATCATGCCTCCTGAACCTGATCATCTTCTTTGAGGCAGTTACCAAAGCCGTAGATTAGGGTAAGGTGGTTTACACAGCCTATCTTGACCTCGCCAAGGCTTTCAACACCATCCCCCATTCTGGAATTATAGCTAAACTCACTAAACTAGGTATAAATCCCTACATCACAAGATGGGTTGCCAACTGGCTCACTGACAGAACCCACACTGTAAAAGTTGCAGACTCCAAATCTGACCTCAAAGCAGTGACAAGTGGAGTACCACAGGGTTCTGTCCTGGGATCTCTCCTGTTTGGTATCTACTTCTCTGAAGTACAGGCTAACACAGAAGGCCTCTGGCTAATGAAGTTCGCAGATGACTGCAAACTAGGAGCCATAGTCAAGTCCCCAAATGGTGTGGACATCCTACAGAAGGGCCTCGCTGAGACAGATGCCTGGTGTCAAAGCCATGGCCTCAAGCTCAATGCCAAAAAGTGCAGTGTCATCCCCTTTGGTTAAAACTCTGTACCCATGAACTACCACATAGGCAGCAATCTACTTAACACCAAATGCGTGATAAGAGACCTTGGGACCCAAGTGGACAGTAGTCTCTCCTTTGATAGTCACATCGCCACAGTAGTCAGGAAGTCCTTCTACGTGGCACACCTCATCATAAAAGGGTTCTCATCCAGGAAAAAAGAGGTCATTGTTCCCTTCTACTCAGCACTCATTAGACCCATTATAGAGTACAGTGCCCCTTTTGGAATGTAGCTCACAAGACATCTGAGCAGCTGGAAAGGCCACAGAAGTACCTCACAAAGAGGATTACTGGCCTCAAACAAATGCCCTACACTGACTGCCTCAAAAATCTCTTGCTTTACTCCATAGCATATCACCTACTCCGAGGTGATCTCTGCCTAACATATAAAGCTGTGTCAAACCCAGAGCTGTTGGACATGCTACACCTAAAGAAATCCCAATCCCTCCGAGCTACACCCTCTAGGGACCTAAACCTTGTCACCACAATAAACAGGACATGCTGGAGGGATAGATTCCTGTCCCAGAGACTTCCCATACTCTGGAACAGGCTACCCATCTATGTCAAGCAAAGTTCTTCATTAGCACTCTTCAAGAAAAATCTTGATGAGTGGATGGGAAATAGGAAATACACCCTGGGGATCACTTCTGTGTCTCTACTCGACAGTGGCACAGGAAAATAACTTTCTTGGGTGGCGTAAACCAGGGAACCTTGTTGGCTAGGCTTACGTAGGCCCTTGGGCCGATAGCCTAGTACCTATCTATGAACCTATTAATTTTATGAAAGCACAAGTAAGCAACTGCTCTGGCATTTTGCAGCAGGATTTGTTAACTGAAAGACTCATCAAGTGTTTGCTCCAAACATGCCCATGAGAAAGCAGGCAAGACTTGTATTAGTAGAAATGCAATCATACCAGTAGAAAGAGTTGACCCTGACAAAACTGAGGCAGAAGGAAAAAGTATTAAAAAATGGAGACAGCACAGTGGTTGTGGATGATTATTCACTACACACCAGGCAGAGGAGAAGCAAATTTATCCCAGCAATCAGGGACACTTTTTTTTCTTTTTTTTTAACAAGAAACATATTTATTAAATTATCAGGTATAACATAGGCAATCATACATTCATATAAATGAAAACAAACCATATTGACATCATTTTAATTGCAAACATTATGTATCACTTGTAATCTCTCTAGTCATTGTCAGTCAAACATTACATAGCTCATTCAAATCCTGCCTTCTTTTAAACCTTGTATCTCCTCTGCATGTATTGTTCCAACATATCCCATTTTTTTATGTAATTTGCTTCTACCCTTTTTCTAAAGATCCCAATTCCAGTTTTATATGTTACTATACTCACTACTTCCAGTACAGCTGGTTTAGACTTTGATTTCCATTTTCTAGTAATTGCTTTTTTTGGCAGCCACCATAATTAAACTCAGCAAGGCCTTACGATATCTGGACAATTCCAATTCTGTATCATAGCTCACAAAAATCATTTCCTTAGTTACACCAATTTGCTCACCCAGTACTTCTGACAGAGTAGTCTGCAGGGAATCACAAAAGTTTGCCAACTCATTGCCAACTCATTGCACTCCCAGAAAATATGTTCCCAATTACCTCTTTCGTCCCCATCACACCTCCAACATTTGCTTTTTACCTGAGGAAAAATTCTTTGGAGTCAACTTGGGGTATAAAAATACCTATGTAAACACTACCAAACAAAGATCCTAAATCTTCTAGACTTTGCTTATTTGGAAGACATACATACATATATTCCCTCATTGTTTCTTTGTGAATTGCTTTTCCAGTCTCTCTTCCCAATCCTTTCTAACCTTCTCTGATTCTTATAGTATAATGCAATATTTAGTATGATGTACTAATTATTCTTTATTTAACAGCATATTCTGTTCTAGTTTCTACTAAAAACTCTACCAGTGCTGGTCTTTTGCTTTTTCTTTTTCTTTGCCTATACCCTGATATCCGTCCTTGATAGGGAAGGCAATCTCTCACCCGCAGTCCAAATAAATTCTTGATCTCTTCCCTTTCTATTACCTTTCCCTCTCTAATTATTTGACCCTATTGTGTCTGTTATTCTGAAGTGTCTTAGTTGTGACTTAAGGACTTGGGCTCCAAAAACTAGTTGTTTTATATTAGGAAGGTTTGTGGTCTATACTCTTGTGGCAGGAGACTGTGGCCTACACACTTTTAAGCTGTAAATTGCTGATGAATTGCTGCTTTATTAAACTGTTTTTGTTGTTGTGACTGTGATTTTATGCACTTTGACTTTCTAGTACTTCTGCATTTTATAGCATAGGCCAGATTCAGACTTGCTGAATCTAGGCTGTTTGGTATCACTTGAGCACTAAAACCAGCTCTTCATTGAGATACTGAAAAGATCTGACGCATCTGTTGCTTCCAACTAACTATAAGTGCCTGTTGTTGCTCTTATATTGCACTTTTAATTTGTACTTGCATTCTACTGTCTGTTTGAATTGTCTGTAATGTTTTTTGCCACATTTTACTGTATACTGTACTAGTTCAGCTGTAGCATAGCCCATTTCCAGGTTTGCTGTTTCTAGGTCTGTTTTGTAACTTCTGAGCATCAAATTCAAGCCATCTTTGTTGGTGAAGGCCCTTCAGCACCCTTGTGGGATTGCTGTCTGTGTCCTATCTAATCGACGGTGATTAGACTAGAGCTCAGGGAGAGCATCCTTATTGGCTAGTATGAGTTAAAAGGGTTATTTCTTGTTTTATTTAAGCCCCGTGTTTGAGCTTGTTTGTGTGTGGTGCACCATCATGCACTGCTGCATAGTGGTGGTTACCATTGGTGGGTATAGACCCAAACGTTTTGCTTGTTAAATTTTTCCTTAGCACTTTGCTTGTGGTCCTCCAGAGGTTTTTTGCAGCCCTGCTCTACTGTCACATGGAACACTAAGACTAGCCTCAGAGGTACCAACACACCTCTCACCCACTAGCCATTCCTAAGTACAACCTCTTTTCCTGACCATATAAATTTACCTAACACTATGGACAGACAATTTCCCACAGTTTCTCCAGCCAGCGTGGTCAACATGGGCATCCTGAGGCAGTGTAGCAACTGCCTCATGTTCACCAACAACCCTCTGCTGCTAGTCCACACAAACTCAACATGTGTGAGATGCAACTATATTAAGAACCTTGAATCCATGCTCTCTCACACACTAGTCACTACATATGACAATGAGCGGGTTGTCAGCATGTACACCTCACCTCCTACTCCACCCAAACCCCCATCACACATACCTACATATGTGGAGGTCCTCGCCAGAAACATATCTAAACACCAGAGATCTCCCAAACTCAAACACAAGCATGCTACACATAATACTTCCTCTGCAGAACACAGTGAACATAATAACTGACACACCAGTGCCTCACCTGTCAAGCCCTTAAGGCAAAATACAAAACCAACCGTATTAGTCAGAGGTTATTCCATCATGAGACACACAGATGTCCCTCTCACCAGGCTGGATAAGGAGAAGGTCACGGTCAGCTGTCTGTCAGGTGCCAGGATCCACCATATCACACATGCACTCAAGTCTCTCACCAACAGGTACTATTATGACTTTGTCATAGTCCATGTTGGTGTGAATGACTTAAGATGAACCTCTCTGGACTATATGAAGAGACACATGACTGAGCTGTCAGACTATGTGTCTCAGGCAGGTATGTCTCTAGCCTTAAGCAGCATTTTATCTTCACCTAGGATGATGCCTCAACACAAACAGAAAATGATTGACTTCAATAATTGGCTTAGTTTCTGATGTCATTCTAAGGGGATCCAGTACCTGTTAGCCTGGGATGACATGATCGACACACCTCAATGCTTTGCCAGAGATGATCTTCATCTGTCACCCCTGGGATTTCGGTTACTGGCTAAGGCTCTTGAAACCCCAAAAAGTACCTTTTTAGGCAGTGTCTCAAGGACAAAATTCCCAATGTAAAAATGCCTTCTAAATACAACCTCAGGGTTATACTGCTAAATGCTAGGAGTCTTAACATGAAACTGCACTCAGTAGAAGCAGTTCTCACCTTGGAAGATGCAGACATTTGTGCAGTCATGGAGACCTGGTGCAAGGCTGTGGACAGCACCCCAGCTGTACTGGGTTACACCTCCTTCCACACATTCAGACCACAAACTGAAGGCGTGAACACTAAAGAAGGCGGTGTATTAATATTCATTAAAAATAAATATGCCTCTAGATTGGTTAAACAGTATGATTCCCTAGAGATACTTCAGGTGCAATTAACTGTTGGTAGGACACCTATTCAAGTCATTGCCATCTACAGGACCCCCTCCATGAATCAGGACACCCACGCTGCCTATTTGGAACTACTTGAGTCTATCCAGATACATCTGAACATGGTTTTGGGCGACTTTAACTACCCATCCAATGACTGTGTAAATTACTGATGCTCAAACTCACTTGCCCACAGGTTCCTCAACTTTGTTAACTCCAATGCCCTGGACCAGCTGGATGACACCCCCACAAGGGGTGCCAACATCCTGGATCTGGTGCTTACCAATATGGGGGACCACTGTGAGGTCTTCCCCTGTGAGATTTGACCACAAATCAGTTTCATTTGAAGTAACTATCACACCTTACCCTCCCCCCAGCAGCAACTAAACTAAAAAACTTCTCCAAAGCAGATTGTAAGCTCTTAAGGGATGGTATAAATAGCTTCACTGCACCTCCTCCCTCAGATGGAACTGGCAACTATGCCGAGTTCTACACCAATGCTTTATACAAACACCTGTATGACTGCATTGACTCAGCTGTACCTGATAGGACCAAAGCAAGCTATTCAAGAAAGAGCAAACCTGCCTGGTGGACAACTGCCTTTAACAGGCTTTACAATAAGAGGAAGAAATTGCTGTCTAAGAGTAAGACAGAGTGAGCCCTAAGCTGGAAGCACTCCTTCCTTAGTTTAAACAAGCAAATAAGACTTCTTGTGAAGTTCTCCAAAGCAAATTATGAATCCAAATTAGCCTCTCAATTAAGGAAAACCACAAGGCGTTCTTTAGTTTCATCCATAACCTAAAAGGAAAGGCCCAGATTTGTGATAAACTAGTAGTTAATGATCCCCCATATACTGAGCCTGTGGACATAGCTAACCTGTTTACCGACAGGTTCTTGAAAACTTCACTCCACTGTCCCTGCCACACATACCCCATGACATCCCTACCACCTGTCTCCTACCTTGTATCTCTAAAGAGCAGATCATAAACGCCCTCTCTAAGGCCAAAAACACAGCATCTATGGGACCTGATAACATCCCAGGCTGCATCTTACATGGGCTCCAACAAGAATTAGCAACACCATTGGGTATTGTTTTCAATAATAGTCTAAGCATTAGCTTCATCCCAGCTGAATGGGAAACTGCCACTGTTATTCCCTTATACAAAGGTGGTGCTTTCACTAACCTCAGGAACTATAGACCTATTAGCTTGACTAGCCTTATCTGCTAGGCCATGGAGCAAGTCATAATGAACCTTATCAACAAAAATATAGGTAATCTTCAAACACTTGAGCCTACTCAGTTTGGCTTTGTCAAAGGGAGATCATGCCTGTTAAACCTAGCAGACTAGTTTGAGACAGTCACCAAGGCCCTGGACAAGAGGAAATCTGTGCATACAGCCTACTTAAACTTAGCCAAGGCTTTTGACACTATCCCCAACTCACCCAACTAGGTATCTGTCTCTTGTCTCATGTATTCAGAGACGCTAAAACATTATAATGGGTTCAAGATGTTTATTGTACATAAACACATCAGGAATTGTAACTGGAACATGTTCTTAAGCTAACTGACTTGCTTATTACTTCAAACACACTCGTGTACATCTCCATTCATGCCTGCATTCACTCTGACTGACTGTACAAAATGGCACTGATCTTGTACGTGCTCAGTAACTTATATGCACATGTTATCTAGCTACATTGGCTGACTAGGTGTAATATACTCAATGATCTACATCCTCCCTCTTTAATTTGTTCAACATGCAATGGGAGAACAAAACATTTTACATGCTATATATCACATCAACATTTAACAACAAATCTGAACTGTATTTCGGATTTGGTCTGGAAATTCTACCCGATCTGGTCACATAAAAACTTTGTCTGGGTTTAGAACAGGACAGTCTCTGGGGATTCTTTCTCAACTGGAACTTCAGAGGTTACATCAGGATTAGTTGAAAAAAGTACACTGTACTCTGGAATTTGAACAAGTGTAGAGTCACCAGCACAGGCAATCTGCTGCATCACAGGTTTGGAGATTCGCAAATTATGTCTTTGATTCCTTCTGAAATCCATTCCTTAAGATTGTATGATGTAAGATCTCGGCTCTTCACAGACGTTTTTGATGATACCCACTTGTTCATATCCATTAGATGTTTGCATTCTCACAACGTCTCATTGTGTTAATGATTCAAGAGGTGTGCTGAACTTATTGTAGTACAACTTTTGTGACTGGCATTTTTTGAAAGTTGAGTTTTGACCATTCTGTTGTTCTTTGCATTTATACTAACAATTGTTTACTGATCAGAAGAGTTGTTCTTGTCTGTTTGGACATTAATCTCTGAGCAGGTGAACCAAACAAATTATCTCAAGGAATGTTTCTGACACTGAGTAAGTTAAGAAAAACATCAGTACCATCTCTCTTGGATTTCTCCAACAAACATTTCGCAGTTTGAACTGCATTGCACTGTGGATACTCAGGACTACTAGCAACATGAACAAAGTCCCAAGACTCAGCAAATATCTTAAACTGCTGACTTGTAAACTGTGCACCATTATCAGATATGACTTTGTGCAGACTGCCATGCACAGAAAAATGTGTCTTCAACTTAGTAATGACTGTGCTGGACATTATGTTAGGAAGAATTTCAAACCAGTGTGAATAAGAGTCTACTAACACTTAATAATGTTGACCATTCCATTCGAAAATATCAGTAGCAACCGTCGACCATGGTAATTCAGGAATCTGGTTTAGCTGGTGGTTCCTTTTGTTGGTGTGATTTAGTACTATTGCAAATTGAACATGCTAGAGTTTCCCTTTCTATATCTTTTGGCATAGAAGGCAAAAATACTATGCCTCTTGCCCTTCTTTTGGTTGAATCAGTACCTGGGTGACCACGATGCCAAATCTTGATATATTCCTGTTGTAATGCTTCAGGAATTACCACTTTAGGACCTTTAAAGATGTTTCCATCTTCCATCATGAGCTCGTCTTGGTAGGGAAAATACTGCTGTATCTCAAGTGGCAGACTGGTTTGTCATGCTTGCCATCCTTGTCTGATAACATGGTTCAGCTTCTGGAGAACTGGGTCTGAAGCTGTGTGATTCCTCAGTTCATCAAGACGTGATCACAAAAAATTTCTGACTTCCATGACATCAAACTCTGCTTTCTCGTTTTCATGTTGTTCTGTTATTTGCCTGGATGCTCGTGACATAGCATCTGTAAGGTATAAATATTTGCCTTTTGTATAGACAACATTGAAATTGTACTTTTGCAATTTTAACATCATGTGTTGCAGGCCTGCTGGGGCTATATGCATTGGCTTTTTCAAAATTGTCACTAGAAGTTGGTGATCAGTTTCTATTTGGATAGGACTTCCATAAATATAATCATTGCTTCGCACATGCGTACACTACTGCCAAAAGCTCTTTCTCTATTTATGCATAATTCACCTGTGTTTTGAGTTAAAGTTCTGGACACATAGGCTACTGGTACACCTTTTTGAAGACATGCTATGCAAAGGCCATACTTTGAAGAATCACACGAAAGAGTTACAGGATTGTAAACATCTGAGCTTCCAAAAAAAAAAAAATAAGTTGCTTGTTTTTTTTTTGCTTATTTATGCTATTTACTGCACTGTTTATTGCCTGCTGTCTACTTTTATACTGTATTTATTTACTGTGTACTAAACTACACTGTTATACTGCAATTGCCTGCTATACTATGGCTGTAAAATCAAATTAATTTTATTGCTATTTTCTCTGTTTAGCAAACTTTTATGTTGTTTCTACTGTTTGTTAAGCAGTTACTGGTATGTTTTCACTGTTTTAAAGCTATCTGTTCTGCTTGCTCTGGTTTTCCCACCAAGCAGTATTTAATTAACTGATCTGTTAACTGGTTAAATAATTCTTTAGAGCCTCCTGGTTGATTTTCTGCTGTTTTAAACAATTTTCAGTGTCTCACTGCTATTTTTCTGCTGTGTTAAATATTCTCTAGTGTTTCCTGTTGAAACTAGGGTAGTTATTAGCTGCAGCATAGTCCAGATCCAGGCCTGCTTCTTTTAGAACTGTTTGTAGTGGTGTGTTTGTTCTGAGCATGTTTTCCAGTTCATCTTGGATTGGAAGGGGCCTATCTGCTCTTTTGTGAGAGAATTTTGTTTGATTGGAACCTGACTGGTAAAGGGAGGCCAGGCTTGGGCTTGGAATAAGCATCCTCATTGGTCTTTTTGAATTTTGTTAGAGTTTTTTTCAAGTTTTACATTCAGACCCCAAACTGTGGGTAGTAAAGCCAAAGGAGGTGAGGTTTCAATATATATTAAAGCCATACACACCTCCAGGCTGGTCAAACAGTATGACGCACAGGAGACACTCCAGATGCAGTTAACTACTGACAAGACCCCTATACAAATCATAGCTAGGTACTGGCTGCAAAAATGCCCAAACTGCTTATCTAGACTTCTTCGAATCTATCAAGATTCAACCCTTTATCCTGATCCTGGGTGACTTTAACTACCCAAACATAGAACTACTCTTGCCAGAACACAAATGCCCAGAAATTCCTCGATTTTGTCAATGCAAATGCTTTGGAACAGCTAGTCAATACCCCCACAAGAGGTGATAATATCTTGGACTTGGTATTAACCAACAGGAGTGACCACTGCAGCATCCCTGCAGTATTATCCTCCTTTGTAAGATCCGACCATAAAGTGGTCACATTCAAAGTCACCATCTCCCCCTCTAGGTAGGGTCAGTCAAAAAAACTTCTCCAAAGCTGATTACAGGCTCCTGAGGGATGGTATAAACAGCTTCACAGCCCCCTCCCCCTCTCTTGGAACTGGCACCAGTATCCAAAACTGTACCAAATTACTATACGAACATTTATATAGATGCATGGAATCAGGAATACCTGACAGGACTAAATCATCCTCCACAAGGAAGAGTAAACCTGTCTGGTGGACATCTGCAATAAATAAACTCTATAACAAAATAAAAAATTGCTGTCCAGGACCAAGAAAGAGCAGGTGCCCAACTGGAAGCAATGTCTCCTTAGCCTAAACAAGCAATTAAGAGCACTGGTGAAATACTCCAAAGCAAACTTTGAGTCCAAATTGGCCATATCTACTAGAAACAGTCATAAGGCCTTCTTCACATATGTCCATAATCTCAAAGGTAGCACCCAGATCTGTTCAGAGCTGGTGGTCAAGGACACCACATATACAAATGCAGCAGGTATAGCAAACTTGCTGGCTGACAGATTCAGCAAAAATTTCACCCCTCTGTTCCCTCCATTAATAAATCAGGACATTCTCAGTACCTGCCCCCTTCCCCTTATATCTAGGGATCAGGCTATCACTGCTCTCTCAAAGGCACAAAATACATCCTCCATGGGACCTGATAACATCCCAGGCTGCATCCTACATTAACTCAGGCAGGAACTTGCAGCACCATTAGGTGCCCTAGTCAACCAAAGCTTGAGTACCAGTTTTGTCCCAGCTGAATGGAGAACAGCCACTGTCATCCTTTTACAAAGGTGAAGCATCCACTGATCCAGGAAATTATAGACCTGTCAGCCTAACTAGCCTGATCTGCAAGGCCATGGAACAGATTATCATGGACCTCATTAACAAGGACATTGGCAACCTCCAAGCACTTGATCTCACACAGTTTGGCTTCGTCAAGTGGAGGTCATGTCTGTTAAAACTGGTCAACTTTTTTGAGACAGTCACCAAAGCCATGGATGAGGGGAAGACAGTGCACACCACCTAACTTGACCTGGCCAAAGCCTTCAACACTATTCCTCACTCGGGCATAATAGATAAACTCTCTCAACTAGGCATCAATCCGTATGTTACCAGATGGGTAGCCAACTGGCTCACTGATAGAGCCCACCTAGTCAAAATAGGGGAAAACACCTCAAGCAGTAGACCCGTATCAAGTGGCGTACCCCAGGGTTCGGTCTTGAGGCCTCTGTTATTTGGAATATACTTTCCTGAGGTACAGGCCAAAATCAGTGGGCTATGGCTGACCAAGTTTGCAGATGACTGCAAGTTGGGAGCTGTCATCAATTCCCCTAGTGACGTGGGCATCCTCCAAGATGGTCTCACCCAAACAAATGACTGGTGCCAGAAACATGGCCTCAAGCTGAATACAAAAAAATGCATCATCATCCCCTTTGGGGAGAGAGATGTCCCCACAAATTATCACATTAGTAACATTCTAAGCACTCAGTCATTCATGAGGGATTTGGGCACCCAGATGGATAGCAGCCTGACTTTTGACCATCATGTTGCTTCCATTGTACAGAAAGCTTTCTACATGGCCCAACTCATAATTAAGGGTATCTCGTCCTGGGACAAGGAGATCATAACATCCCTGTATTCTTCCCTTATAAGGCCCATTATTGAGTACAATGCCCCATTCAGCATGTACCTTGCAAAGCACATGCAGCAGCTGGAGAGAACACAGAAGTTCCTCACCAGAAGAATCCAGGGCCTCAAAAAACTACCATACACAGATCGGCTAAAAGCCCTAGTCCTCTACTCTGTTTCATACAGACTTCTCAGAGGTGACCTCTGTCTGGCATACAAGGCAATCTCGGACCCTGCCTTCATGGGACTGCTGCATATCCACAAGTCAAGCTCCACTCAAGTAACCCACACACGTGGCCTCAACCCGGTCTGTAACATCAATAGGACTTGCTGGCAGGACAGATTTGTGTCCCAGAGACTCCCCCATCTATGGAATAGACTCCCTCTCCATGTCAAGCAGAGTACCTCTTTACCCCTTTTTAAGTGCAATCTGGATAACTGGATGAGGAATAGAAAATACATCCCTGGGATTCCACCTGTGTCCCTGCTGGACAGGGGCATTGGGTGCTGATCTGTCTATGCATGGGCTAAACTCTTGGCTAGGCTTATAAGGGGCTCAGAGGCAATAGCCTAGTAACTTCCTATGATACTATAGTATTTAGGCCCTGCATCTGAACAGGTATCTGCTTGTTTGTACCGAGCTGGACTGAAGTGGGCTACCAGCCACAACTCTAATCTGAGATACCAGATGACTAGAGGTTTCTGACCTTCCAAAAACCCATTGGTTGCCTGTGTTTTTTGCTTATTTATACTATTTACAGCACTTTTTATTGCTTGCCCTCTACTTTTATACTCTATTTATTTTCTGTGTACTAAACTACACTGTTATGGTGTAATTGCCTGCTTCACTGTGCCTGTAAAATTGAATTTTATTGCTGTTTTCAGTTTAGCAAGCTTTTTGTTGTTTCCACTGTTTGTTAAATATTTACTGGTGTTTTTTCACTGTTTTAAAGCTATCTGTTCTGCCTGCTCTGGTTTTCCCACCAAGCAGTACTTAATTAACTGATATATTAACTGTTTAAGTCATTCTTTAGAGCCTCTTGGCTGATTTTCTGCTGTTTTAAAAATGTTTTCACTGTCTCACTGCTATTTTTCTGCTGTGTTAAATATTCCCTATTGTTTTCCATTGAAACTAGGGGAGCTAGTAACTGTAGCATGGTCCAGATCCAGGCCTGCTGCTTCTGGAACTGTTAGTAATGGTTTCTTTGTTTGTTTGTTCTGAGCAAGTTTTCCAGGCCATCTTGGATTGGAAGGGGCCTATCTGCACTTTTGTGATAGAATTGTGTTTGACTGGCACCTGACTGGTAAAGGGAGGCTGGTCTAGGGCTTGGAATAGACATCCTCATTGGTCCTTTTGAATTTTGTTAGAGTTTTTTTTTTCCAAGTTTTAGCTTCTGGTATTTAGGCCCTGCATCTGAGCAGGTTTCTGTTCTGCTCACTGCCACACAATTATGCACCAAAGCCAGACAGTAAAATTCAACAAATTTTCCATTAAAACCCAGGCAGAAATATCCATTTGCCAAGTTCCTCTGTGATTGTTTCTGAAAAGCCATCCCTAGTAACAACAGTTTTCAACCTAGTATTATGGACAGTTGGCCTACCCGTGTTTCTCCTGCCAACCTTATTGACTTGGGTCTCTTGTGACAGTGTAGCAATTGCATCATGTACACAGACAACCCAACCCTCTAATAATAACACAGTCTAGTACAGAGTGCGAGTGCTGTATTTACACCAAGAATCTAGAATCTATGATCTCTCTCACTCAAAACAGTAACACGGAGAAGGTTGTCAACCACCACTACATATTCACATAGTACCACTACTCATACACATAGTACACATCAAACACGTGAATCTACATATGCGGAGGTTCTCTCAAAAAAATTACTGAAACACCAGAGAACTCCAAAACACAAGTCTGCTATAGCTAACACAGTCTCCACACCACCCACGACACATAGCAACACCAGTGTCTCACCCACCAAGCCTGTAAGGCATAACACTCAAACAAAAAGTTTTTTTGTCATTGGAGACTCAATAGTGAGACACACGGATGTTCCACTCACCAGGTTGGACAAGGAGAAAGTCACAGTCAGCTGCCTGTCTGGTGCCAGGATTCACCAAATCATGCATGCACTCAGGTCTCTCAGCAGAAAGTACTGTTATGACTGTCATAGTTCATGCTGATGTGAATGTCCTGAGATGTGCCTCACTGGACTATATGAAGAGATACATGGCTGAGTTCTCTGAGAATGTGTCCCAAGGAGTTATGTCCCTAGCCTTGAGCAGCATACCACCCTCACCAAGAGTGATGCCACAGTATAAACAAAAAAATGATTAATTTCAATAATTGGCTTAGTTTTTGGTGTCATTCCAAGGGGATCCAGTTCCTGTCTGCCTAGGAAGCCATGGTCGACAAATCTCGCTGCTTTGCCAGAGACGGTTTGCATCTGGCACCCATAGGCTTTTGGCTGCTGGCAAAGGCTCTTGCCTCCCCCATAGTGCCTTTTTAGGCAAGGTCTTGAAAACAACAATACCAACATAAAATTAACCAATCAGAACAAAATAAGGGTCATGCTACTAAATGGTAGGAGCTTAAACCAAAATCTGCACTCCCTGGAAGCACTTCTATCGCTAGAGGATGTAGATGTCTGTGCAGTCACAGAAGCCTGGTTTAAGGCCTCAGAGAGTACCCTGACCCTGCAAGGCTACAATGCCTTCCACATCTTTAGACCACAAAATAAACGTGTGAAAACCAAAGGAGGCAGTGTTTCAATCTATATTAGAGATAAAGTCACCTCACGTCTAGTTACACTGGACAGCTGCATGGAGTTACTCCAAGTCCAGGTTACAGTGGGTAAGACCCACATTCAAGTCCTAGCCAGTTACAGATTCCCCCTCCATGGGTTACGATACCCATAAAGCCTACTTAACCAAACTGAATACAATCCAAATTTTACCAAACACACTGGTTATGGGGGATTTCAATTATCCCACCATCAACTGGGAAACCTACTCTAGCCCAAACCTGCTAGCACAAAAGTTCCTTACCTTTGTGAATTCAAATGCCCTGGAGCAAATTGTCCATACCCTGACAAAAGGAACAACCATTCTAGATCTGGTCCTCACCAACATGTCAAACAGATGCACTGCTGCAACTGTTGGACCCTCATTAGTTAAAACTGACCACAAAATCACTCACCTTCAAACTGACACTAACACCAGAACTCACAAAGGGTGAAATCAGACTAAAAAACTTCACCAAGGCAAACTATACCCTCCTAGGTGAAGGTATAAATGCATTCCAAGCCCCACCACTAGCTGAAAGTGGTAATTATGCCGAAGCTTGCACTAAAGCCCTGTACAATCAGTTGCATAAGTGTATAAACTTGGTTGTACCAGATAGCATCAAAGCCAGACCCCAAAGTAAAATCATGCTGCCATGGTGGACTTCCAGCATCAACAAACTCTACAATAAATGGGAAAAGGTGCTGTCCAAGAAAACAAAGACAAGGACCTATGAATGGAAAATCACCCGTCTCAGCCTTAACAGGCAAATAAGACAACTTGTTAAATCCTCCAAGAGCTTCTTTGAGAGAAACCTAGTAAGTACTGCCAAGGATAACCATAAGGCCTTTTACAGCTATGTATGTAACCTAAAGGGTAGGACCCAAGCATGTGCAGAACTGGTGGCCAACAGTATCACACACACTAATCCCACAGAGATAGCAAACCTGCTAGCAGATAGATTTGGTGAAAATTTCACTCCCTTATCCCCTCGTAATTTACAACAAACCCTCCCCCAACCCCTCCATACCTTACATAGCTGAAGAGCAGGTCCCCAAAGCCCTGTCCAAGGCAAAGAACATGGCCTCTCTGGAAACAGATGACATCTCAGGTTGTCTTCTAAACAGGCTAAAACATGAACTAGCATCATCACTAAGTACCCTTTTCAATCGTAGCCTAACCACAGGCTTTCTTCCTGTGGAATGGAGAACATCTATTTATTCCCCTCCACAAAGGTGGCCTAGCAACAGACCCAGAGAGTTACAGACCCATAAGCCTGACCAGCCTCATCTGTAAGGCCACAGAACATATCATTATGGACCTCATAAATAAAGACATAGGTAACCTCCAAACCCTGGATCCTGCCCAATTCGGCTTCGTGCAAAGCCAGATCTTGCCTGTTAAATCTGGTGGATTTCTTTGAAAGTATGACCAAGGCCATTGATGAGAGCAACATACCTCAACTTGGCTAAGGCTTTCGACACAATCCCACATTCAGTCATTACCGATAAACGTAGCAAACTGAATGCATACCCCTTCTTTGTAAGATGGGTTGCCAACTGGCTCACAAACCGGGCGCACACTATCAAAGTGGGTGACTCCACATCAACCAGCAGACCTGTTACCAACAGGGCACCACAGGGGTCAGTGATGGGCCCCCTACTGTTTGGTATATGCTTCTCAGAAGTTCAGGTCAAAACTAAAGGGTTGTGGCAAACTAGGTGCAGTCATTGAATCCCTAAATGATGTCAGTATACTCCAGGATGGTTTCACACAGACCAACGACTGGTGTATTAGTCATGGTCTCAAACTGAATGCAGAGAAATCCATCATCATTCCCTTCGGCACAAACAATGTCCCTTCACACTATTAAATCAATAGCAATACCCTAAGTACCTATGAAGTGGTAAGGGACCTGGGATCACAGGTTGACTGCGATCTTAACGTTGACCACCACATGTCTACCTCTATAAGGAAAGCTTTCCACATAGCTCACTTGATTAGTGGAGGCATCGCCTCAAGACCAAAAGAAGTTATAATCCCCTATACTCAGCATTTATCTGGCCCATAATTGAATATAATGCTCCATTTGATATGTGCCATACTAAGCACCTACAGCAATTAGAGAGACCTCAGAGGTTTCTAACAAAGAAGATCAAGGGCCTCTAGCATGTGCCTTACACAGACCGATGAAAATCCCTGTCACTATACTCCGTATTGTATAGACGTCTTAGGGGATACTTATGCCTTGCCTATAGAAGAAACGGGGTCCTATTAGATGACCGAAGACGCATTCTATCGAACGTGTCTTGGTCGAACTTAAAACAACGAAAAGGGAAAATAGCGAAGTGGCTTTTAAGTGAATTATTTCCCAGGGAAAGAATTTGCTTGGCCGCTTCCATTACTTTGCTGTTTTTGGCACTGTAGTGCGATCTTGGAGTTGGTATATTTAAGTAGGGGGGTTGTGGGGGGGGGGCGAAGCCCCCCACATTATGTATTCTTATAATTTTTTTTTCTTTTTTTGTTTTTTGGAACAGCAATTCTTTTCCCTTGGAAAAAAAATCGCTGTTCTGAGCTTTTGAGATTGTAAGCTTTCGCTTACATGGGGTTGATTATTCATCGTTCACTTTTTTAAGCTTTCGATGATATAATATAGACCCAAAGAAACCAAGACCGAAACCTAACGAACTTACTCCATATCTGTAAATCAACTAGGTCTAGGGCTACCCATTTCAGGGACTTAAATATGGCCTGAGACTTAAATAGGACATGCTGGAGGGACATATTTATCTCCCAGTGACTGCCACGTTTTTGGAACAGGTTACTAATTCATGTGAAACAGAAGCCTCTATGACACAGTTCAAGAAGAATCTGGATGAGTGGATGAGGCACTATAAATTCTTAACGGGGATAGCACTCACAACCCTCCTGGATATGGGCAGTCATCACTAAATGCAATCTTGGGTATTGACTAGTACCTCTATGGTGTTACATTGGTTTGAAAGGGCTAGGCTTAAATTGACCTCTGGGTTGCTAGCCTAGTAATCTCATATAATCCTATGATCCTATAATATCTATAATATCTCATTGTGGGTGGACTTTCAATTATCTTCTTCAGAATATCAAATGCTCTTTGGTGTTGAAACTGGCATCTCAAGAATAGCTGCTTGCTTAGACAGATCTGGTTGTAAGTCAGAATTGATAAACAGATGTCCCACATAACTAACTTCTTTCAGTTTGAATTTACATTTCTGAGGATTCAGTTTAAGATTGACTTTACGTGCACAGGCTAGAACCTTCCTGAGATTTCTATCATGTTCGTCTTCAGCATTGCCCCTACAATAATATAATGTACTATGACAGCACATGGATAACCAGAAAAAATTTGTGCCATAGAGCGTTGAAAGACTTCACTGGCAGAATTTATCCCAAATGGCATTCTCAAAAATCTGTATCTTCCAAATAGTGTACTGAAAGTGGTTAACAATAAAGATTTGTGATCCAGCAAAATTTGCCAAAAGGAACTTTTTGCATCTAAAACTGAAAAAATAGTGGAATTTGGCATGAGAGCGGCAACTTCTTTGACTGTACACATCAGATGCTAAGGATGTTTAAGTGCTTTGTTTAAGGCTCTCAGATTAATGCATATTTGACTATCATCTGATCTTTTCTTATGAGCTATGACCATGGAAGATAACCATTCAGTCAGTTCTACTGGAGTAAGAACATTTAAATTTACCATTTTGTCATGTTCTGCTTTTACTTTATTCTGCATTGCTACAGGAATCTTCCTTGCTCGCCTGACTACTGAGCTCACTTCATGGTTTAACTTAATGGAATATGTGACTGGAAGTTTGCCAAGCTCATCTTTGAAAATTTCAGCATAGTCACAAAAAAATATTTTGTGTAAAACTATAGTTGTTCTTCATACTTGTATGGTGGACCACTTTATTAAATGAAATCAGTCCCATTCTCAAAATGTCTTTGAGCCCTAACAGTGACTGCATGTGTCTGTTGATGACATAAAACTGCAAGTCGTAGCTGTTTCCAACAAAATGGCATGAAAGAACTACTGTGCCATCAGTTTGAATCTCTTTACCACCATAAGCAACTAGTTTTGTACACTTTGCTGAATCAAGTTTCTCACTAGCTCTTATTTTGGCAAACATTTGTGCTGATATAACATTGCACTTAGATCCAGTGTCAACTTTAAGTGCTACATGTTTCCCATTAATCTGTACAGTACAAAATATTTCACTCTTTGCTGACAATTGATAGTCTACTATTGTTCGATCACAGATACACCATCAACAAAAAAAAGCTTGCTCAAAGCTCTTTATCTGATCTACTTGCTTCTTCAGATACTCTCTTTTAATAAAAGAATGTGGCATTTTAAACTTGCAAAGCCTTTTGAAATGATTCCACTTTTTACATTTGTGACATTGCTGACCAAAAGCTAAGCACTTCTGTTGTTTAGGTTCATGACTGCCTCCACAATCATGACAGTTAACAGTAAGGTTGGCTGCTGCGGCCCCATTCACTTTATAGTTAAGGTTGGGTACTGCCACACCCTTCAGTTTATATTTCTTTTTCATCTTAGCTTTTTGTTGTACACTATAAACATTCTCAATGGTAGATACAGTATGCATGCTTTTCTCATTCATAAGCATATTCGTGTGTTTTTCTGTAAGCTCATGTATTTGACAAATCTTTATAGCTTTGCTTAATGTTAAGTCACTATCTCAAAGCAAAATCTTTCTTACTGCATAATTATTAACACCACACACAAGCCTGGCTTTTATCAACTCATCTTGCAAATCACCAGATCTGCACATTTTAGCTTTATTTCAAAAGTCAGTAATATATGCTGCTATAGTTTCACCAGGCTTTTGATTTCCTGTGTAAAATATGTGACTTTCCATTGTAATATTCATTTGAGGGTTACACATTTCTCTAAATTTACGTTTTAAGCACTCAGGGCCTTTCTACGTTTCAGCTTGTATCACAATATGGCTGTTCTCCCCATCCCCTACATACACAGCAGGTGCATACACAAATGAACGTTCCCTCTCAATGGCTTCCAAACCAGCTAAATTAAGAAGTATAAATGCTCTTGTATGTAGGTCTTTATCAGAAAATGCAGCCTGTATGAAAATATCATATTCTTGCTCAAACACTCTCTAATTCTCAGCAGTATTGTTATCAAACACCAGTGGTCCAGGTCTGTGAAATCCCTCTGCCATAACAACAAAATTTGTTTAAATACAAGCTTAGACCAGGTACTTTTAATTATGCCCAAAAACAACAATCTCTTTGAAATGGCTTTGTTTTAACACCACAAGCACTGCAAATATTCTGGATACTTTAAATAAATTTAGCTAATGCGAAAAAGTAGTACATTATGATGAAATGCAGTTGTTTTAACTTTTTCGTACATTTTAAACACTTCAGTAATTATTTTGAATATTTTTATAATAATGTTATTTTTGGACATTTTGTTTATCTTGGTAATTATTTCAAACGTTTTGAATACTTCTCCACTTATTCGGTGACTAAAAATCATTTAAACAAGTTTAAGTACCTTTGAATAACTGCTGACTTGTTTGTAATTTCACTTCCGTATATTTCTCCACTTCTAACTTCTTGCCTCATGATTTGTAAGCTGCTTTAACTTCAGATTCCATTCTGACACCATGTCACTTGTCTAGTGTGTTTAAAGAGACGCTAAGCATTGTAATGGGTTCAAGATATTTATTTTACATAAACACATCAGTAATTGTAACTGGAACATGTACTTAAGCTAACTGACACTTATTACATCAAACATACTCGCATGTACATCTCCATTCATGATTACATTCACTCTGACTGATTGTATAAAATGACACTGATCTTGCATGTGCTCAGTAACTTATATGCATGTGCTATCTAGCTACAGTGGCTGACTACGTATAATATACTCAGTGATCTACAGTATCAATCCTTATATTGTTAAATGGGTTGCTAACTGGCTCACTGATACAACACATATAGTCAAAATAGGGGAATCCACCTCTTGCAGCAGACCTGCAACCAGTGGTATTCCACAGGGATTAGTCCTGGGACCTCTACTGTTTGGAATCTATTCTTCGAAGTACAAGTAAAAAACTAAAGGTTTGTGGCTGGCAAAGTTTGCTGACTGCAAACTAGGAGTGGTCATAGACTCTCCAAATGATGTCAAGATCCTACAAGAGGGTCTTACACAAACAAATGATTGGTGCCAAAGTCATGGCCTTAAACTCAATGCGAAAAAATGTATTATTATCCCTTTCGGTTACAGCAATGCTCCTGCTAACTACCACATCAATAGCAACATCCTAAGTATGCACTCACTGATGAGAGACCTGGACACACATGTTGACAGCAACCTTACCTTTGATCACCATGTCTCCACAGTGGTAAGAAGGGCATTCTATATTGCTCATCTCATAAGTAAGGGCATTGCCTCCAGAAATAATGAAGTTATAACCTCCCCGAACTCTTCCCTCATCAGGCCAATAATTGAGTACAATGCCCCTTTTGGTGTGTACCTTTCCAAGCACCTGCAGCAATTGGAGAGACCACAAAGGTTCCTCACAACGAAAATTCAAGGTCTTCAGCATCTATCCTATGTGGATTATCTGAAATCACTGTCATGTTATTCTGTTTCATTTAACTACTCATAATGCAATCTCTGACCCTGCTTTATTGGAAATCCTGCATATCTGCAAGTCAAATGGTACACGGGTTACTCTCTCTAAAGACCTTAACCTGGTATGTGACATTAATAGAACCTGCTGGAGGGCATATTTGTCTTCCAGAGGTTACCACACCTTTGGAACAGGCTCCCACTTCATGTCAAACAGATCACCCCATTGGCCCTCTTCAAATGCAATCTGGATAAATGAATGGGTAACCATAAATTCACCCTGGGGGTTCCACCTGTGTCCCTCTTGGACAGGGACAGTAGGTGCTGATTGTGGAAATAAGGGTAGAACTTGGCTAGGCTTGTAAATCCCCTATGGCCAGTAGCCTAGTAACGTCCCGTGATCCTATTCTATGATCTCAATACCTGGGTTCTTTTGCCAGTTTTCTCCAATAAATTCCAGCCCCCCCCCCCTGCCTATTGTCTGTATCACTAATTGCAGTCATCCATATCAGCAGAATCTCCTTTCGACATTCCCATATTGGCTTAGTTCTTAAAGTACTTTCTGCTACTTTATGAATATAATATTCTGTATAGTTATTGTTATTCATCTTAAGGCTCTGCATCCAAAATCCCAGTCTCGCCTTGTTTCTTGAGTTTTCCCCTGTTTCATCATCATGCCTTTTCACTTTGAATTATAGTTTTGTGCTTGTGTTATGTATAGGAGCCTTAACTGTGTAGCTCTGAAATACCCCTTCACCTTGGGTAATCCCAAACCTACTTGTTCTATTAGAAGAATCAGCTTATCAACAAAGTAGATGCAAAACACTGCACAAACTCTGACCTGAAAAACACCAAGCAGAATCTGGAAGTAGGAGCTTCGAAAACTTTAAATTTAGCCTCTATTTTATGATCTACTCATATTTAAACCCTCCCTCCATTTTGAATTTTGTTCTGATGAAGTCCAAAGTTACATTTCTTTAGAACAAAAGTGTTTAACATTTTTTTATTTCTGTATGACCTACAGCTTTTATACTGGCGACTTATTAAATCATTTTTTATCTGTGTAACTCTGGTATTTTGAAGAGTCAGCTTATCCCACCTGACTCTTGCCATCTTCCCCTCCCAGACAAAATCCTTAAGCTCTTTATTAATTGCCATTCACAACTTCAGCAATCAGGGAATGTTGAAAGGCAGGTGTGACATTGACATTCAATCTGCTGTAGCCAGCTGTCTTCAAAATTTTTTTTTTCTGGAGGATCACAGACATTTTTGGATGCAGAACAAACTACGTATATATATATATATATATATATATATATATATATATATATATATATATATATATATATCTAAAGCAAAACGTGAGCCAGCAAATAGAAGGGGACTTTGACAATAAAGCTCATAGAGCAACTTTGCCAGTAAAGTATTTTCCAATGTTCCAAAGGAAAATGCTTGAGGGACAGAAAAAGCCACAAGAGTTCAAGAGGTGACTAGAAGAATCAGGAGTACCTTGGACTTAAACCAGAGTCTGGTTCTGGGAGATGGTAATGAAGAGGATGGAGACCAGCAACTTTGAAATCAGTGAATAAATGGGAGACTATAAATCATCTTTTGTATTTGTGAACTGTGACTTTGCAAGAAAAAGTATCTGAGAAAGACTGGACATTTACTGAATTTGTTAAAAGTGTGTGTGGACTGTAAACCATATACCCCAGTTTACATCACTAATGCTTAGAAGGACACTAAAAGAAAAAAAATAACTGTAAGTAAAATAACTGTTGTTCTTATTACTGTTTGTATAAAACAGTTCATGATATAAACTGTATGTTTTATAGTAAAGCAGTTGTGTATAGTGTGTATCAGGGGTATTTTAAATGTGAGGGTCTTTTCACTGACTGTTGTATATGTTAAAGATATTAAAGTAAACAAGTACTTTTTAGTTGTAAGAAATATAGGCTTTGCAGTATAAGAAGAGAACGACTGAAAAGAATAAAGATTAAGCTAAAATGCTATGATCTTGCCCTGTTGTGGAGGGGGTTGAAGTGTAAAAGTGCATTGATTATACTATATGTTAAATTAAGATAATTTATTTTATTTTTACAAGTGTGGATGTCTAGATTAATACCATTGGCCTAAGCTATAAATAAGTGTTTTTGTAAGCAAGTAGGCTTGAAAAATAAGACAAAATTATGAAAGCAATAAAAAATGTTAAGTTCCTGGCATCTGCAAATATTTTAACTTGTTTCAGTGGGAGTCAAGATGTCTGCAGCTGAAGGCCATTGTACATTCTGTTCTGGGTGAAATTTACAAAATTCTTTCATACATCTGAAAGATGTCAACTTTTTTTTTCTCATTGCTGACAACTTTTATATGGATATAAGCTCTCTGCTGGTGCAAGCAATTAATCTTGAGAGTTCTGAGCATCCTTTGCTGAGGGAAATGCAAAATGTAATGGTAAAATTGGAAAGAATATTTTGGGAGAAATAATCAGTGTTCAGTAAAGAATATTATTTATAGGTAGGGTCTGCAACTTGATTTACAATAGTGAGGCTGCATCAAAGAGACCTAGAATTGAAAAATATAAAAAATGGTAGATTTCTGAAAAAATTTATAAAAATATTTTGTATGGAAGATACAAATTCAGTACGAGGTACTTTGGACAGAAATTGCATATTATTCCTCAAGGTATAGTAACTGGGCTAGAGTGGAGAGAAATTATATTTCACAGGAACATGTGCATTTGATTCAGAGCTTTGACATCCATCCAATAACAGTTTCAGATCATGCATTAATAAAAATTAAGATAAAAATAAAGGATAATCAAGTAAAACACTTGCAGTTTCTCCTGTGCCTGTTAAAAAGACAGGAATTTAAGGAATGGGTAGTGGAAATTATTCAAGAGTTATTAGAGAAGATAGACATTTCTTAACAAGTGAGTGGGATGAAATGAAAATGGAGTTTAAAAATTGGGTAGAAATAAAAGAGAAAGAGATATGGTTAAGAAATAATAGGAATTATTTAAAGGGGCTGACAAAGGTTAAAGTATTGCAGAATAAGGGAAATCTCACATAACAAGTAAAGGTGCAACTGTAGAGTGCTAAAGAGAACATAAGACAGTAGTTGGATAATATGCATGAGTTTAGAAAGTTAAGCAGCTATTTTGATAATAATTCCATAGCACAAAAAAACTTTTAGCACAATGACTTACGCAATAGAAAGTAGAAAGGGTTGTCATCAAACATAGGGAGCCTCTAACAAGAAAAATAATTAGAGATCCTGTAGAGGTATTAGAGATATTTTGGAAATTTTGTGAAAATTTGTATTTAGCAGAGAAATGTGGAAATCAAAAAAAGAGCACAAATGGAAATATTTATGGAAGACTTAATTATGCCAAGGTTAGAGGTATATGAAGCTCGATAACTAATAGTTAAGATAGGAGAAGATGAGATAAAAATAGTGATATATAAAAAACTGTGATGTATAATTACCTACAGGAAAGTCT
Organism: Protopterus annectens; assembly: GCF_019279795.1. Taxonomy (NCBI): domain Eukaryota; kingdom Metazoa; phylum Chordata; order Ceratodontiformes; family Protopteridae; genus Protopterus; species Protopterus annectens. The sequence continues at coordinate 878,498,873 of NC_056737.1, forward strand.
CCAGCATCAGATTGTTTTCTCATGGAAGTTTAGAAGCTAGGAGAGAAGCAAGTGATAAAAATATGGAAGATTTTTAACAGTATTTTAAAATGAGGGGAAGCACAATCATCTTGGAAGAAAGATGTGGAGGCTGTTACTACCCAAAGACAGTAAGACCCATTGGACTCCACTTCATATAGATCCAGTTCCATTTTAAACCATGATTAAAGTGTTTTATGTCTATACTAGCTAAATGAATAGCAAAGGTGTTGTCAAAATTGACAGCAATGGATCATTGTGGTTTTGTGGAGGGGAGTCACATATCTGACAACATTAATAAAACATTGATGATACAGTGGGAAGTAGAATGTAAGGAAATACTGCTGTTGTTGGTGGATCTTGATGCCGAGAAGGCATTTGACAGAGTAAGCTGGGTTTTTATGAGTATGGCAATGGAAACATTTGCATTCTGATACAATAATAAGGTTAATTAGGAGCCTATATGAGGGATTGGAGGCAAGAAATAAATTGGGAGGGTTCCTTTCTGATACGTTGTGTTCGAACATTGGAAACAGGTAGGGATGTCCTCTTTCTCCTTTGTTATTTGCTTTATATTTATAATCATTAGCAAAGAAATTAAGGGAATCAGATATTCAAATATATAATTAGTATGTTTATCAAGGAAATGTGCCTTTATTTGCACATGATATTATTTTGTACCTGATAAAGCTAGAAAAGGATATTTCAATTTGTGGAATTTTAAGTCTTTTTAAGATATAAAATTATTGAAGATAAAGGCTATCACTGTAAATGATGTACCCTTGCATGAATTGGTTCAGCAATATGCATATTTATGGGGATACGATAAGATGAATCATTTTGGAGTATGGATTAAAAGGCTTCTACTATGGCAGATGAGTATATGTGAGAAGAGGATAAACAAAAATAATACAAATACTGAGGAATTGGAATATCTTACTTATGGATATGGATTGTAAGTTACAAGCAGTGAAAAATGCTTTTAGTCCCTTTAGTTTTATATGCAAATCAGGCATAATTTTATTGACCAGAGAAGTTGTAGACAGTAATTAATAAAGAGTTGAAGGAATTTGTCTGTAAGGAGAATAGGGCAAGAGTTAAGTGAGATAAGCTGATCCTTCCAATAGAATAAACTAGTTATGAATTACCTGATTTGAAATTATATTTTAGAGCTATACAGTTAAGGCTCATATATGTAACAAAAGCAGAAGGTTATAATTCGAAGTGGAAAGGGATGATGATGAAGTGGGGATGTTCAAGAAATAAGGTGAAGTGGGATTTTGGATGCAGATCCTTAAGTAGAATAATAACAACCAATAGAAGCAGGCTGAGACACAGGTTAGGAACACTTTATTAGCGAAAAAAAAAACAGTTAAGCGCTTTCGTCTTTAACACTTTGTGGTTTCACAGAATAATAACACCACAAAGAATATTATATTCAGAACTAAGCCAACACGAAAATGGAGAAAGGAGATTTTGCCAAAAGGTATGACTACAAATAGGGGTACAGAAAAAAGACAAGACTGAGGTGGAGTTTACTGGAGAAAACTGGCAAAGGAACAACGGTATTAAAAACAAGTAACTAGAGAGGGAAATTTAATAGAGTGTGATGAGGCCAAGAATATGTTTGGACTACAGGCTACAGACTGCTTTCCCCAGCAGGGATTAATGTCAGAGTATAGGTAAAGAGAACAGGATAGGAGAATCCTAAGTGAAAGACCTGCTCTAGTACAGTGTTTAGTTGAAGTAACAGATGCTGTTAAGAAGGGATAATTAGTAGGACAGATAAAATATTGCATAATAACTATAAGAATCAATCCGACAGGGTTAGAAAAGACTGGAAAGAGAAACTGAAAAAGTAAGTTTACAAGGGAACAATGGGAGGGCATTTAACAAAATACAGAAAGTTTAAATGTTTGCTTGGAAGTGTTTTTATAGGTATACTTATACCCCAAGTAGACATCAAAGAATTTTTTCCTCAGGTTGGTAGCAAATGTTGGAGGTATGATGAGGAAGAAAGAGGTAACTGGAACAAATGCTTTGGCAGTGTAATCAGTTGGCAGACTTTAAAAATTCCCCTATAGAGTACTTCATGAGAAATATTGGGTGAGCAAATGGCTGTAACTAAAGAAATTATTCTTTGAGGTGGGATATATGATTTGAATTGCCTAGACATAGTAAAGGCTTATTATATTTAATTCTGTTGGCTGCCAAAAAACAATTACTAGAAAAAAGAAATCAAAGTCTAAACCAATTGTATTTGAAGTGCTGATTATTATAAAAGAAATGAATGAACTGGAACTGAAAGAGAGATCTTTAGGGAAGGATCAAACCACAGAGAAGTAAATGGAAAATTTTGAGAACAATACACTCAGAATAATGTTTGCAAGGAGGAGTGAGGTCTAAGGAAAGGCAGGAATTAAGCAAATTATGTAAATCTGGACTGATGATTGTTATAAAGGAAGAAAAGATACATAATGTATAATGTATGTAAAAGGAAAAAAATGTTAATGTGATTCATTGTCTTTTCTGTTAATGTATGTTTGCCTATGTGATAATTTAATAAAGGTGTATAAAAAAGAATCAAAGCCAATAATGCCCAATGGCTGTCCTTAGCAACTAAACAACTCACAAAGCAAAGAGACAAAACATGGAAGGTCTGGGCAAGAAATAAAACAGCTCACTTCCAAGATGACTGCACACTAATCGGCAGCTTAATTTTTCCTTTCCGAATGTGAAAGCAGAACCAGTGATATAGTCAGTTTGGGTAAAATTTTGTTTCTGGTTAGTAAGTACACTGCATGGGTGCCAAAGAGGAAGAAATTTGGAGAACCTGAAGGAATATCAACCAGAAAAGGTGAAGAGAAAATACTAGCTGGGAAGAATCCTGCAGCTGTTCAGCAAAAAGCATTTCAAGTTTCAGCTTTAGTTCAGAAGATAGCTTCCAGTAATTTAGAAGAAAAAATAAATCATATGCACTTAGACTTGTTTAAAGTAAGTGAAACACTGGAGAAATATATAAAGCCAAACAATAAAAGGCTGGAAAAATTGAAATAGCAATTTAGATGAGCTCATAAAACTGCAGAAATTGGATGCTGAAATGAATGAAGGACTCTCTGAACAGAAGGCTTCTCACGAAGAATGGTTTCAAAAATTAGAAAAGTTAATAGACAACATGCAGAGAAAACCTGAATTTTTTTTCCGTACCAGAGAAACTGGAAGGACCAGACTGCATTAATTTTATTTAAGTACAAATCTAGACTGGTGTTTCTCAGCTGAATTCATTAACTGAGTGCATATTGTGTTTATGCTTCAATTCTGTCCATGAGAAAGCAGTCAAGACCTATATTAGTAAAGATACAGTTGTACTAGCAGCAGAAGGAGATCCCGACACAAATGTGGCACGTGGGAAAAATATTAAAAACTGGAGACAGCAGAGTGCTTGTAGAAAATTATTATTTGATGTATTCCAGGCAGAAAAGGAGTAAGTTTACCTCAGCAGTCAGGGGGTATTGATAGGAAGGTATGAAATTCAAGTTGCTATACCCAGCTATCTTCAAAATATTTTCCTATAGGAGAAAATACATTTTTGGATACAGAAGAGGCTAAGTAGGAAATAAAAATAGTTTAGCCAACAAAGAATGAACCAGCAAGCTTAAGGAAACTCCAGTCCTAATTCTTTTGGCAATGACAAACTTTAGAGAGATTTTACCAGTCTCACAAGGTGCAATGTAATTAATTTTAAGGTACAAAGGCAAGCATTTCAGTGAAAAATAAATAAAGATTGAAATTTTATGAAGTGAATAAGTTATACAAGTAGTTGCATCCCCGGAGACCTTAATGCCTTAATTTGTTAAATATAAGAGTACACAATCTAGTTTATTTTAAGGACAACCACTGCATTTTTTCATAATGCTAAAAAGTTAACATTTACTGGGAGCATGCAAGCTGTTTTTCCACTGTTCCAAAAGCAAATGCTTGAACAGAAGGAAGCCCAGAAACTGACTGTTGGTTGAAGAAAGAGCTGACTGTGAACATGTTTTTGGGAGTGTAATGAATTGGCAGATTTAAAAAATTCCCTACGGAGTACTCTGTCAGACATATTTGGGGAGCAAACGGCTGTAACTAATGAAATGATTCTTTTAAGATGGGACACAGGATCTGGTTTGCCTAAACATAGTAAAGCCTTATTAAGATTACTTATGTTGGCTACCAAAAAAGCAATCAGAAAAAAATGAAAATAGAAAGCTAAACTAATTGTATTTGAAGTGTGGAATATTGTGAGAGATAAAATAACAGGAAGAGTGATTTTTAGAAAAGGGAATGAGAAAATTACATAGAAATAAATGGAATTTATGGGAGTACTACATGCAGAATAATGTTCAGGAGGAGGAGTGAGGTTTAAAAGAAGGCAGGAATTATGTGATTTATGTGATGGACTGAAAGACAGTTGTTATAAAGAAAGAAAACTTGTAAAGTATAAAGTGTATGAATGAAAAAAATGTCATTATGGTTTGTTTTCTTTTCAATTAATGTATGAGCACCTATGTCTTAAGTAATATTTTAATGAAAGTGTTAAAAAATCTACTTAAATATGACCCATCGATAAGAGACTTGGGTACTTATGGTGATAAAAACTTTCCTTTGACCCATCTCTGCCATCGTTAGAAGATCCTTCTTGTAGGTTCACAGGAGTATACTAGGCCAATAACCAAGGGGCCTTTTTAAGCCTGCATGGCCTGTGTGCCAGCAGGAAGCACATGAATGGCCTGCAGGATGATATGCAGTGCCTGCACAGTAACATGGCATATAGGGACAGGGAGTAGATAGTGCTGCTCAAGTCACTGCTGGCTAACATTCTGCTGTCTCTGTGACCGTCTCGCCTGTGCAAATCAGTATGACTGTGCCCTGCCTACTCTTTAAGCCTGCATGGTAAGGTACTGTCTAATGCACTGCATGTTCATTCCATGTACTTAGTGGAATTCCTTGTGTGTGATAACACATGCATCATTTCTTTCCATCTTGTCAGTATCATACCCATAATTTTACAGCAGATGCCACCTCTTTGCCAGTGCCATGATGTACTGTTTCCACATCTGCCACAGTACTGCTGAGTACTGCTGTTACTTATTCACCATCTGACTGACTACCCTGGCCTTGGCTGCTGTCAAACAGGTATAGTGGAACCTGCTGCTGTATCTGTTACTATACAGCCATGGTATGCAATATTACATACACTGCAAATATTTAGCTGCAGGTTTCATGTTAACACTGCAGTGCTTCACCTGATGCATCAAGGCAATGGAAATATCCCTTCAGATGGACAAAAACATGTTCCACCACATCACGTATCTTTGCATGTGGAGTACTATATGCCATCTCAGACACGGTCTGATGCTTGAAGATAGGGGTCATTGGACATAGTTCCAATGCATACATGTCCAGCATCACCAGTAACACATAATAATGACAGTATTATATGTGTCTTGCTAACTGCTTGTAGGTGACTATAGAAAATTATCTATTTACTCACTTAGATGTGCACCTACCAACTAGATGCCTCTGAGGGAATTTCTAGTAGATATCAGACATGTGCCATATATATGAATCATACTAAATGTGTTAGTGGTGCATTGAAACATTACAGATGATACCCTGAGCATTGCACACTACCTGGCAGTTGAGGGAATGGAAGCCCTTCTTCTTAATGTATTTGACACCCTGTGGACCATGTGTGGCCTTAATGGCAATGTGGGTACAGCCAATGGCTTCCATGACCTCAGAATGGCAGTGGTGTACAACACCAACATAGTGATAGTTCTAGTATATCCCCATATGTTACTGAATGGTTCCTGTTGCTATAATGTTTATAGCTATACATATCTTAGTGGTTACTGGAATGGGCAGTCCACACATCTCCCTTGTGAGTGACACATTTCAGCAAGCTCTCCTATGGTCTCCCTATCCACATGGAAGGTTACCATGATCTGATGGTCAGTCAAATGCTAGTAGGTTAGGCACTAACAGTGCCATCATCATTGACATAGTGGTCTGTGATGTGCCATGTTATGGGCACTGGTTCTACTAATACATGTTGCTTTGCTATAGCTGTTGCTATGCCAAACATTGTAGCATCTTGTACACCAGTAATTCCTGGTATTCAGATTAGGTGAATGCTGTGAAGCAGCATTCTTGTTTTATTTTTATAAGCCTCTGAATCACTCTGCCACATTTGATGACATCGTTTACATAACCTCTGTACCTCATTTACATTAGGAACCTAAAATTTCCATATCTGTATTCAGTCATTTGCATACAGTACACTGCATACCACACTATTTGTACTATAATGTGGCTACTCTACTTGTGTCACTTTACTTGCTGTTAGGTGCAGCACAGTGGACTAACTGTCAGGTATACTGGGATATGTCTTTTATAGCTTGTTATCAAATGTTAGTATGAGAATATCTTTAGGCATTTCTCTTACTGTACATTTGTTTTGAATGCAAATATTTTTCTTGTGCAGCTTTTTGTCTTTGGTACCCTTATTAGTGTCAGTCTGTTGTGCAATGCTTAGCAATACCACTTAGAGTTGTAGTTCTTGCTTCCAGTTTTATTTTTTAATTCTTCTTTCTGCTGGATATTATTACTAAAATGTAGTTTGACCATTAAAAATAATAAAATGAAAATTATTTTGATGTATTTATTTTTAAAGAATAATATTAATTTCTTAGTCAAAATGTTTTGTATTATCACATATGGGGACTTGAACAAAAGTATATTTGTGCAATTCCTGATATAATGGTTAGCACACTGAACTCTGAATCCAGCAATCTGAGTTCAAATCTCAGTGGGACCTGTCTACTTTCCATTTATCCTGTATGACTTTCTTTGCATTAATATATGCCATTGTATAATTTTGTGTAGAGCTTTTCTCCCTGGGCCTCTGCTGAAAAGATTTTTATTTTTTTAACCCAGTTGGACTTTCTCAGTCAACAAATGGAAATAAATACATAAATAAATATTTGCTTTGTCCGAACAAATTTCTAGTAATGCATGTTATTTAATATAGGAGTGTGGAGTCTTGCAGTAGAGTATCACAAATACATGTTTTGACTTTTTAGAGGTATATAATAAAAATGCACAAGCTAGGACAGATTCAAGCTATACAAATTATAGGGTCTATATTATATTATATTATTGCATGCTTACAAAAGCAAACAATAAATAATCAACCCCATGTAAGTGAAAGCTTACAACGTCGAAACCTCAGAACAGCGATTTTTTTTCCAAGGGAAAAAAATTGCTGTTCCAAAATAAAAAAAAAAAAAAAAACATTACATTATGTGGGGGGCTTCACCCCCCCCCACAACCCCCTACTTAAATATACCAACTCCGAGATCGCACTACAGTGCCGAAAATGGCAAAGTAACGAAAGTGGCCAAGCAAATTCTTTCCCAGGGAAAAATTTGCTGAAAAGCCGCTTCGCTATTTTGCCTTTTCGCTCTTTTCGGTTCGATCAAGAAGCATTCAACAAACTGCGTCTGCGATCTGGTAATAGGAAACCCAAATTATAGCCTGTACAACAGGTAAACAAACAGTCATCTGTCTTCCAATAACACACTTAAGGCATCACGCCAGATTGCTCTAACTCCCGAAGCTCTACATCATAGACATCCCCCTGAGGGTAGATAACTGAAAAGTTACAGAGTCATTTGAGTAATAACTGGCTTAGGATTCCTATAGAAAACACATTAAATCTGACTGGTCAGTAGGTGGACGTCACATAATTTAGCTTATGCATAACTTACTAACTTTACTTCCTGGAATTTGCTTTATTATTTAAAGTTAGCTAATAGCTGTCTAGTACTTGCACTTTTCTCTAATCAGGATTGTTCAGTGATTCTCTGCAGGGGAAATAGCTCCCAGAGCTATTGAGTATCTGCAGATGACATCAAACTTGGAGAAATATTGGGCCATATGATTTTCTTCTTCTTCAAGTTTATTTTTTAACCCTTGTAAAAGCACTGTAACCAGATCTTTTAGGTAAATGCTGGATCAGCTATGTGGCACCAGGGGCAGCATTTTATAGCAATACATCAAGGAGGAAGGAGGAAGTAGGACATGACATGAGAAGAGGCAAAGGGAGTGTGATGATGAGAGGTATTTCCAGCTATGTCAGGAGAAGTAGGGTGGTGGATGTGTAATATATGCCAGCATAGCTAGCTGGAGTTTTGTAAAGAATTATATGTTATTTGTATATCAAATGTATTTGTAAAGCTGCTTGTGTTAAAAATGTATCAGTAGTGGGTCCTGATGGACAGAAAAGAAATACATCTCTGTGTCAGACTGTATTGTAACTGTTGAAATGTATATATTGTGACAGGATAGTGGAAGAGAAGAGGTTAATCTCAGTACAGCTAATTTGAAAAATAGCCTGAAATTAAATTACCTGGTTTAGGCCATAAAAACTGTAGCTTACAGTTCTGATTGCATACAGAGACGAAATGTCTGTGAAAACCAGGACTATGAAACCTACTATATTGTCCTCAAAGGTGAACTGATTGCTATCCTGATAGGGTGGAAGTATTTGAATTTTTTTATAGCTTCTAGATGCTATAATACATTTTAGCAAAGCTCTATGTGTGTGTATTATGACACACATTTGGTAGATTCTGGTTCAGTTTCTAGTAAAGTGGGTGGTGTGGGACCAGAAGTCAGATGACCAGATGTGTGTGATGTCATTCTGTAATTCAGCACTGAAATGATGTTTTAATACTAGATGGGACAGAAGTCTCAGGGCAGTCTGTGTGTGAAACGTGACAAAAAGCAAGACCACCCATCGACTTCATCTTGCCTTGCTCTAGTAAGTGAACTAGGGAATAGTAATTCTTTAGATTAGTCTGGAAAATATAGTGAGATTAGTCAAGTATTGTTTTTCTGTATCTGTGTGAATCCATTCACCTGTGTAATTTTTAATATTTCCAGTGATTGAGACTTTGGTGTTTATTGTAAATAGATATTTAGTATTTTCATGTCCTTTTATTATTTATTATTAAAATATTTAAACTTCACTGTGGCTGGTCTTTTTAGGAGATATTTAACCTTTGAGAGTACTTATATTTATTTGGTGACACTGTGGCTTTTCCTAAAATCCTTGCTGCATTGGTCAAACACTACCATTTGTATTAGTATTAATTTTACTCAGTATAATTGGGTACCCTTATAAGAGACTTAGAGTAGCTGGCTTTGTTGTGTTCTGGTGGCAGTATCTACCTTATAGTCTGGGCAGAGGAGGCATAGCTGGTAAATCTTTGCAAGCCTTTCCCTGGTGTGTGTGTGTGTGTATGTGTGTGTGTGTGTGTGTGTGTGTGTGTGTGTGTGTGTGTGTGTGTGTGTGTGTGTGTGTGTGTGTGTGTGAAAATCAAATCTCAAAGAGTACTGGTTTCACAAAGAGGGTGATGGAGGGCTTGGCTTTGAACACTCAGCTGAGGACTCAACTCTACAGCTGTGGTAGTGGGGAGTCTTATTTTAGAGCCTGGAGACAGAGAGGGGAAACCCAGTCCCAGGACAGTGTGTGTTCCTTGTGTACTCTTAAGGGAAATTGTGCTTGGTGCAGAGAGCTGCATTTGGCAATACTCTGTGTATCTGTTTTTATTCCAAGTGAATGTCCCTCACCGGTGTCTGTGGTGAGGATTAAGACCTCTTGATCACTGCTGCAGAGGAGGGGCTTTACATATTGGTGAGCAGTGGTGTGGATATTAATTGAACTTCTGTAGCCTGTAGGCAGTTGTCACTGAAGGTGTGTGTACTCTCTGCAGCCACAAGATAAACATGCATAATTTCATTTTCACAATGGCTTTATTTATTTTTTGTTAGTTTAGTTTAGTCAGGGAAAGCAGGCAAAGATGTCAGCAGAGGATTATGGCAAGTTGACAAAGAATCATCTGGCCAAGGTATGTGAAGCCAAAGGACTGGTGCATGCCAACCTGACTAAAGAGGAAACAATTTCAGCCTTAGTCACAGCTGTAGTCCAGACTTGCAACCAGTAGGATAACCAGTAGGATAACCAGTCTGGTGATGAGGATTTGCAGCTCTCAGAAACAGGGCAGTTCAACTTTTCCTCGGAGGATTTAAAAATCCATCTGGAGTTAAAAAAAACTTTAACTGGAGGCCAGACATTTGGAATAAGAATCAGCGGAGAGACTGTGGCAGGCAAAACAGATGGAATTAGGATGACAGAGAAACTGCAGCATTTGGAGGCCAAAGAAAATGAGAGACCGCGGCATTTGGGGGCTGACGAAATGAGAAGCAGTGTCAACATGAGACGGAGATGCTGACTCTTCATCAGGGTCATGGAAGTAGTGGAGAAGGGAATAACCAAACCCCAGAAGCAATAAAGATCAGTAAATTTCTTCTACAGTTTACAGAGGGTGATAATTTTGATAGTTTAATTATATATTTGAATGAGTATAAACAGTATAATGTTGACCAAGGGCTCTGGGTACTGTTCATGACCCCCTTACTACATGGTAAAGCTGTAACTGCTGTTTCTAAATTGCCTAATACTGATTGTTTAAACTATGGTAAAGTTAAGCAATGTTTATTGGAATGTTTTAAGTTAGCACCTGAAGCTTACTGAAAAAAAGTTTTGTGAGCATAGACCCAAGGCGGATGAAAGTGCATGTAATTATATTGCTGAGTTAAGCACTCATTTCATAGGTGGGTGAGTGGGTGTCAGGTCACCACTTTTGAAAGGCTGACAGACCTTTTGATGAGGGAACAAGCCCTTAGCACTTTGCCTGAGGACATGAGACTCTGGCAGACTGGGAGTGTAACTCTGCAGATGAGCTGCACAGGAAGGGGATACCCAGTGCTGCACATAGATATAAGGGAGCCCATGGTGGGCAACCTAAACCACCCCAACAGAGTTCACCAGTAACAGGGGAACCACTAGTTCAGTTACATGGCCAAGATCAAGAGTTAGATGTTTTATATATAACCAGTGGGGCCATGTAGCATACAGATGGCCACAGAAGCAAGGTGGGGAACAAAAGGTGGTGGAGCCAGCAAGTGTGAATAACAGTATGTCAGTGGTAAGTTGTCTGGAGACAACAGGGGTACCATATTATCACCAGAGTTTATGTCCTATCTTAATAGATGGAAAACAGGCCACTGCTAAGAGAGACACAGCCTCTGACATAACCATTGTGAAGCCTTCAGTGGTTAAAGAGGAGCAGTACTTGCTTGAGCAGTCCACTCTAGTCAGAGCTTTAGGAGAGACCCCATTCCAAATGCCTTTGACCAGGGTTCACCTTAACTGGGAGGGTGGAAAAGAAAGCGAGTAGGTGTGTTTGAGGATATCTCTGCGGATATCCTGATAGGGAATGATTTTGATAATGCAGTACCTTGTGTGCATGCAATTACATTCAGTCAGGCTTAAAGATAGGCATGTGGGGTGGTAGCTTGGGGGAGACCCAGACAGACCCCACATCTGAAACCAGGGCTAGTGAGGTGGTTATTTCAGGGAAGGAGCTACCCAGTAGCAGTGAGACTGAAGGTGAGCCACAGCTGCTGGTAGGTACTAATGTTCCCTTGGACGGAGTGACTGCAAGGGCAGAGATGAACGGTAGTACCCAGGCTGGCAGTAAGGCGCTGCTGTCAGAGGATACCAGACTTCCTGTGGAAGGGGAGTTGGGAAGGGTCACAAAGGTAGAGTTGAGACAGGCTCAGCTCTCGGACCCTACACTAAGAGGCTTGAGGAAGGTAGCTAGGGAGGCACCTGATTCTCAAGGTAAAAGGAGGAATGTATACTGGAACAAAGGGTTACTGTGTAGAAAGTGGACCCCTGAGGGAGGGCTAGAGGGTGAGGTAATACAGCAGTGGGTAGTGCCTAGAGCTTACCATGTGCCACTTCTAGCCATAGCCCAGGACATTCCTTTTGCAGGTCATATGGGCATAAAGCATACCAATAAACATATTATGCAGAGCTTTTATTGGCCTAGGGTTGCAAGGGATATAGCAGGGTACTGCAGGACCTGTGAACAGTGCCAAAAGGTAGGCAAGGCAGGAGAAAAGGTCAGAGCTCCTTTGATGCCTTTGCCTCTATGATTATGGAGCCATTTCAGAGGATAGTTATGGATACTGTGGGGCATCTGAGTACCTCGACTTCCACAGAGAAGAGGTATGGCCTGGTGGTAGTATTTTATGCTACTAGATACCCCAAGGTGGTGGCTCTGTCCTCCATTGAGGCAGAGAAGCTGGAAAATGCTTTGTTAGAGTTAGGTTTCCCGATGGAAATACTGACTGACAGATAAGCAAATTTCATGTCAGACCTGCTGGCTTGTGTGTGGGAGCACTGTGGGGTGAAGCACCTGAAGACCACCCCCCTACCACCCCCAGACTAAAGGTCTTGTGGAGAGGTTAAACTCTACCCTAAAGATCATGCTACAGGTATTTGCAGACCACTTTAAGGGAGAGTGGGACAAATATTTGCCTCATCTGCTGTTTGCATACAGAGAGGTATCCCAGGAATCCATAGGTTTTTCACCCTTTGAGTTGCTGTATGGGCATAGGGTTAGGGGGCCTTTAGATTTAATTTGTGATGAGTGGGAGGGTGTGAATCCCACAAGGAGTCTGTTGTGGCATATGTCCTAAACCTCAGGATAAGGCTTGGGGAGCCCTTGGGCATTGGGCTCAGGAGTACCTGGCAGGAGCCCAACAGTAGAAAAAGGTCTGGTATGACAGTAATGCTTGAGCCCGAGAGTATGCTGTGGGACAGCAGGTTCTGTTCATTCCTATCAGACACAATAAGCTGCAGGCAGATGGGAGGGACCTTTCAAAGTGGTAAGGAAAGCCAGTGATGATAATTACATGGTAGAACTGCAAGGCAGGAGGCAGGGGCACAAACAGTACCATGTTAACATGATGAAGCCATACCATGATAGGGAGGCCCATGTGCTGAGTATTTTCAGTGGGTGGCAGGAGGAGTTTGAGGGGGATCTATGGCTACAATGAGCCAGCCAGCAAAATGCCAAGTTATTAAGGTGGAACCTACAGTTGCAGGCATATGACAGGGCACTGAAGCACTGTAGTGGGTCAGTAATGCCAATGCAGATGGGTTGTCAAGACAGGGTATGGATTAATATGTTCCCAGACAGGCTCATGTCCTTCAAGCCACGTTTCTCAAGGGTCACTTGAAAAACTAGCTTGAGTCTTCAAAGGGGAGAGAGATGTGATGATGTGAGGTATTGCCAGCTATGTCAGGAGAAGTATGGCAGTGGATGTGTAACATATATCATCATAGCTAGCTGGAGGTTTGTAAAGAGTTATATATCATTTGTATATCAAAATGTATTTGTAAAGCTGCTTGTGTTAAAAATGTATCAACAGTGGGTCCTGCTGGACAGAAAAGAAATACACCTGTATATTAGACTGCATTGTAACTGTTGAAATGAATATATTGTAACAGAGGATACTGGAAGAGAAGAGGTTAATCTCAGTCTAGTTAACTTTGAAAAAAATAGTCTGAAATTAAATTACCTGGTTTTCATTGCAGCCAGAGATGAAATGTCTGTGAAAACCAGGACAAGAAATCCTACTATATTGTCCTTAGGGGGTAGGCTAATTGCTACCCTGGAAGGGTGGACGTTTTTGAAATAATTTTATAGCTTCCAGATGCTATAATACATCTTAGCAAAGCTCTATTTGTGTGTAGTATGACACACATTTGCTAGATTCTGGTTCAGTTTCTAGTAAAGCGGTAGTGTGGGAACCAGAAGTCAGATGACCAGATGTGTGATGTCATTCTGTAATACAGCACTGAAATGATGTTTTAATACTAGATGAGACAGAAGTCACAGGGCAGTCTGTTTGTGAAACCTGACAAGAAGGAAGACCACTCACCCATTTCATCTTGCCTTGCTCTAGTAAGTGAACTTGGGAATAGTAATTCTTTAGATCAGTCAGGAAAATATAGTGAGATTAGTCAAGTATTGTTTTTCTGTATCTGTGTGAATCTATCCACCTGTGTTACTTTTAATATTTCCTGTGGTTGAAACTCTGGTGTTTATTGTAAATAGATATTTAGTATTTTCATGTTCTTTTATTATTTATTATTAAACATTTTTAAACTTTTCATTGTGACTGGTCTTTTTAGGAAATATTTAACCTTTGAGAGTACTTATATTTATTTGCTGACACTGTGGCTGCTTGTGGAAGCCTTACTGCATTGGTCAAACTCCATTTGTATTAGTATTAATTTTACTCAGTATAATCGGGTACCCTTGTAAAAACCTTAGAGTAGCTGGCTTTGGAGTGTTCTGGTGGCAGTATCTACCTTATAGTCTGGACAGAGGGGGTATAGCTGGTAAATCTGTGCCAACCTTTCCCAGGTGCATGTGTGTGTGTGTGTGTGTGTGTGTGTGTGTGTGTGTGTGTGTGTGTGTGTGAGTGTGTGTGTGTGAAAATCAAATCTCAAAAGACTGTGTGCATTAGCTACTTGGAGCATGGGCACAGAGCACTGGTTTCACAGAGAGGGTGGTGGAGGACTTGGCTTGGAACATTTGGCTGAGGACTCAGCTCTACAGCTGTGTCAACGGGGAGTTTTATTTGGGGCCTGGAGAGAGAGAGAGGAAAAGGCAGCCCCTGGATGGAGTGTGTTCCCTGTGTGCTCTTAAGGAAAATTGTGGTTTGTGTGGTTGTAGTTGGTGCAGAGAGCTGCATCTGGAAATACTGTGTTTATCTATTTTTCTTCCAAGTGAACGTCCCTCACCAGTGTTCGTGGTGAGAATTGAGACTCCTTGATCACTGGCCCAGAGTAGGGATGTCACAGGGAGTCTGAGCTTTTCTCACTGGAAAAACTGAAAGATGAGAGATATGGTTGAAATACAAAATGACATAAGGGGAGAATGTGATGGAATTACTGTGGAAAGTTAGGAGAGTGTAGAAAGGCAGAAGATGATCACCAGATTAAGGGACTTCAATTTAATCTAACTATGAGGAAGTACTTTTTCACAAAAAGAATTGCTGACAAGTGAGATCACTTATTAGAATAATTGACATAAGGAAAGACATTTAGTGCCTTTAAGACAGATAGTTTGGGATTCTTGGAAGGATGGGACTGGGGTCGAAGCTGTTTTAAGCTAAATAGTTTCAATATATGGTTATAGAGCTAAAACAACAATTTTGTAATATTTATTTCATTGTTGAAATGCACGGATTTCTTTATAATTTCCTGTGTTAACCAGCTGAGTTCCAATAGACATGAGTCTTTCTTGGAATGAACAACTTAGGAGCTTGAGTTTTCTTGAATTCATTACTATTTATCTTTGGACCTTTCCTGAAAAGATCCTTCAATTTAGTGAACCTACCATGTTTTTTCACACCTTTATTAACATCACACATTTTGAACATGGGTACATATGCAATTGTAGAAAAGAAAAAACATTGTAAAGATGTTTCATTAGATTTATGCATTATACTTATAGGTTTTATTTTTGTTAACAATTATTCACTCAAACATTACATTAATTACTCAGATCTTGACTTCCCTTAAAGTTCAATCCTCCTCCTGAACATTAGTCTGCATATATTGTTCCCACAATTTCCATGTATTTACATGTAATTTACTCCTTACCTTCTTTAAGATCCCTTCTCCAGTTCTTTTATCTCCTTTAGTATACTGAATACTTTAGCTATGGAGAGATGCTAGGTGTTATTTATACTACTAGGGAAAATTTGGCCAGGGCATCAGGGAATTTCCCCAACTTTTTTCAATAGGTGCCATGTGATCTTTTACATCCACCTAAGCTACCATCAGCTCAAGCAGGTGTTGTCTCAGTTTCATATTTCTGACTGACACACTCAGGAGTGCTGCGCTCCCTAAAGTTTTACTGCAGTATCAGCAATCCAATTACCTGGCATGAAAATAGAACCCACAGCCTTCTGGTTTTCCAGTGCCAAAGGCAAGTGTGTTACCTGTTGCACCATTGACATTTTCTAGTCTTTATTTTCTAAGAATTGCTTGTTTGGCAGTCAGTATCATTAAACCTAGTAAGACCTTACTATGTCTAGGCAATTCAGATCTTATTTTCCAGTTCAAAAAGTCATTTTCTTAGTTATAGTCATTTGTCCCCCCCCCAATATTTCTCACTAAGTGGTCTGTAGGGAACTTTTAAGATCTGTCAACTCATTATATTCCTCCAAAAAACTTGTACCTGATTTCCTTTATCTTTCCAATCACACCTCCACCAATTACTATTTACCTAACAAAAAATTCTCTGAAGTCTGTCTGGGTTATAAAAATTCCTGTACAAACACTTCCATGCAAAAATCCTAAACTTTCTGGACTTTGTTACATACTTGGAAGCCATATAGATATCCTAGTGCTCCTTTGTATATTCCATTTTCTCTTTCCAATCTTTTCTAACATCTTCTGATTTATTCTTATAGCTATCATGCAATATTTTATGTCTTTCTAATTCAGTCATTCATCCACAAACCATTATGTATTTCTAATTATCCCTTGTGTAACACATTTTTGTTTTAGACTCAAATAAAAACTCAACTAGAGCTATTCTTTCACTTAGTACTTCCTAATCTCTTTCCCTTTGTCCATAGTCTGTTACCAATCCCTGGTAGGGAAAGCAGTCTCTAACCTGCAGACCAAACTTCGGCTTGGCCTCAATCCAGTCTTTCACTTTTCCCTCCATTGTTATTTGCTCCCATTACATTGGTTCCTTTACCAATTTTCTCCAATAAGTTCTAGCCCCCTCTTGCCTATTTTCTATGCCCCTACTTGAAGTCATCCTTGTGGGTAAAATCGCCTTTCTCCATTCCTTTATTGGCTTAGTTCCTAGAATACTTTTTAGTTCTTAGATACTTTTTATTACTGTATAATGTAATATTCTGTATGGTTGTTCTTATCTTCCTTAAGAACCTGCATCCAAAATCTTTCTCTCTCGCTCTCTTTATTTGTGTACCCCCACCAATGTTTCCTCATCACGCCTTTCTACTTTGATTTGTAACCTATTTGTGTTATGTATACGAGCCTTAATTGCATAGCTCTGAAGTACATCTTCAGATCAGGTGATCCTAAACCACCTTGCTTTATGGATAGAAGCAACTTATCCCACCTAATTCATCCCCTCTTCTCCTCCCAAATAAATTTCTACAACTCTTTATTAAAATACATCTGAGCTGTATCTAGAACTAAAGGGACTAGAAATAGTTTCACTGCTTGTATGTTACTATCCATATCCATATTTGAGAACTACCAGTTTCTCAGCATTTGTATTATCTTTGTTTAGTTTCTTCAAACAGTTAATTAGCTGTCATAATAAAATAATTTTTAATCCATACACCTAAATACTTTCATCTTATTGTGTCCCCATAGATATGGGTATTGCTGAACCGATTCATGTGTGGGTACATTGTTTACCGCTAAAGCCTTTATTTTATCTTCATTTATTTTATATCTTGAAAAGATATGAAACTGCCTCAGAATGTTCCACACCATTAAAAAGTCATTTTCTGAATTTATCAAGTATAAAATAACAAAATATCAAAAGCAAAGTAATAAAGCTAACTTTTCTTGATTACCATGCCAGTTATATCCTTGAACTTGTAAGTAACTTATTTTCTATAGCAATAACTCTAAGTATAAAAAAATAAGAAAAGGGAAACAGGACACCCATGCATAGCTTCTCTGTTCAAACACAGAATGTAAGAGAGGAGGCCTCCCACCTTAATTCCTACCTCTGACCCTTCATATTTCCTCTTAATTAACCTTATTAGGAAATATGTTATTCTTGTGGAAGTCTGAAAATTACAAGGGAAGAAATTGATAAAGATCTTGAAGATTTTGATTAATAGTATTTTAAAAGGAGGGGAAGCACCAGCATCTTGGAAGAAAGCTGTGGTGGCTGTAATATCTAAAGAGGGCAAACACCAGTCAGACCCAGCCTCATATAGACCCATTTAAATTATAAACCATGATTATAAAATGTTTATGTCTATACTAAAAGAATAGCAAAGGTATTGTCAAAATTGATAGATATGGACCATTGTGGTTTTGTGGAGAGGAAGCAAATATCTGACAACATTAATAGAACAATAATGATCCAGAAGGAAGCAGCATGTACGAAAATACCATTTAGGACTGTAACACAAGCAGAAGGTTATAATTCAAAGTGGAAAGGGATGATGATGAAGTGTGTAGGGGGAGTTTAATAAATAAAGAGAGAGTAGGATTTGGATGCAGATCATTAAGGAGAATAATAACTACCATATGGAATATTATATTCATAAAGCTGCAGAATGTATTCTATGAATTAAGCAAACACTGGAATGAAGAAAGGAGATTTTCCCACTAAAGAATGATTGCAAGTAGGGGAACAGAAAATAAGAAGACAAGGCTGGAATTTTCTTGAGAAAACTGGCAAAGGAATCTAGGTACTGGGAGCAAATAAATAGAGTGGGAGAGATAAAACAGTGAGATGAGGAGGAGAAGAAGAAGAAGAAGGTTCGACTGCAGGTTAGAGACTGCCTTGCCAATAAGGGATTGAAATTGAAGTATAGGCAGAGAAACGGCTAAGGGAGTCCTAATTGAAAGACCTGCTCTGCTAGAGTTTTTTAGTTGAATCTAAAATATAAGCTGCTGTTAAAAAGGGGATAATTAAGTAGGGCATATAAAATATTGCTTGATAACTATAAGAATAAATCCAAGGAGGTTAGAAAAGATTGGGAAGAGAGACTGAAAAGGCATTTTACAAGAGAAAAGTGGGAGTACCTATGTATGGCCCCCAATTATGCAACAAAGTCCATAAGGTTTAAGATTTTTGCTTGGAAGTACTCTCATAGGTATTTTTATATCCCAAGCAGAATTCAAAGAATTTCTCCTCAGGTTGCTGGCAAATGTTGGAAATGTGATAGATTTTAAAAATTCCCTGCAGAGTACTCTGTCAGAAATATTGGGTGAGGAAAAAATGGCTGTAACTAAGGAAATAATTCTTTTGAGTTGGGACACAGGATCTGAATTGCCTAAATATAGTAAGGCTTCATTAAATTTAATTCTGTTGACTGCCAAAAAAGCAGTTACTAGAAAATGGAAATCAAAATCTAAACCAACTGTATTTGAAGTACTGAATACAGTAAAAGAGATAAAATAACGGGAATAGGGATCTTTATAAAGTGAATGAGCAAATTATATATAAATAAATGGAACTTGTGGGAGCAATACTTGAAGAATAATGTTTAGGAGGAGGTAAGGAGTGAGGTTTAAGTGAAAACAAGAAGTGAGTTATTTAAGTGATGTTAGACTGAAAGAAAGTTGTTCACAGAAAGTCTGCACAACCATGTCAAAAGCTGCATTGAGGCTTCTGTACCTACCAGATGTAAGCCCATAAATAACTCCAAAAACAAACTGCCCTGGTGGCATCCCCAATTTAACAGGATATACAACAAAAGGAAAAAAAAACATGGCAAAAATCAGGAAGTGTAACTTCCATAAAGATAAGAACTCTCTCATCAAACTGAACTGGCAACTAAGAGGGCTAGTTAGGTCAAATAAATCTAACTTTGAGGTTCATATAGCCTCACAGATAAAATAGAACTGCAAGGCCTTCTTCAGCTATGTTAGAAACCTCAAGGGCAGCACCCAGCAGTGTGCTTAACTGGAGTTTAATGGTGTTACATTCTATGATCCTGGAAATATAGCACATCTGTTGGTTGACAAATTCAGTTCCAACTTTACCCCCAGCCACCCCAAAGAAATATCCAAAAACATAATCCCTCCAACTATAACTAGAGAGTATGTTCTGGCTGCACTGTCTGTGGCCAAAGACACAGCCTCAGTGGACACTGATAACATCCCAGTATGTCTCCTAAAAGGTTTAAAATAGGACCTATACCTATATAACTGTTTACCTACAGTCTCAAAACAGGCTTTGTGTCATGAGAATGGAGGACTGCAACAGTTATCCCCTTCATAAGGGACGACCGTGAACAGATCCTCAAAAATACAGACTCATTAATATAACTAGTCTTATTTGCAAAGCCACGGAAATAATTTTTCATGGAAATGATCAACAAAGACATAAAAGGCCTCCAGATATTGTATTGGATCCATCCCATTTTGGCTTTGTCAAATGAAGGTTATGCCTATGGAACCTGATGAATGACTTTGAAAAAGTCACAAAGGCAATGGATGAAGGTAAAGCAGTCCATATTGCCTACCTTGATCTGGCTAAGGCATTTGATACAATGCTCCACTTGGACATTGTTAACAAATATGTAGAAGTAGGCATAAACCACTACAGCCAGCTGGCTCATGGATAGGATGCAGGAGGTTAAGATCAGTGAAGCCACCTCCACAAAGAGGCCGGTCATCAGTGGAGTCCCACAGGGCTCTATACTGGGCCCATTCTTCTTTGACTTCTACTTCTCTGAGGTCAAAGCCAATGTCAAAGACCTCTGACTGACCAAGTTCGCAGATAATTGCAAACTGGGAGCAGTTCAAGAATCTCCCTAAGATGAAAACACCTTGTAGGATGTTCTAACCCAGACAAATGACTGGTGCCAAAGTCAGAGCTTTAATCTCAATACCAAGAAATGCTTTATAATACCTTTTTGGAAATTGACCAATCCAGGAAACTATGTCATCAGTAAAATATCTCTGAGAGTTGACTCTGTAGTCAAGGGTATGTGAACTCATGCAATTAGTAACTTTATCCTTTGACCAACATGAGTCCAAGGTAGTAAAAATCCTTTTATGTTGCTCAGCTTATAAGTAAGGGCATGGCAGTTAGTTTCAGGGGAGTCATCATATCACTCTACTCGAACCTCATCAGACCCATCATAGAGTATAATTCCCCTTCGGTATACACCCAAAAAGACACATGCAGCAACTGGAATGTCCACAAAGGTTCTTTACTAAAATAATACAGGGAGTAATCACAATGTCCCATGTGGATTGCCTCAAAGTCTTATGTCTGTACTCTGCCTCATACAGACTACTGACAGATGACCTATGCCTGGTGTACAAGGCATTGTTGGACCCTGCTCTGATGAACCTTTACCACATCTACAAGAGAAACAGCATCAGAACTATTAGATCCAAAGATCTAAATTTTGCTTGTGACATAAGTAGGACATGTTGGAAAGACAGATATGTTTCTCAGGGAATTGCCATTCTATGGAATAGGCTCCCCATCCATGTGAAGAAAATTCCCTCCCTAACCCCATTTAAATGTAACTTGAACCAGTGGATGGAAAATCAGAAATTCATCCCTGATCTGGTACCTATGTCTCTGATGGGGGTCTATATTATATCATCGAACACTTAAAAAAGCGAACGCTGATTGATCGACCTGATTTAAGCGAAAGCTTACAATCTCGAACTGTCAGATCAGCGATTTTTTCCCTGGGAAAAAAAATCACTGATCCAAAACACATACACACAACACAAGCACACCAAACAAACAGAAATCCACACACATACACCTAAAATCTGATACCTAACCCTACACTAAACTATGCACACACCACTAACTACCCACTTACCTTAACCCAAACCCTAACCCTAAGGTCCGTCACTATCGCACACACACCTAACCCGAGCCCTAACCCTAACTCACCTAAATCACCCTAACACTCACATCCACACAATCGCACACTTACCTGAATCCGACCGGTAACATTCCACCATAACACTGAAAATACCGAAGCAACAGAAACGGACAACTGAATTCTTTCCCTAGGAAAAAATTTGAGTTTCTGCTGCTTCGATATTTTGCAGTTTTGTGAAAATAAGTTCGATCAATCAGCATTCGCTTTTTTAAGCATTTGAGGATATAATATAGACCCTCTGATGGACAGAGGCAACAAATAAATCGTGTCATAAAAAAAAATCAACCTATATAAATCTCTAAAACATAAAATTTGTGGACCACATTTGGGTTGCTTGCTTAGGCTTATAAAGGTCCTAGTGGCTGTTAGCCTAGTTTGCATATATAATGTGTGTAAATGGAAAAATGCTAATGTGGTTTGCGTTTCTATTCTATTAATGTTTGTGTGCTTATGTCTTAAGTGATAGTTTAATAAAGGTGTTTTAAAAAAAGTTTAAATTCACAGGACTTTATAAAGTTTGCTGAAACATTTAATGACAGTTTTACTTTTAACATGATGCATTACTATACTGGCTACTTGCAGACAAGGTTGGGGGGGGGATACAAATTCTAATCTGACAGATTAATGTCCTCCAGACATGCTTTCTGGCCAAAAAAAAAAAAAACTTGAATACTGGACCACTGGTTTTCATAGCTACAAATCCATGGCTCTAGACAGAAAATGCTTACACATTTTAGATTTTACATTTTAGAAGGAAAAACAATTCTACTGGCAGTTTGTGTGAATAATATGCTAACAAGTGCAAAGTCTGAACCCTTCCACTTCCATTCACCTATTATATAGACCTTTAGACTTTCGAATTGTTGTATGTTATTTTTCTTTAATGCAAAAACAAAAATAAGGATTGACCAGTAATGATATGTGACTTTACTGTTAATACCGACATTACATGTAAAGTAAACTGTTTTCATATGTAAGGTACCTGGGGATAAATGGTAATATTATCACAACTGTGTGCATTGCTTATAGCACAAAGGTATTATTTCCATGACATCTTGCATTTGCAAGCTAAGTATTCTCTGTATGATTTTCTTCGTATTAGCTTTGAAATGTTACCAACAGCCCCACACACTGACACACTCACATTCACAAACCTATTGCATGTTTGAGCCGTGAGGAATATTTAGTTTCGTAGAGTGACCATTTAAAGTGTACAGCTTCATGCAAATAGTCTTTTTTTATTTTATAGAGGACTACTTAATGATAATGATTTCATTAAATATATATATATATATATATATATGTGTGTGTAATCATACAATGACTTGGACATATTTCTGTCCTTTTATGGGATTTAAACACAAGACTTAATTGGATGGTTGTATAATTACCAGATTGTTAGGGTCATTAATTCAGTGTAACAAAGCTGCAGATATACTTAGGATATGTTTTCTTAGACTTACAGATATTGGAGAAAATATTTCAGATTTGTAATATGCATATGTAGTACTGCAAGAAATAAGTATTTCTGAGTATTAAACACAGAATCAATATGTTTTGTCTGTCCCAGAAAATGCAGCCAGTAAAACAGGACTGTTTTTATTAATTTCCAAATGAATGATCCATGGATATTTGCAAAAATAGGCATAATTTTGAAATACATTTATTGCATATTCACTCTGGACAAACAAGAGTATTCTGATTTATAATTCTTACATAGTGCATTTGCGGACTCATAGAAGGAAATAATTTCCAGACATCAAAATTAACTATACTAAGTAACACAGTAATATGCTAGTTTTTAAAACAGTACTTTTGCTAACTTGGAAGAAAATAGGAGGTGTAAATTCCCATATTCAAAAGTTTATTTTTAGAGAAACTACTTTTATTAAATCCACAGCTTTTTCTTTTGTCATAAAATGGATATTCTAGGTTTAATTAATTAGGAATATGAAAAGGCCAAGTTTGCTTTTTTATATACAGTAATAGGTACAACTATGTTTCAGTATTTGTTTACAAGATGGAGGGATAAAAGACAGACATGCCTCTCTCCTGTACCATGTAAGAGGTACCTACATGCAGAGTATAAAAAAAGCTTCACTAATTTCTGAGTGGAATAAAATACATACCAAGTTTTAGTCTGGCATATGATGCAGACAAAAGGCTAGGAAGTTGCCACTGTTCCCAGTTATAGGCAGAGGTGACCTTTTGTATCAGACAAATCAGGTTTGTTATTATGTTTCTTTTGTAGGGAGATGTAGTGGTCCTGTTTGTCTATTTTGGTTTGTTTTTTAGCCTTATTTCTAAGTTCAAGGAAGGCGTGTCTAGTTGTGGCCATTCTATGTTGGCGACAGGTTTTCCAAGCTTTGTCCCTGTCTCTAAGTAAGGACCTTGTGCTTTTCTGTAGTCAAGGGGCAGGGTTGCTACAAATTCTAATTGTTCTGATTGGGGCTAGATGGTTGAGGATGTTTAAAAATGTGGTGTTGAAGTATTCAACTGCTTTATCTAGTGGGAGTGTTTTCATGGGTGATCAGTTGCAGTATTTTAGGGGTTCCATGAATTGAGTTGCAGGTAAATTTTTCTGAGAATGGGTTTGTAGCAGGGTAGGAGAGTTATTGGGTTTGAGTTTATGTCTAAGGATAAAGGTGGGATTGTGGTCACAGAGAGTTGGGTAGTGTTCCATACTGTTGGATGGTGTTGGGTTGGTTGGTGATGATCCAGTCTAATATGGATTCTCTTTTTGTGGATTTGTCAACTCTTATGGGTGATTGTATGAGTTTGGTGAAGTTATACAGGTTGATATGACTGGTGGATGCTGGAGACTGGACTGTATTGCCAAACACTGCATGACTAGCAGTATAGTCAGAAGCATTGCAGTGACAAGTAAATAGGCCAGTGTTATACTTTGACTTTCATTTATGAATAGAAAATTGTTAAGCACAAGGAAATTTTCTGATCAAGGAAGTTTAAAACTTTCTAGAGTAGTAGCTGTCATTTAGATGCTGAAAGGAAGGTTTATTGAATGAAGTAACAATCAGATAAAAAGTGTAAACTGTTATCAAAAGCATTCTAAAAGAACCACCTAAGCTGAAAAACTGCTGATTTTCTACTTTGCAGGTGTATACAAGCTAGGCATTTAGTCTGTCATATTTAGATTTGCTTGTGTAATTTTCAACATGCTGCTATCCTGTTAAGAAAACATAAAAGCCTTCAGGTTACAACATGACTCTCCAAGATTTCTTTTAAGATGAACTGCAGTCAGATGTTCATAATATATATAGTTTTAATTACGTAAGTGAATTATTTATAAAAAATATAATATGCTGGAGTTTTTTCCCCAGACCACTCCTGAAAAGAGGTCTTTATCTCAGTCAGTCTTTCCTTGTGAACAAATGCAAATAAATAAATAAGTAAACTAGCAAGATCATGTGAAGCATTTCTTCAGAAGAGTACCATGGTTTGTTTAATAAGTCTCACCAAAAATACAGCATCTGCCAGCTACATGGAAAAGATGGATAGATCCCTAACTTTGTCCCATACATTCTAGGTTCAGTTAGTGTTCCAGGCTAGGGAGCTGGCTTCAGAGAGTTGAATGGGGATACTTGGCTTGGGAGAGGTGGAATGTTAAGTTGGAGCCTGATTACCTCTGCCTTGTAGGGGCTCACACCCAGGTTGTAGCCTTGATTTAGAACCATGGTGGAAACCAGTTATTAGTGGAGGTACTCGCCTTTAATGAGGTTAGAGTTATTGAAAGAACATAATTTGCAGAAATGACAGACTTGTTTTCATGGATGCCCATTGCACACTAACACCTTAGAATGTAGTAGGTATGGAAAAGGAGAATGATAGGGCTAAGCTGAAAACCCTGATACCCAGTGGATGACACTACTGCTCTCAGTGCTCGACCTTCACCCATAGAGGAATAAATGGGCTATAGGGCTCTGACATGTGGAGAATAAATTAGCCAAACTCACAAATGAAAAAAAGGCTTGATGGTCACTGTGGACAGGAGCAAAAATAAATAAATAAAAATAAAATAAATGCATACAGAATGTCAGGGAATGTAATGTCCTTGTAAGTATGATGTAAAGTGCAAACTCTCTCTTCTCTTTCTCAGCCTATCCAGAGCCTGGTCTGGTGAGGTGATATACAGTTTGAGATTGAAGCACTGAATTGGTAGTTGAAGCATATGCTGAAATGGTGACATCTGGTTTTGGAGTCTCTGCTCCTAATAATACTCCCTGGGAATGAACTATTCTATGTACCTTCATAGGTACTGACATTTAGGGTCAAACAGTTATCTAGTGTACATCTACAACATCTTGAAATGTGTCTACCATTGGTGGAAACACCAAGTCATAAAGGAAGACTGCCCTGCTGACAACTTCCCTTGAGTCGTTCTTTGGGTGCTACGTTAAGTTTTTTTCAGTAGTTTCAGTATTTGTTTTTTTTACAACTTCCCTTGTGTGACTAACTAGTTTCAGTGGACCATCACACTCTCATGTACTCATTTTAAGATTTTGCCAAATGTAGGATCATCTTGGGGTGATGAGAGGAATCCACCCCTTCTTTCTTATGACCATCTCCCGAAATGTATTTCTTTAATGTTATTGAAAATATAAATGTCTAAGCTTTGACAAACTCTTCCTTGACTTCTTTGTGAAGGGCTAGCCTGAGCTGGAAGATTTTGCCTGCTGTTTGGAATGTCTCTCTAAGAGAAGATGATTGCTGGACCACCACGAGAAGAAAATGGAAAGTAAATGTCAAAGGAGCAGCGATAATACTGCTTGGAAAAGGGGTTGAAAAGCCTGCCTAAGAGTCACTCATGGCTAGGTATAATATACTGTGACATATCTTATGTATGAGCAAAATATTGAGGAAATGCTCCCAGCTGACATAAGAGTGATGTGTGCAGAGCAAATACCTGGTTGAGTCAAGGTGTGGGTGGATCTACATCTGTGGGACTATTGCTAGTCTAACTCATGTCTGGCTAACAAGTTCCAGGAGAACTAATAACTGTGAAGTACCATTGATTAGCAAAAGTGCCAGTCTTGCAGGGGACTGATACCACTACTAATTCCCTGTCTCTAACTTCATCACAGTGACCAATGTGCCATAATCGGACTCCTGTTGAACAGAAATATGTCTGATATGAGTACAAGATGTGAATACAGTGACTGGAGTCAGCTGATGTCATGGGGAAGGTTGATGATCCAGATAAAGAATAAGAACAGCTACATTGGATGTAGTCTCATGAAATTTACCCTGAGTCTTGATGACAATTTTAACAGGGAACTTGGGTCTAGAGTCTGTTTTTTGTTGTATTAGACATTTTACACTTTCAGCTGAGACGTGAGAAGGTCTATATCACTTTTCACTTTCACTTTCCTCCCCCATGGTATATTTCCTTAAGTGGAAATTTAGAAGATGGAGTAGAATGTTGTACAGAGACATATACTGACTCTGAGATAATAGCACCTTGAAGTAAGGGGAGTACTCTTAAGTCACTGCAATCTCTGAATTTGAATGTGAGCAAGGTAATTGTACATTAGCTTTCATACTTCTCAGTGAGGAGCACTTGTATACCAACATGCTGTCTTGCTCCCAGTAGCATGTTTAGTCCTTATGTGTTCAAAAGAACCAGTTTAAAACAGTGTGGCAAAGACAAGCCCAATCAATGAACCAGGAAGTAAGTCACTACTGGCATGTATCTGGAAAGTGAGCTTAATGGACTAACTCCATAACCAATGACAGCATCTTTCTTTTTTTTTCAAAAACATTTTTATTTTGTTTTCATTATAAACATATGCAAATGTACATATAGCAAATACAATAAAAGAATAACAAACTATTTACAATATTTTCATTCATCCATAATAAACATTTTATCCATGAGAAGTTATCAGTATTTGTTCAAAAGGTTTTCCAGTTTTTGCCATGCTATTTTTTATAAGTAATGTTATGAATTCTATAACAAATGGTTTGCAGTTCTTTTTTACAAACAACTTTTGCTAAATTAATAAAATCTTTAAATATCAAATCTTGCTTACTTTTCCAGTTCAAAGTAATAACTTTTCTGGCATTTGCAAGAATTGACCAGAGTAACTGAATCTGAGATTTAGGTATTACATTAGGTATAGGGACATTGAATAGGATTAGTGAGTTAGAAATATGACAGTTATCAGACCATAAAGCATTTACGAAATATCTGAAGTATTTCCAGTATTGAACAACATTTCTATATTCAATGAACATGTGAACCCAGTTGGCCTCTAATAATTCATCACATTTCCAACATTTGCTTTCACTGTTTTTGAGTATAAGATTTATTTTATGTGGAGTATAGAAACTCCTATTCATAAATTTCCATGTATACAATCTCCAATATAATGAAGAAGAGGTACCATACATAGAATTCAATAACATTTTTTTTGATTCATCAGATATTTGACCTCCATTAATCTTTACATACTAATTCCAAAAATCTGAGTCAAACTTTAAAGTGTATTCTCTTAGTATCTTACAGATAGGTGAGATACTTAATTTTTGATTATCTGTCTTTTCAAGACACCTAATAAAAAGCTGAACCAAACTAGGTATATACTCAGTCTCTAGGTTGATTGATACTCTCATTTTGTCTTCTATAAACTGCCATAATGAGTGTATAAACAACCAACTGTCTTGACTATTATCAAAACTACATAAAAGAGAGTTTAGTGGTTTAATACTCTTATTTTCAATAAACTGATGCCAGAATATCAAGTTATTTTCCTTTAATTTGTGCATCACATTGATGCTGAAAGAATCTAGGCAATCAGGGGAGTATGCTATAGGGAATATAAGAAATAAAAAGTGTTTAGTGTTGTAATTTAAATCAATTATATTTTAAAGTTATTAAATATTTCATTAATGATATAAGAAAAATGATTAAACTTCTTATTAAACAAAATTCACGTAAAAGTCAGTGAACTCTACTTATTCCATATTGTTCCTTAAACTGATTTTCTATAGTTCTGACATCAGTTATATGAATCTCATGTATTGTTTTCCAGCCAGCTATATAGGTAGGTGTGATCCAATGTAATATTACCTTAATTATACCTGATTTGGAATAAAGATCTAAGCTAGGGAATGCAATCCCATTACTGTTCCAAGTTCTAATGTGCTATTTATATGCGATTGTAGGTTATAAGGGGAATGATAAAAAGTTAAGTAGTATGGAATCTCATTTTTTAAATAAGTTTTTGGGAGGGGGTAGTATCAATGACTGTATATAAAACAAAATTTTAGATAAAATTATCATTTTAATTAAAGAGAACCTATCCTCCATTGTGAAGAACATTTTATTCCATCTTTTGATTAGTTCACTAATGGTGGTTATTAAATTATTGCAGTTTAGTTTAACAGACTCTTTCCATGTACTCTTTTAATAAAATCTTTAAATATCAAATCTTGCTTACTTTTCCAGTTCAAAGTAATAACTTTTCTGGCAGACTCTTTCCATGTACTCTTTTAATAAAATCTTTAAATATCAAATCTTGCTTACTTTTCCAGTTCAAAGTAATAACTTTTCTGGCAATTGCAAGAATTGACCAGAGTAACTGAATCTGAGTTTTAGGTATTACATTAGGTATAGGAACATTGAATGACACCAAATATTCTAATACATCATTCTCCCAATTAAACATGCTATTCTCTCTCAGGTTTTTCTTGATCTTTTTATTAATTAGTAATGTTTTGGATTTATTATGATTAAATTTAAGCCCTGAAATTCTTTAAAAACTTGCTTAAGGCATTTATAACATCATGCAAAGAACCATCAATATCACCCAACGTTAACAACATATCATCAGCAAATAATTGTATCTTAGAACAATAGTCCTTATTAATTTGAAAGCATTTTATATTTTGCTTGTTTCTGATATATGTAGCAAAAGGTTCCATTGAAAGAGCAAACAATAATGGTTACAAAGGACAACCTTGTCTAGTTCCCATGAAGATTTCTAGTGGCGAGGATAGACATGATCTATTTTTACATAAGCTTGTGCCCCACTATAAATTTTCATTAATAAGTTGACAAAATCTGAGGAGAATTCAAAACCAGTCAGAATTATTTGTAGATAAGACCAACTAATAGAATCAAAAGTCTTTTCTATGTCTAGGCTGATAATAGTTGTTTTTTGTATTTGCATGCTATATCTATTAATGATAGTAATTTAATAATGTTATCTTGCACATTTCTATGAAGAATGAACCCTGTCTGATCATTGTGTATTAGATTAGGCAATATTTTCTTTATCCTATTAACTAATATTGTCA
Organism: Protopterus annectens; assembly: GCF_019279795.1. NCBI lineage: Eukaryota > Metazoa > Chordata > Ceratodontiformes > Protopteridae > Protopterus > Protopterus annectens. The sequence goes on from NC_056737.1 coordinate 878,528,837, forward strand.
TGAAAATTTTATAATCAGTGTTTAGTAACAAAACTGGCCTATATGAATCACAAGATTTGGGGACCTTACCTTGTTTTAATATGGGGGAGATAATTGAGTATCTCCATGATGGGGGTGTTATACATTTTTGCTTAGCCATAGTAAAGTCATTCATCATTTTCTTTAGTATATATTCAGGAAAAATCTTATATAGTTCAGGAATTATTCCATCCAGTCCTGGAGCATTACTATCTTTTACATTTTTTATTTACTCTTTCACTTCTGTTAGTGTTATTTGTATATTTAATATGTTATTTTGTTGTATTGACACCTTAGTAGTTATATTTTCTTGAATAAAAGTATTTATTGCATTATCTGTCTCCAAAAGTGTGTTTTATTATTTATATCTTTATAGTAGTTTTTGAACAGTTCTAATGTGCCCATTAAATTAGATGTACTCTTAACAGAACCATCACTTTTATATTTAATCTCGTTTATAAGATTTTGATTGTTTATGTTTTTGGATCTTACCGCTATTTTATGTAGATATTTGGGATTTACATCATAAGATTGTAATTTAAAATTTTCCAGGTTTATGGCTACCTTATGATTCAGAACTTCTAAGTATTTTTGATTTAGCTTATTAATTTCATTATGTGCCACTTTATTTGGTTTTGCGTCCATTTTTATCTTGTCTATTTTTTTGTAAGTCTAAAAGTTCTTTGTCCCACTCTCTCCTTTTTTTAAGGTACCAATATTTTACTCTACCATATATATAAACTTTAAAGGTGTCCCATAGTATAGTATCAGTCACTTCACCATTATCATTTGTTTCCATAAACATGTCTATTTCTTTCATTATCTATTCCCTAAAGTCTTTTAACTTAGTTATGTAAGCAGAAATTCCCTGTAGAAATGTTAAATCATCTGTATGAGTAGTTAATGTAAAGATTATAGCATTATGGTCTGAAAGTGGACAAGTCATTATAGATACGTCACTTATTTTAGAGTATATATTATTTGATACAAATACCTTATCAGTGTTTGTTTGTGTACCAAACCAATATGAATAGTGAGTATAGAATAAGGAATAATGTTCTTTTAGACCATGTATATATTTAAGATTCATCTGGTTTGTAAAGTCATTTAACTTCTTGGCTTGAGATGTTAGTTTTATTTTACCATTTTTAGAAGTATCATTGCCTGATAATAGGCAGTTAAAATCACCTGTTGCTGTAATTATCCCTTTTGCATTTAAAGTAATCAGGTCCAGATATTTGTCAACATATTTGGTACTCAGTCCTGGTATCCAGTATGTATTAATCAAAGTATAATACTCCCTATTGATTTCCAAAATAACCATGCTTAGCATCCCATCTTTATCTGAAATTGTATTTATAATTCTTGGCATAGTATAAGTATTTTTCCATAGAATAAAAGTGCCCCTTCTCTTTGTCTTAAAACATGAATCAGCCAGAATGGTATAGCCATTGAATGAGTATTTTTGTAGATCTTTTTTTAATAGCTGGGTTTCCTGTAAAAAGATTATATGGGCTTTATGCATTTTGATATATTTAAACAAACCAGTTATTTTGACATTATTGTTCAAACCATTAATATTTAATGATAAATATTTATAAGCCATTGACTCTAATATGTATGTTATTACTAACCAAAAGACCTTTCATAGGTTGATAGTTCATAGGTTGGTAGTAGGCTATTGGCTATCGGCCCTAGTGCCTATACAAGCCTAGCATAACAATTCCCTGGCTAGTTCTTCCCACATTATTTATTTCCCTGGACCCCTGTCTAGCAGGGCAACTGATGTGATCCCCGGGGTGAATTTCTTATTTCCCATCCAATCATCAAGGTTCCTTTTGAAGAGGGTCAAAGAGGCGCTCTGCTTGACATGTATGGGCAGTCTATTCCAGAGTCTGGGGAGTCTCTGGGTCAGGAACCTATCCCTCCAGCATGTTTTGTTCATTGTGATGACAAGGTTTAGATCCCTGGAGCGTGTGTCTCTGAGAGATTGGGATTTCTTTAAGTGTAGCATGTCCAGCAGCTCTGGGTTTGACATGGCCTTGTATGTTAAGCAGAGATCGCCTCTGAGTAGATGATATGGGACAGAGTATAGGTGGAGTTTTTTTAGACAGTCAGCATAGGGCATCTGCTTTAGGCCTGTGATTCTTTCAGTGAGGTATTTCTGTGGCCTTTCCAGTTGTTGCAGATGTCTTGATTTCTTCTGTGTTGACTTGAAATCTACTGAAAACTTACTTATCATGGATGCATAATGTGTATTAAGCACTACTTTCAAAAACCCAAAACTGTTTACAAACACATACATGAAACATAAAGTTTCTGGTTTAGTTAAAAACTTAACTAAACTATCCATCCACCACCTCTCCAATACCAAAAGACACAAATTATCCATCTCTGCTTATAATATAATATAAAAACAAAAAAGAAAAGCATTATGAAAGCAACTAAAGAAATCTGAATCCATGAAATATACATTAGAATGAGAGTGTCCAATATATCTAAAACTATATGAATATGTCACATATGATAATAGCACCTCTAATAAGTAGATACGCCAGAAATACACATCAGATCAAAGTATGTATAAACATTAGAAGTTGAAGGTTAAGAAGAGTGTCAATATTTCCATGACTTTTCAAGAAACATCAGATGATTTAACCATTTTATCAGTCATCTATCTAACATTTTCATGTAAGAATCTGTTGAATATATATACATATATATATATATATATATATATACATATATATGTATATATATATATATATATATATATATATATATATATATAAACATATTACAACATAACTATTATATTTTGCAATTATGCACATATTACTCATATGTATTAGCAATATCTATGTTGATGTCTTTCATCAGGAAGGGGGAGGGAGAGAGAGAAGATAAAAAATGGGGGGGGGGCTCACAACCCTCTGTTTAGTTACTAAAGGTTGACAGCATTTTTCTGAAGAAGCCAGATTTTACCTCATGGCTGATTGAGCTAATGGTGCTAGTTAAATTAATCAAACTAATGCATGGAAGCAAATTTTTATCCATATTCTGTGAGACATAAATGTACTGTATTCTTTCCTGAAGCTGTACTACCTGTAGGATAGTATTCCATATTTAGTCACATATTTTCTAGCCTAATTTTCATAATTTCATGGGGAAAAAATAGCAGAAAGAATGTAGAGAATATGGTGAAAGTTACAGTTAAGTAAGTGTTTTCAGCTAGGTTACTAGTACACTTCTGTGAACAAGATGAAAACACAATACCTGAGGAAAAACATCAGAAAGTTTTCTGTTTTTCACATTAATACTGGAAAGCCGAAAGGGACATTAGTCAGGCAAATAGGATGTGGGGATGTGGTAGGTAATTGGGATTCATTTAATAAAGGGTGCTCAGGTCATTACTAAATTTAGTTTTGAAAAGCCCTAAGATAATGCTTCAGTTAAAGCCATGAGGGGAAAGAACATTCTGGCAAACTATCATTTTCTTCTACTTGCAGTCTGGTTTACGTCCTACATTATCAGGTTTTCTGATGAAAACATAGCCTGCTTAGTCATGTTTGAGTCTTAATACTGTAGGCATTAATGAAAATGTACACCAAAAGCATTAGAACACGTATTTGAATTGACAGAACACATTATTAAGGAAATGAGGCTTGTAGTTACTGTATATTGTATAAATTCAAAGTGAGAACATTTAAAATATTTGGATTTGACTTGGAATAGGTATTCCAGGAAAAGTGAAATATTTTTAACAAGCTGTCAACTACACAGGGAATGAGTTCCAAAATGTAATGCTAACATGGCACAGTGGTGTAGCGGTTAACATTATCACCTCAGAGCAAGAGGTTCTCTAGTTTGATTCTCAGCTGGGGTGCCTTCTCTGTGGAGTCTGCATGTCTTCCCTGCTTATGTGTCGTTGTGCTCCAGTTTCCTCTCAAGTTACAAAGACATGCTTCTGGAGCATTTCTCCCTGGGCCTTTGCTGAAAATTGGCTTGTTCCAAGTCAGACTTTCCTGGTAAACAAATGTTAAATAAATAAACATTGTAGTTTTTAATTCATAGTGATTACTGCTGAAAGACTTTTATGGGCATTGTCAAAGAATAAGAATGTCATGATTTTTAAAGTGTTAAATAAATGTGTTACTTAGAAAAAAATTACATGACTTCTGGAGATTTGTTACACGTTGGTACTTATATCAACATATGTACCAACAATTGAATGAGAGCAGAGATGAAGCTTTGACTGTGGTCAGGTTTGATTAGGAGCCCTAGCACTATATGAGCCAGACAGGAGGAGAGAACATTGAAGGGGCCTGACCCAATTGCCTCTCCGAGGGTAGAGTGGGTACAGATGCTTTGAGAGCACACAAGGCAATGTGATTTCTGTAGTGGAGACTGGGGAAACCACCACCCATGTTTGAGAATAGAGGGCAGAACTGCTGACCAGTAAATGCCCATTGCAAAAGTTAGGGGCATCCAGTGTGAAAAGCCCAGTGCATGTCCACTTCCCTTATGATACAAGCATACACACGTTAGTTGTAGGCCTTAATAAAAAAATAGTCAAACCACCCTTGATGGCTGCCTAAATGACAGCCTTTCTCAGTCCTTCCCCTGCCTAGGTGATAGGAAATGAATGGGCTGATTGAATGGAGGGGCTTATGACTGGTAGGCAGTGGGAGGGGAGGCAAAAAAAAAAGAATGAGCAGCGTCATGCAATGAATGTAGCAAAAACAGCTCAATCAACAGTGACCATCACCTAGAGCCAATATTCACACTGACAGTTTGCTACACTATATATATATATATATATATATATATATATATATATATATATATATGTATATATATATGTATATATATGTATATATATATATATATATATATATATATATATATATGTATATATACACATACACACACACACACACACACACACACACACACACACACACACACACACACACACACACACACACACACACACGTGTGAGATTGTATATGGGTCACTATCAACAGATCAAATGCTCAGATGAGAGAATGATACAAGATCGCGCCCAGAAACCTGAAAACCCAAAAGGGACCCATATATGCATACATACATACATACATACATTTATACATGCATATGTACACACACCCCTCCACCATCTCAGTCTTTTATATGTATGTATGTATATATATATATATATATATATATATATATATATATATATATATATATATATATACTATTTTTAAATGATTGCTGTACTGAAAAACTTGAAAAACATTGATCACAGTACATCAAACATTTAAAACACTGAAACTTAAAAGGTCAAAAGAGGCACAAGCTGTCTTCTTCTTCTTTTATTCTATGAACCTTACCACTAGCTCTGGCATATATTTCATCAGAATAGTGGGAAGGGTTTTTCTAAGGTTGGGTATAGTGACAGGGTTAGGGGCAGTGCAGGGGCTAGCAGGTATTAATAATGTTCAAATGATTCAAGTTCAAGCAGTGCACCAAGGACCTTGCTAAGAAAGGGAGGATAACTTTTCTTGCTCTTCTGCTTTAAGGGGACTGTATGGGACGTTGCACCAGAAGAACATCCTCTGTTGGAGCCCAGAGGCTATTCCAAGCTGTCTATACCTTTTGGATGGGACTGTTTGAACATGGCACATGTAAGATGGTCATGAAGTGTGCAGAGACAGCCCTTACTGCTCATCAGATGACCCATGTTTGATTAGCATCGTGGACACAGGGGCGGTCACAGGGGAGGATGGAACAGCGTGGATGATGTCAGCTTGTCCATCTTGGGGTGAGGGTGGTAGCCCAAAGGCTCACTGCAATATGCAGCATATGGGTCTGGCCATCTCCAATCTGCATTAGCAGTGAGCCACTTAGTTGAGAGGTTGTGCATGTGTTGACGCACATGCACAACCTCCCAACTAAGTGGCTGTGATTTCAGAGCTGCCAAGGCTGTTGAGAAGAAATATGAAATAGGGCACACTGCCAAGCATGCAACATGACATTGTACTAAAGCCCTTGTGTTCCTCACTGGACCTAAACTAGGGTTAGTTTGAACCCGGAGAAGGCTAACATGGTTCCAGTAGACTTGGTGAGCAGGGAAAGAAGCTGGGAGTAGCTAATGGTCAACTGCAGAAGAGTGACAAAATGTACAGAGACATAAAGGGACCAAGCCTGTATCCACTATTTACCCAATCTAGTAATCAGTGTCGGTCTAGTGGATTAAGGCTCCAAGTTCTTAATGAGATGTCTTCTGTAGTTAAAGGGACAGGGTTTGTTTCTTTGACCTCCTCTGTGAGCCAGTAAGTTAACCAGACAGTGATTCTCTAGCAAAAACAATGCATTTTCTGAATGATGTTATTTATGATGAACTCCTGACTAGGGTATTAACTCTGATGACTGGCATGTACTTACCGTGGATTTGGTCAGGGCATCTTCAGGCAGACAACTCACTCTTGGATTGTCTGGACATTTCTACACATAAATGCACAGGCACACCATTGTGTAAGCCCATCGTTCTTCATCAGTCGACTTCTAAAAGTTCAGCCCAAGCCATTGTGCTGCCCATCAAATCTGCTGAGTCAAGTCTCAGTAGCTACCACAAAGTCAGGTTCCTGAATTACTTTCACAGAGACTCTTTTTTTTTATTTTTGCTGTTGTCTTATCTTTTCTTTCTTGTAGGAGGCATGAATGAAGGACCATAATTGGTAGTTTAATTTCAGGCTACTTATTAGTTGAGCTGTTAGAGTTTTTACAATTTGGAAAATGTTAGAACGTCTTCACTGAAATGAACTAATACTGCTGTTAATGACTACAGGTAGAGCAATTTAGTTATTTGCTTTAATGGTTTAAGTTAAACGTTGTTAGAAACAAATCTGAGTTCTGTAGTGAATTCACTACCTATTCTTATCCCTAAAGTAAATTCCTTTTTTTTCTACAGGCAGAAAATGCAAAACCCCAAGCAGGTTATAGCAACTATATTGAAACTAGACCTTCCCCCTCACATCTGCCCATACTTTAAGAGGCACAAAGGTGGACATTTTTGCTACTGAAAGATCTCCCTTGTTAAACAGATGCAATTATTGCACAGTATCCGTAATGATTTATGCCACATGTGTAGCCACTCCTTTGTTGCCCCTTTCTCTATTTACAGTCTTGGAGTGAGTACAGTGGGCCTCAGCCTTTGATTGCTAGGTACAAGCAGGATATAGAATACTGTTACCACACCAGATGTATTCTTTCCTTTTTCCCACTATAGTAAGCCCTGATACATCCCTTTTTGACTCACTGCAAGAAACAGACGTAACTTCCATAAAACAGAAGCACCTTAGATTGCTGAGTGGCTAATGGAGCTTACTGATTGTTTTTAGCTTTACTGGGGAATGGCCCCACTCCTCTCCTAATTCTACCCATTTTCCCACCCACCCATCCACCCATCCACTATATAAGTAAATGTATATTAATTAGTCTCCTCCTCCTACCTCTTTACCCACATTGCTAATCAGTTATGCCATATGTTACTATCCAATTTCCTCATTCAAAATATCACCAACATACTCTCTCCATACAACTATAATGTCTGATTAGGATAATAACTCTTACCTCAATCTACATCTCCTGTAGAATTTTAACCTTGTCAATACACTAAATATTATATCTTGTTGGGAGACTAAATACTAACCTCTTCCTTCACTTAAATTTCTCTAGAACTAAACCTCTCTTCAGTTAGAGATTCTCACTCCAGTCCCCTTACTGCAATTTTGCCATGTGCAGTGCCTAACCTCTCTAACTTATATTACTAATTTAATTGTTCACTCAACCATTCACATATATACAAACATTGACAGCAAACTCTAATACTTCACTGTTTCTAGCAACTAGATGGAAATAGCCCAACACCTCTTCATTCATCTAATCCCTCTTTGCCCTATTGATTGACATTAACCCATCTCCCCATTACTAGCCTTACTGTATAGTATAACCAAGCTTCTTCCCACCCCATTCATCTTTGGTGGCAGATAAGCTGATACACACCATCCAGCATTCTCCCTCATCAGCACAGACTAAGTGGAAGATAAGTGATATCATCCTCCCAGCCTAAATGGCAGGCAGGCTAATAGCCCTCACAGGACACTGTAACCCGTCCCAGTTCCCAAGTAGTTATTGCACTCTCAGTCTGTCTGTCTGTCTGTCTGTCTCTCTCTCATCAATATTCCTAGCTTAGCATTTTGCTTTCTCCCTCCTCCCTCCCTCTCTCACCTTGCTGACTACTCATAACATTACTCTACTTATATACGCTCTCACTCACCTTTTATATAGACTGTCTCTCCTTCTGACAAGTAGGTTATAATTTCTCACGACTTGCAAGCCATCCCCTCCCCTCTCATCCAAACTCTCACTCTCGCTCAGCCTTCCTAGCAAGGCTCTAATTTTATTTTATTTGTATTGGTTAACCAACGTAGACCACTGATCCTATTAGACCTATTTCAGTCTCAGGCCAGGGGAAAACACAATAGATACATGACATTAAATATACAGAGAGAAAGACAAAATGCAGTATATAGCTATATTATATTCAAAGCGAATATCATAGTTGGCTTGAGGGTATAAGGACAGCAGCTAAATGACATTGTATACAGAGTGACTGAAAAAACACAGTATATGCAAGCACTAAGTATAAAGAGGCATCAGAGTTGCCATGCTGAAAGAATCGCAATCAAAATAGTCAGAGCAAGGGATATAGATAGAAGAAGGGAATGAACTCCTATGTTTTGTAGTGCTACATGATACTCTGTGATTTATACTATCTGTAATTGATTTTTGATAGATTGTGATTGTAGAGCTTTTCTCCCCTGTGCTATACTGAAAATTGACACTTTTTGGCCTGGTCGGACTCTCCTGGTAAACAAATGTCAAATAAATAAAGAAATAAGAGGTTAAGTTATATGACCAGAAAGATAGCTGTTGCATATTTCTAGAATCTTGTAATGTGCTTTTATTTGTGAATGGAAAATGAGGTAAGAGGAATGATCTCTAGGAAAAGAAGAGACTCCCACACTTTGGGGTGAAGAACTGAGAAAGCATGGTCTGTCCAATGAAGCCTAGTTTGAGGGGGGGGGGTTGGAAGAGAGGACATGAGTGGTAAAGATGTTTAAGGTGTATATCGATGCATCTCTGACTATTCTGGAAGCTAATGGCAAGAAGGTGTCATTCTTTTTTTTTATATACCTTTATTGAATAATCACTTAATTCATTCCCTCCAGTACAGCTCATACCTTTAACTCCCAGTGGGTGTGGCTTAATCATTTAAAAAATGAAGTCATCACCTTACAGTTCTAACAAATACTCACTGACAGAGGTCAAATATCCATACAGTTGTATTTGCCATCAATTATGTTTCAAGATAAAATATTCTGATACCTTGTATGTAGCACAGTTTTGAAATTATTAATGTAAATATAAACAAGCAATATTTGATGTCTAGAGGCACAGTACGAGTTAACTGCAGAAACACCTGGAGATGCACTCGGCTGTAATAAGTTAAGACATAGGCAACCATATATTTATATAAAAGAAAAGAAACCATGTTAACATGTTCCCAGTTACAAACATTGTATATCACATAACATGCTTTTATACTATTATAATCAATCCAGCATTACATAAATTGATCAATTCCTGCTTTCCCTATCATGCCTCCTCCAAAACATTAATTTTGCATACATTGTTCCCCCAATTTCCATTTTTTCTATGTAGTTTGCTCCTACCCTTTTCTAAAGATCCCATTTCCAGTTCTTTTATCTCTTTTACAATAGTTGCTACTTCAAGAAGAGTTGGTTTAGACTTTGATTTCCATTTTCTAGTAATTGTTTTTTTGCATCCACCAGAATTAACCTAACAAGGCCTTATTATGTGTAGACAATTTTGATCCTGTATCCCAGGTCAAAAAATGATTTCCTTAGTTACACCTATTTGTTCGCTCAATATCTGACAGAGTACTCTGTAGGGAATTTTAAAAGCCTGCCAACTTATCACACTCCCAAAACATATGTTCCCAGTTAACTCTTTCTTCCCCATTGCACCTCCAACATTTGCCATCTACCTGTGGAAAATTCTTTGGAGTCTGCTTGGGGTATAAAATACCTATGCAAACACCACCAAGCAAAAATCCTAAATCTTGCAGACATTGTTGTATATTTAGGAGCCATACATTTCTCCTAACATTGTTTCCTTGTAAAGTGTTTATCTAATCTCTCTTCCCAATCTTTTCTAACTTCCTCTGATTGATTCCTATATGTTATATGCCCTACTAATTATTCTTTTTTTTAACAGTAGCTTTTCTTCTAGATTCAACTAGAAATTCTACCAGAGCAGGTATTTCACTTAGGATTCCCCTATCCCTTTCTCTTTGCCTATACTCTGATATCAGTCCCTGAGAGAGGAGGCAGTCTCTAGGCTGCAGTCCAAATGTCTCCTTGGCCTTTTCCCATTCTATTACCTTTCCCTCCGTAGTTATTTGCTCCCAATACCATGATTCCTTTGCCAGTTTTCTGCAGTAAATTTGAGTCCCGTCTTGCCTATTCTCTGTACCCCTAATGGCAGTAATCCCCATTACAGAATCTCCTTTCTCCATTCTTGCCTTGGCTTAGTTCTTAGAATATGTCATGCTACTTTATGAATATAATATTCTTGAATTTCCCCCTGCTTCATCAACATCCCTTTCCACTTTAAATGGCTTTCTGCTTCTTTTATGTATATGATTACTAACTGTGTATCTCTAAAATAGCCCTTCAAATCAGGTAATAGGAACCCACCTTGTTCTATTGGAAGTATAAACTTATCCCACTTGACCCTTGCCCTCGTCCTCTCTTCCCCTCCCAGATGAAATCCTTCAGCACTTTATTAATTACTGTCTACAACTTTTCCTCAAGCTGATAAAATATGCCCGATCTGTATATAAAACAACAGGGACTAAAAAACATTTTCACTACTTGTATCCTGCTATCCATATCCATAAACATGGACTTCCAGTTTCAAAGTTTTTGTATTATTGTTTGTTTAGTCTCTTCCCACAAATCCTTAGCTGCCATAATGGAATACTTTTTAACATATACTCATAAATACTTGATTGTTTTGTGTCCCCACAAATATGGGTATTGCTGAACCAATTTGTGTATTGTTACATAATTTACAGCTATAGCCTTTGTTTTGTCTGCATTAATTTTATGTCCAGAAAAAACATGAAACGGTCTCAGAATGTTCTACAACACACTGAGATGTCCTCTTCTGGTGTTATCAGGTACAAAATAATATCATCTACAAATAAAGCCAACTTTTCCTGATTACCATACCAATTATATCTTTAAATTTCTGAGTCCCTAATTTTGTTTGCCAGTGGCTTTAAATATGCAAATAACAGAGGGGAAAGAGGACACCCTTACCTGGTTCCTCCAATCAGACACAACTAATCAGAAAGGAACCCTCCTACTTCAATTTTTTGCCTCTGATCCCTCACATATCCTCCTAATTAACCTTATTGTTGTATCAGAGAATGCAAATGCTTCCATTGCCCTGCTCATAAAATCTGATCTTAGTCTGTCAAATGCTTTCTCTGCATCAAGACCCACCAATAGCAGCAGTATTTTTTTTGACATTATGCCACCATATGGATTGTCATTGTTTTATTCATGTTGTCAGTTTGCCTTCCCTCCACAACACCACATTGATCCATATCTGTCAGTTTTGACAACACCATTGCCATTCTTTTAGCTATTAAAGAAATAAAAACTTTATAATCATGGTTTCCAATTGAAATGGGTCTAACAGGTATTTGAAAAATTATTTAAAATAAATGATTAGTTAATTGCAGATGTGTAGATGTCTGTCCTACATGCTGCTGCCTTGTAAAAAAAAAAACAAAATGTAAACTTTGCACAGAACTATTGAAGGAACTGTCTATATAACAAATGACCCATATAGTACTGTCAGTTTACAACTTTACTGTCTTCAAGTTTCTTCTCAATACAACATGAATGATGTTCTCTATGAAACAGCTCTAACAGATCTTCCTAGAAATCAGATTACATCTCACATATATGCATTGGTATTTAGGGAGTCTTTCCTGGTCTGTGTGAAAACTCTTTCAATGATGTCATGCAGTCTACTAATTAAACTTTTTAGGGAGTTTTTCCTGTTTGAAAATGTTTCTGTGTGAACATGCAGTCTTCCAATGATGTCATGCAGTCTATTAATAAGCTCCTTTGTGTTCTTGTTTCAAGGTGAATTACATGACAGTTCAGTAAGTTTTTGTCTCCAACTTGGTTTCTTTCCTCACACCTGGTTCCTTATCTGTATTTTTCTCAAGCTGTATTAAACCTTGAAAATTCATGTCACATGAATGCCATTTATTTATTTATTTGATTTTTTTCTTTGCTTCTCAGCTAAGAACAGTTTCACCCTTTATTATATGTGTGCTAGCAAACAGAAATACATGCATCTAACTGACTATATTATTCCTACATATATTATAGCAACAGAAGTGCAGAAGTGTATATGTATCTAACTAGCAAACATAAATACATCCATTTATAAATCTTTAAAAAAAAAAAAAAATATATATATATATATATATATATATATATATAAACAATATTTACCAGGATGTTGCTGCTTCTACTCCTTTTAAAATGCCGTTAAACAAAACCTTCTGGATCTTCATCACTTTCTTCCCTCTTAACTTCCAAACCTCCACAGGAATACCATGTATTTCTGGGGACTTCCTGTTCCTGCAAATGATTAAAATAATTGTTTTTATCTCATCTCCTCCTATCTTAGCTGTTAATTGTTGAGCCTCAAATAACTCTAACCATGCATAATTAAGTCTTCCATAAATATTTCCAATAGTAGTTTTTCTTGATTTCCACATTCCTCTGCTTTATACAACTTTTCATAAAATTTCTGAAATATCTCTAACACTTCTACAGGATATCTAATTATTTTTCTTGTTATGGGCTTCCTAACTTTGGCAAAAATCCCCTCTACTTTCTGTTGCCTAAGTCATTGTGCTAAATGTCTTTTGTGTCCTGGAGTTATTATCAAAAAACAAAAACAAAAAAAAACAGTTGCTTAACAGCAACTTTCTAAACTCATGCATATTACCCAGATACTCCCTTACTTTTTTTTTATCATGATGCAGTAGTGCCTGTTCTTGTTCTGTGAGATTCCCCTTATTCTGCAATATGTTTACCTTTGTCAGGCCATCTAAATAATTCTATTTTATTTCTATGCTATTTTAAAAGCCTGCTTTCATTTTATCTCAATCACTAGCTACAAATCTTCCCTAACAGTGCACTAATAATTTCCACTACCCATGCCTTAAATTCCTCTCTTTTTAAAAGGGCAGTGGGGAAGCAGCAATGTCTCATTTTCACTTCATTACCCTGCATTTTATGTTAGTAGTTTTTGGTGCATGATCTAACACAGCTGTGTGCCCAAGATTTCAATTAAAGGCACATGTTCCTGTGAAATATAATCTCTCTCAGTCTAGCCCAGTTATTGTACATTGGGGAATAATAAGTAAATTCTCTCAGTTCCTACTACTGAATTCTTGTCTTTCATACCAAATATTTTCGTAGATTTCTTCAGAAATCTACCCTCTTTTGTTACATTTTTCCCTTGTAGGTTCAACAGATACATCCTCACTTCTTCTTCTTCTTCTTTCGGCTTTTTCCCGGTTAGGGGTCGCCACAGCAGATCACCTTGTCTGCACATTGATTGGCAGTGGAGTTTTACGGTGTCGAGTTGCCAGCCCGGCGCCCAACCTTCCACAGAAGGCACACTCACACACACACCTAGGGCCAATTTAGAGTATCCAATCCACCTGCAGCATGTCTTTGGGATGTGGGAGGAAACCGGAGCACCCGGAGGAAACCCACGCGACCACAGGGAGGACATGCAGACACCGCACAGAAGGCACCCCAGCTGAGGATCGAACCGGAGAACCTCTTGCTGTGAGGTGGCAATGCTAACCACTGCACCACCGTGGCCGCCCATAACAGATACATCCTCACTAATTATCCTTTTTTAACTTTTGCCACAGATTTGTCAGGATTTTTCTTTCTGTTGGCATGATTGCACCAATAAGTCCCTGCTGGAAGCTAATTATGTCTCCTCAGATTTTTTAAGCTCCATAATAGCAGTTTTAAGTGGAAGACAAATGCATGCCAGTGCAATCCCCCTGTCTTGCCAGTAGCCCCTTACTACCACAAATCTACCATTATTATCTTTTCTTCTTCTTCTTTCACTGTTGGAGCTGCTCTAGCAGTTAGTATAAGTACTCCCCTTTTCTTCTGTTCCTGATATTCTGATGAATATCCATTCTGAAATCCTTTATTTATTAAATTCACATGCTCACTTATTTCCATATGTGTCTCATGTAGCAGTTATTTACAATCTGCTTTTCTTAGTAAAATTCACTACTCTTTTCTTTATGACTATAATTGTGATGCCATTCATATTTCAAAATAATATGCTTAGTGTATATCCATTATGATAAAAAGTTGTTATCCCCACCTATTATACATGACAGTTTTTTAAAATGTCTGTTTCCAGTGTTTGTTTTACACATACCCACTAATGCTTGGCAGGTTGATCTCTTATATAGTTGTTTCTTGTCATCTCCATTTGAACCTATGTCACATTTTAAAAGCCTTTTTGTTTTAATGAAAACCCTCAAACAAAAAAACAAACTCACCCCTAAAACACAACAATAACCTATTAACTTAAAGCAAACACACAAAATTATAGACATATTCAAATAATGAATTTAACCTTCCTGGTAAGAGCAAATGGCACAAACTAACAGTTGCACACACAGGCATAACTTAACCTAACATTAAGGTTATCCATACTAAGTCTCATATTACAGCCTGTGCTTTACTTACTCTAATTGCTGTCTGTTCTTATCTTATATCCATTCCCCTCTCAGATGTGAAAAATAACTTATATGTTTTCAGAAAACATTAACCTTTAGCTTTAAAAAGTGTTCTGGCTTTTAACGCTTCCCCCATATAATTAGTTTCTCTCCATGGAAATATAAGTACCAAATGTCTGCTCTGCAAATCTCTCAACTTGCACTGAACATTTATTTGTGCAAGGAAAACATTTCATTACCTTTAGTGCCCTTGTATTTACTTGCTTACACAAAAAAAGCTTATTAGATTATACCAAAGGCCTTAATCCAGACTTTCACCTATGCAAAACTATGAGAGAACATATCAGCTTTCCATATATTATAATTTGTGCACATTTACATATTATCTCCCACCTCAACAACTCAAAATTACAGGATATTATCATAAACATACTTTTGTCTAGGTTTTCTTCTATTTTTACATTGCAATGCCTACATTTCTTAAAAGTATAAAAGAAGAGAAAATGCCATTGTTTACTTTAGCATCTTGATTACATGCAACAATAACTGAAAATAATGCAGAATAAAAAAGCAAAAATGGAATAAAGCAGGGTGAGAAGCACCATAAAATGTACTTTAATAGAGCAGAGCAAACAAACAAATAACTTGTAAGTGCTTTCATCTCAGCTTCATCAGATCATAGGAACAAGTACAAATTCAACCATATAAATATAATGGTCTATAATATGCTACCCAATCAACATTGAGCTATCATTAAGACAATTAATTAATTAAAAATAAAACAAATAATTAAATCAACATTTAGATACACCATTAAAAATATATAATCAATTTCTTAAATTACGCCCTTTTAAAATAGGTTTCAAAAAGGCTTTTTTCATTCAGCCCCTTCCCTTGTTCAGCCTTTAGCCTAATTATTCATCTTAATTTGCTAGTTTCAGTTACAGTCTCTATATCCCCTCCACATAAATTGGGTTCTATAACATCTACCACCAGAAACTTAAAAATGTGTTGTACACTGGTATTAATAACGCGTTGACAGGGCATTATTAATGAGCATATCTTAATATTGTACAAGTGTTCCCTTATTCCATCTTTCAGCATTCTATTGGTTTTACTGATATGGAATGCCCTACATTGTAGGCAGTGGGCTAAATAAATAATGAGTTGTATACAACAATCAGCTTTATCCTTAAACACAAATTTATACCCCATATCAGGATGCTCAAAATAACCTCTATTATCTATATAAGAACAATAATTGCACTCCCTACATAATTGAGTAGTATTATTCTCGTTATATTATTGCTGACTGTCTCTCTTGGATAGCATAACATCTTTTTCAGACATTTCTTATACTTAAACTGAAAGCAGGGTGTCTCCCCCACTATCTTTCTAACTTTAGGGTCCACTGTTAAAACATTCCAGTGCCTGTTGATAATTCCCATAACATTGTTAACATCACTAGTGTAATGTATGGGAACACCAACTTTCCTTCCTCTACCTTGATAAACATTCGACCATGGGGGGCAATTATTACATTTTGAAAAATAGAGTTGTGCAGCATCCTTTCTCATCATAGGAATTGTACTCAGTATATCATTGATTTCAGCTTCTCTGTAACCTCCCATAACTAGTCTATCTCTTAGATCTGATATTTCTGAGACAAACCCTTCCTTGGATGCATTCAACCTAGATGCTCTCATCCCTTGACCCCTTAATTATATTCCTAAATATGTATTTGGGGTGCATACTGCTTCTATGTAGTAAATTATTTCTATAACAGGGCTTCCTAAAGATACCCGTGTCAACTGAACCATCCTCTTGTTTATATACATGGATGCAGTAGTGTTGATTAAATAGTTATAAAACTCCATCAGATCATCCACACCCCCATCCATACAAAAAACAGATCATTAACAAATCTGCAGTAAAAAAGAACATAAAGTCTGTACCAATCCATACTAAACATATAATCATCCCCCCACATAGACATAACCATGTTGGCATAGCTATTAGCACAAGAAGTGCCCATAGCTCCACCATCTTTCTGTAAATAGTAGACCCCAAAAAACATAAAAACATTGTTATCAAGTACTACTTCTATAAAAAGACAAATCCGATCCACTAATTGTCCACTATACTCACTATGTCTTGTTAAATAATCTTTCACATATGTAATTCCAACACTATTAGGGATCATAGTAAATAATGACTAAACATCTAACGTCACAAAATAATATTTCAGCTGTTTTGGCTGTGTTCTAACATATTCATAAAAATCACTCAAAAAATGTTTTGAGTCTTTCAAAACTTTACAACTCCTATGTAAAACTGGATGTAGAAGCTTTTCAACAAAAATGGAGAATGGTTCAATACTCCAATTGCATCCTGCCACTATTGGTCTTAGTGGAGGTTTAAAGCAATCTTTATGCACCTTGGGCAGTCCCTGAATAATAGGTACTAGAGGTTCATCTACTAATAAATAGTTAAATATTTAGTAATCATTCTACTTAACAAGCAATCATTTAGAGTATTATATATCCTATTCCTCATTTTGTTTAATTTCAGCTAAATCTATCATCACTGTATAAAAGGATGGATCATCTAACATATGTTTCATAGATTTGTAATAATCTGATCGATTCATGATGACAAATATCCCACCCTTATCAACTGGTCTAATCACTATTGGTTCACCACTCTGTAAATTCACCAGAGCTAAACATTCATTATAAGTGAGGTTATTATAAGATCTACTAGCTTTCCCTTTCCTAGTCATACTCCTATCAAACAAGGCATAGAGACCATCTTCTACTAATTTGCTAAAGGCTTCAATCAGGGGTTGCATATTTGGTGTATATAAACTAGGTCTCTTGAAATTATTAATATTTACTACATCATTATTACCAAGTTCCATTTTAAGTAAAACATTTCTAAGAAACAATTTAACATTTAAAATAGTGTCCGTTAATTCGCTTTGCTGTGTGGGAATAAAGGAAAGTCCCTTTTCCAACACATTCTTTTCATCAACAGTTAAAACCTTTTTAGATATATTCCACAGTATTGTATCCCTGTCCTTTTCCACATTTTCTTCTGGGACTGACTGGTTGTTTGTTCTACATGCAGCTTTCTCTTCATGTGCCCTGTGCTCCTAGAGCGACTTCTGCCTCTGTAGAAATCCTGCCTGATAGGTAAAGGGAAAGGTTGACAAGTATCATCTTTTTGTGTCTCAATATTCCAATTTATAGGTGGAATTTTCCATCTCACATCCTTGTCCAAAGGTAAATTCTGAAGTATCTACAGTCAACTTATTTTTCTGTCCACTCACACCCATTTCCTCATCCTCTCTGATGGTTGGAGAATGAAACAAAGAAATAACAGGGGTTAACTTCTCTACCCCAGACCCATCAGACTGTCCTCCATTAAAAGTGGAATCCAACAGCTCCATTTTTTTTAAATTAGATTCATTATTCTTATTCTGCCTTCTAGGCCACGTAAAAACATGACCATTCTTGAAATTGGCTGTATCTCTCTCTCTGTCTTAAGCTGCTTCTGTTGCAGCAGCTTCCTTTCATAAATCAATGGTGTATCTACAAGTCTATTTAAATTGCCATCCACAATGCTAGTCGGAAAACAATTACAAAGCAAAGTCTGTAGTTCTTTAATTCCTGTCCTGTAACATATCTTCCTGCAGTTTAAAAAACACTTTTAGAAGTGTCATGTAATTACTGCTTACCTCCAAATTCAGTTTTTGCCAGCATCTATTCTTTGTTATACTTTTAATTAGTTAATTGTCTTAAGGATATTCTAAGGATATTCTTCCCCATACGAGGGCATCTTAAGTACTTGAAGTCCCCTGGGGATGATGCCGTGTTGGAGACATACTTCCAAATGTTGTCATTGAGTTTGCAGGCATTTTAGTTTGAGTAAATTATATTCCAGATCATTGATCACTCTATGGAGCATCTCTAAGTCTAAACTGGCGCTCTCACGTCCTTCCAAAGAAACAAAATGTTTCAGACAGCAATAATGGGTTGTCACTCCTCGTGATACATTGAGTAAGTCTAGCAACACAGTTTGTAAACTTGCCACTGTGTCCACTAGGATTATAATCAAGTTCTGACTCATTAGAACAGCCTTCAGCCATGCTTCCCCTTAATGCAGCAAAAAATTAACGAAAATAACCACAAAAAACTGGGTCAATGTGAACAAATATTCCATTGTGTAGAATGAAAATAATGCAGAATAAAAAAGCAACAATGGAATAACGATGGTGTGATGCCCGTGCCCTGACCCAGCAATCAAGGAGCCTCAATCGTCACCACTAACACCAGTGAGGGGCATCTCATATAGGAGGAAAGGATAACAAATACGCACAGTAAAGTGCAATTTCCCTTAAGAGCACACAGAGATCACAGTCAGTCCAGGGCTGGTCACTTTCTTGCTCTCCAGGTCCCCAATAAGACTCCCCACTGGCACAGCTATAGGGTTCAGATCTCAGCCTAGTGGGCAAGCTAAAACCTCCAGCACCCTCTCTGTCCAACCAGTGCTTTGTGTCCCTGCCCATGTAGCTGACACACACACACACACACACACACACACACACACACACACACACACACACACACACACACACACACACACACACACACGCACACACACACACACACACACAGACACACACACACTTTGAGAAGTATTTATACAACCACACAGACACTCCTGGGGAAGGCTGGTACAGGTTCTCCAGCTGTGCCCCTTTTTCCCAGACTATATGGTAGTATCAGCTGCCACCACCCACTAATGTTTATCAGCTACTCAAAAGGCCCTTAAAAGCGTGTCCAATTATTACTGTGCAATATTATTATCCAATTGGTAGTATAGCCCAGGGCTAAGGCTATTGAAGTGGCTTTGTACAATTTTACCAAAGGCATGCAAGTACTCTAAAGAGCTTAAATTATCTCTACAAAAGCAGCCAGAGATGAAAGGGTTTAAAAATATTTAATAACAAATAGTCAAAACACAAGACAATACTTTTTACTACACAGTTCTAGTCAAGAGTTCAGAGATCACAGATAAATACTTAAAATAATTCAGTAGTACAGTTCTGACATCACAGAAAAACACTTAGTCTAATCTTTCTAGTTTCTAGCTATTTCTAAGAGAAAACACAAGTCTAAGATAAACTTACATATAGAGCAAGACAGTGCTGGTCAGTTGAATGGTCAAGACAAAAATGCTTAATGCTCTCTGATTCTCTCTGTTTTTAAAATCACATTCCTGTTCACATTACATCATTCTTCACACTTCCCTGGGTTCCCAAGCTAACAGAAACTACATTTACATTCTTTACCTCTGGGCAGAAACCAGAGCAATAAAGGACATTTATGCATTCAAATTCTGGCCATTAACTCTGGCCTTAAAACAATAGGCAGGATGCCCCACTCTAGACTAACTGGATCTGAGTCCTAACATCAAAGGGTCACAACATGATTTACTTGGTTAGCAGAGTGCACTGTTATTGCATTTTTTCCAGTTCCACATGTAACACTATTTTTACCATTTAAGACAACAAGCCTGTGGTTTACATTAATATTTACAGATGACAGAATTATCTCCAAACTTCTATCTGGCTAGGCTGGCAGCCTTCATCTATCTTCACCCAATCTTCACATACCCCCCCCCACCCGGAGTACTCAAGCTATATTTTCAAGTGGCCCTTGAGAAACGCTGCTTGAGAGAGCTAGGTCTATCTGAGTGTACCTTACCCCATTCCCTATCTTGAGAGCCCATCTACATTGGCATTGCTAATCCCACTGCGGTGCTGCATAGATATATCAAATGCTTGCAACCCCAGGCTCCATCTTAGCAACTTGGCATTTTGCTGGCTGGCTCTGTTTAACCATGTTAGGGGGTTGTGATCTGTCATAACAGTGAATTTCATTCCATACAGATAAGGCTGACGTTTCTGCAGTGCCACACTATGGCTAGACATTCCTTTTCTACAGCTGCATAGCATTCCTCCCTGGGTTGGAGCCTATGACTGAGATAAACCACTGGGTGTTCTTCTGCCGCTGAAGAAATCTGGCTAAGTACAGCCCCCACCCCATGGTTCGAAGCATCCACCTGCAAAACAAATTCTTTGCTATAATATGGACTGTCTAACACAGGGGGTCCTCCCAAAGCTTCTTTAAGTTTCTGGAATGCCTGCCCACATGCTGGGATCTACACTACCTTTTCTGGCCTGTTCTTCTTTGTCTGAGCAGTGAGGGGAGCAGCTATGGTACTATAACTGGGGACAAACTTTCTGTAGTACCCTGCTATCCCTAAAAATGCCCTCACTTGCTTTTTAGTAACAGGTGCAGGCCATGCATGAATGGCTTCCACTTTGGCAGGTTACCACTCCCTAATCTCTGTCCTAGGTAGGAGACCTCTGCCATACCCACCTGACATTTGCTCAGCTTTATGGTCAACCCTGCCCTCTGTAGTCTGCTTGGCACCTCCCTGACATGTTGAAGGTACTGTTGCCAGGAATGGCTGTAGATGGCAGTATCATCTAGGTAAGCAAGGGCAAACCCTCCTGCTGCTGCTAGAATATGATCTACCAGCCTCTGGAAAGTTGCTGGGGCATTCTTCATCCCAAAGGGCATCTTTGTGAACTCATACAAGCCAAACGGAGTCACAAAGGCTGACCTCTCTAGCACTGGGAGTCAAGGGCACCTGCCAGTAACCCTTGGTAAGATCAGTGGTGGTAAGATACTTAGCTCTACCCAGCTGCTCTAGGGCCTCATCTGTCCGAGGCATGGAGTAAGCATCTGACTCTGTGTGACTATTTAATTTCCTGTAGTCCACACAGAACCTGGTACTGCCATCCTTCTTTGGCACCAGCACCACCGGGGAGGCCTAGAGACTGTTGGACTCTTGAATCACCCCTAGTTCCAACATCACCTGCACCTCCTCCCTCAGAGTTTGTTTGACTCTCTCAGGCACTCTGTAAGGGGCCTGCCTAATAGCCCTTTGGGGTCCTGCATCCACCTGGTGCTGCCCCTGGTGGGTGCACCCTGGTTTCCCAGTGAACATGTCCCCAAATTCTTGCAACACTGCTTGGATTTCTCAAACCTGGGTAGGAGATAGCTGCTGGGACATTGCTACCCCTTCCACTGAGGTGTCAGCCTGAGCCTCAATGAGGAGATCAGTCACCAGATCTCCCTCAGACTCCTCCTGCAATCCACTGCAAATGCTCAGCACAAGGGCCTCCCTATCATGGTAAGGTTTCATCATGTTAGTTGTCGGTTTTGTGCTAGATTTAACCAATGCACTATTAAGCGTCGGTACGGTTTTGCATTTCATTACTTTGGCAGAAGATTCAATTATATAATGCCATCGGAACAGCCGACTACCGGACTTTATAAAAAGCGCAAAGAAAAAAGAAAAGGACAGCCATCCGAGGTCCAAAACAGACGATGAGGCTTCCACTAGGCCTGTCGCCGGTTCGCCGGTTCTCAGTGAGGCGCTTTTGCAGCCCCTGACTCCTGCTACCTCAGAGCCACAGGCTGTTTCCCACTCCCACGTGGAGCTGACTAGGCTGCTGGAAACTCAAGGTATTGGACACTTGGAAACTATTCCCTCAGATGGGTCCAGAGCCGCTGAGCAGGCATCGGCTTCTGAGGGTGTTTTCAGGCCTACTCAGTTATATGTGAAACCAACTTCAGCTTCAAAGGCAAAGACTAAAGCAGCTCTAAAGACAAAGAAACAAGTACAGCATTCTCCTGGACAGGCCACCATGCCTAAAAAACAGATGCTTAAAATGGCCGAAGACCTAATCATTTTGATCAGGGGTTCCCATCCCCCTCCTGATAAGAGGCCTAGGCAAGAGATACAAAAAGAAGTTATGTACCTACCATAACGTTCCATGTTGGTTGTCTTCTTCTCGCCTTCTTTCTTGCTGGTTGGGTTCAGGGCTGGTCCTCTGCTCTGACTCGGCCACTTTCGGGGGCTCGACAGCTGCTTACTGGCTTAGGGCATAGCAAAATTAATTTAAATGGGTGGCGAAAGCCAAACACACTCTGGCTAGGCTTATAAATGCCCTAGGGCAGATAGACTAGTATGAACCTATGAACCTATGAATATGGTACAATTTGTGCCCCTGCCTTCTACCTAGAGGTTCCACCATATAGTTAACATCACTTACCTTTCTTATCACCTTGTAGGGTCCCTCCTAAGCTGCTTGCAGCTTGTTGTGTATGACAGGAATGAGAACCATTACCTGCTGCCCCACAGCATACTCTCTAGCTCAAGCATTCCTGTCATACCACACCTTTTTCTGTTGATGGGCTTCTGCCAGGTTCTCCTGGGCCAAGCCCATGAGTTCCCTGAACCTTGTTCTGACTTTCAGGACATATGCCACAACAGAATCCTTGTAAGACTCGCACTCACCTTCCCACTCATCTCAAATTAAATCTAGACGTCCCCTCACCCTATGCCCATACAGCAACTCAAAGGGTGAAAAACCTGTGGATTCCTGAGGAACCTCTTTGTAAGCAAACAACAGATGGGGCAAATACTTGTCCCACTCCCTCTTAAACTGATCAGCAAATGCCTGTAGCATAGAGTTGATTGTAGAGTTTAACCTGTCAACAAGACCATTGGTCTGGGGATGGTACGGGGTGGTCTTCATATGCTTCACCCCACAGGACTTCCACAGACAAGCCAGCAGGTCTGACATGAAATTGGCACCTCTGTCAGTCAGTATTTCTTTTGGGAAACCTACCCTTCTGAAAATCTCTAACAACACATTTGCCACCTTCTCTGCCTCAGTGGAGGACAAGGGCACCACCTCAGGGTATCGTGTAGCATAATCCACTACCACTAGGATATACTTTTTCCCTGTGGAAGTTGGGGTACTCAGAGGACCCACAATTTGGCTCCTCAATCACAGGTAAAGGCATCAAAGGAGCTATCACCATGTCTCCTGCCTTGCCTACCTTTTGGCACTGCTCACAGGTCCTGCAGTACCCTGTTACATCTCTGGAAATTCCAGGCCAATAGAAGTTCTGCATAATATGCCTCTTTGTACGTTTTATGCCCATATGACCTACAAAGTGAATATCATGGGCTATGGCTAGAAGTGCCAGAAGGTAGGCTCTAGGCACTACCAACTTCTGTACTCTCTCACCTTCTTGCCCTCCCTCAGGGGTCCACTCTCTGTATAGTAACCCTTTGTCCCAGTATGCAGTTTGTCTGAGTCTCCCCCAGGCTACCAGACTTACTTGCTTGTCTCCAAGCCTGACTGTGTGTAACTGCACAAGCACAGGGTACTGCACTAAGAAAATCATTCCCTATCAGGACATCTGCAGGTGTATCCTCAAACACGCCTACTTGCTGGCTTTCTTTTCCACTCTCCCAGTCAAGGTGAACCCTAACCAAAGGTATTTGGAATGGGATCCCTCCTAAAGCCCTGACTGGAGTAGACTGCCCAGGCAAGTAGTGCTCCTCTGTAACTATTGCAGGCTTTACAATGGTTATATCAGAGGCTGTGTCTCTCTTGGCAATGGCCTCTTTGCCATTCACTACAATATGATATAACCTCTGGTGGTAGTTTGGTACCCTTGTTGTCTCAAGACAACCTACTATTGGCATTTTGTCTTTCCCACTTACTGGCTCCCTCATCTTTTGTTCCCTACCTTGCCTCCATGGACACCTGTATGCCACATGACCCCACTGGTTGCATTCAAAATATTTAAGCCTTGCTCCTAGATGTGTACCTGGACTAGTGGCTTCCCCTGCTACTGGCAGATTCTGTTGGGGCAGTCTGTTCTGCCCACCATGGGTTCCTTTAGACCCATGAACAGTACTGGGGTCCCTTTCCTATGCAGGGCTGCCCTGCTTGCCAGGTATAGGTCTCCCTTCTTCCCCAACTCATCTGAAGTGGTACATTGTCTATCAGCTAACCAGCTCCTCATGTCCTCAGATAAAGTGCTAAGGGCTTGTTCCCTCACCAAAAGGTCTGCCAGCCCTTCAGAAGTGGTGACCTGACATCCATTCACCCACCTATGGAAATAAGTGCTCAGTTCAGCAACATATTCACACACACTTTCATCTGCCTTGTGTCTATGCTCACAAAACTTTTTCCTGTATGTTTTAGGTATTAACTTAAACAATTCTAACAAGTGATTTTTAACAGCAGTATAATCAAAACATGCAACGTTAGACATTTTTGACAAAACAGTAACAGCTTTACCATGGAGTAAGGGGGTTGGGAACCGTACCCAGAGCCTTTGGTCAACACCATACTGTTTGCATACCCTCTCAAACATATGAATGAAACTATCAAAATTATCCCCCTCTTTAAACTTAGGAAGAAATATACCGACCTTTTGTGCTTCTGGGGTCCAGTTACTCCCTTCCCCATTACCTCCATATCTCTGGTGAAGAGTCGGCATTTCCCTCTCATGCTTCCTCTGCCTCTCCTTTTCCTCAGCTTCCAGGCATAGCAGTTTCTCATTCTCCTCAGCCTGTAGACTCCACAGTCTCTCATCTGCTTCTATCTCCAAACGCCTTGATCTCCAACTCAAGTCTCTTTAGCTCCAGATGGATTTTTAAATCCTCTGCAGAAAGGTTGAGCTATCCATTCTCCAAGGGTATTATATCTCCACTGCCAGTCTGATTGTCCTCCTGGTTGCTGTTTTCTGATGCAGCTGTAACCACAGCCACAATCAGGTCTGCCTTAGTCAGGTTTCCATGCACCAGTCCCCTAGCCTGGCACATCTCCGCCAGCTGGCTCCTTGTCAGCTTTCCATACTCCTCTGCTGACATGCTGCCTGTTCACCCTGACTAACTAAGCTAACAAAAGAAATAAAACAATTGTGATCTGAACTCTGAGTATTCACTGCATGACTGATTTAGAGTACAAAACACCTTCAGAGCTCACTGTACACAAGCTACAGGAATTCACTCTACCCACACCACTACAAGCCAGTTAGTATTTCCCAACCAATTAATATGTGGTGTGGATATCCCACCACTGCCAAACAATTAATATGTGACGCCCGTGCCTGGCCCAGCAATCAAGGAGCCTCAATCCTCACCACTAACATCAGTGAGGGGCATCTCATATAGGAGGAAAGGATAACAAATACACACAGTAAAGTGCAATTTCCCTTAAGAGATTGAAGTGGCTTTGTACAATTTTACCAAAGGCATGCAAGTACTTTAAAGAGCTTAAATTATCTCTACAAAAACAGCCACAGTTGAAAGGGTTTAAATATATTTAATAACAAATAGTCAAAACACAAGACAATACTTTTTACTACACAGTGGTAGTCAAGAGTTCAGAGATCACACAGAAATACTTAAAATAATTCAGAAGTACAGTTCTGGCATCACAGAAAAATATTTAGTCTAATCTTTCTAGTTTCTAGCTATTTCTAAGAGAAAACACAAGTCTAAGATAAACTTACATATAGAGCAAGACAGTGCTGGTCAGTTGGATGGTCAAGACAAAAAAATGCTTAATTCTCTCTGATTCTCTCTGTTTTTAAAATCACATTCCTGTTCACATTACATCATTTTTCACACTTCCCTGGGTTCCCAGGCTAACAGAAACTACATTTACATTCTTCACCTCTGGGCAGAAACCAGAGCAATAAAGGCCATGTATGCATGCACATTTTGGCCATTAACTCTGGCCTTAAAACAATAGGCAGGATACCCCACTCTAGACTCACTGGCTCCAAGTTCTAACATCAAAGGATCACAACATGCTTTACTTGGTCAGTAGTGTGCACTGTTGTTACATTTTTTTCCAGTTCTACATGTAACACTATTTTTACCATTTAAGACAACAAGCCTGTGGTTTACATTAATATTTACAGATGACAGAGTTATCTCCAAAATTCTATCTGGCTAGGCTGGCAGCCTTCATCTATCTTCACCCAATCTTCACAGTAGGGTCAGAAGCACAATAAAATGTACTTTATCGGAGCAGAGCAAACAAACAAATAATGACTGGTAAGCACTTTCACCTCAGCTTCATCAGACCATAAAAACAAGTACAAGTTCAACCACATAAATATAATGGTCTATAATATGGTACCTAATCAACATTGACCTATAACTAAGACAAATAACTCTTTAAAGTAAAACAAATAATGAAATCAACATTTAGATATAGCATACATAGACAGAACCGATAGAATGCTGAAAGATAGAACAAGGAAACACTTGTATAATATTAGGATATGTTCCTTTAATAATGCCCTGTCAACATGTCATTAATACCAGCATACTACACACTTTTAAGTTTATGGTGATACATGTTATAGAACCCAGTTTACATGGCAGGGATATAGAGACTGCTACTGAAACTAGAGAATTAAGATGGATAATTAGGCTAAAGGCTGAACAAGGGAAGGGGTTGAATGGAAAAGCCTCTTTGAAACCTATGTTAAAAGGATGTAATTTAAGAAATTGATTATTTTAATGGTATATCTAAATGTTGATTTAATTATTTCTTTTACATTTAATGAGTTAATTGTCTTAATTATAGATCAGTGTTGAGTGTGTAGCATATTATAGATCATTATATTTACATGGTCGAATTTGTACTTGTTTTTATGGTCTGATGAGGCTGAGCACTTACCAGTCATTATTTGCTTGTTTGCTCTGCTCTATTAAAGCATGTTTTATGGTGCTTTTGACCCTGCGTTATTCCACTGTTGCTTTTTTATTCTGCATTATTTTTGTTCTACACAATGGAATATTTGATGTTCTTCATGTTTCACTGTTGCAGTCATCGCATTTGGGTTATCCCTGCCAGGGTAGCCCTTAGCCGGCCCGAATACCAGAGGCTTAGTATTTCTGCATCAGTTGCTGTCGCTTCAGGACTGATGTCAGGTCATCAGTAGTATAAAGTAAGGCAGCCGACGCCATTACATCAGTCTTTCTTGCCATGGAGCCTGAAGCAGAAGCAGTTCAGATGAGTGTCTGTCAGCCACTACCTGAGTTTCATCTTCCGAATTGAAGCTGAAGTCTTCTAAAGCTAAGTACCCCATTGGGGATCCTTTTTTCTTGCACTAACCGATGTTAGAAAAAGTTAACAATTGTTTCACCTGTGGAAAGCAAATACCACACCGACTTTCATTCTTACTGTGTCACTTGTTTAGGCCCAGACCACGACGTCCCCCACTGTCGCTTCTGTGCTTTGTTCAATGCCAGAACTATACATCGTTGGGCCCTTATTGTAGCTAGATATTTTCGCTTAGAGCAGAGACAGACCACACAGGTCCAAACCTACTGACGATGCTCCCGTTAAGCTAGTTGTCAGTTTTCCGGCCCTCAGTGAGGTGCTTTCGCAGCCCTTGATGCCTGCTTCTGTGGATTCGCAGGCTGCTACTGAGACCCTTTCGGAGTCCATTATGCCGCTAAACTCTTCTTTGACTAAGGATCCTGTGGTCGTCTCTACCTTGGATGGGTCCGGAGTCACTGAGCAGGCACTGGCTTCTGAGGAAGTCCTTCGCACTACTGATTCTCGACACAAACCGATGACTTCTTTCGCGACTACCATTCTTTCGAAAACTACTGAGTTTCTTAGGCCCAGTTTACGAACCACACCCAAGAAACCGATGACCCAATCTCAGGCGCCTGCTTCCTTGCCTCAGTCTCAAATGCTTAAAATGGTGCAAGACCTTATCGTGCTGATCAGGGAAAGGGTTCCCAGATCTACCTCCAAACTAGTGGCAGAAGCGCAAAAGCAAGTCCTTTCCCTGCTCTCCATGAGGGCAGTAGAACACATTCCTGCAGAACAGAAAGGCCAAGGTTTCTACTCCAGACTTTTTCTGGTATCCACCTTCCTGGTGATCCCAAAATTCAAAATGCTCTGCCTCCAGCAGCTGCTACCCATGCTCTCCAAGGATGCTTGGCTAGCCACCCTAGACCTAAAGGAGGCCTACCTCCACATTCCTATCAGGGAATCATGCAGGAAATATCTCCATTTCAGGGCAGGAGCTCAACACTTTTAGTTCTCTGTGCTTCCCTTTGACTTATCTACTGCTTCCAGAGTTTTCACAAAATGTCTGGCTCCAGTCATTGCCTTTTGCAGACAAAGGAATATCCAGATTTACCCATACTTAGATGACTGCCTAATTCAGGCAGACAGCCAGGAAAAGCTGCTCAAACACCTGGCCTTTGTAAAGTCCCTACTAACCTCCCTAGGGTACACAGTCAATGAAAAGAAATCCAAGCAGGTACCCACCCAAAGGATTATATTCCTGGGAGTAAGCCTGGACACAGCATTGTAGATGGCATTCCTTACACCAGACAAGCAAACCTTCCTGACAGCCTACTTCTCTCAACTAGCCACCAGACCGCCAACTATCTGCAAGGAAAATCCTGCAAGCTCTGGGGTTCATGCCATCTTGCATTCTACTCATTCCATATGCCAGACTGCATATGAGGAAACTTCAGTGGTACCTAAAAAGCCTTGGTGTCAACACTCTCAAGACCTGGAGACTCTTACACCTATAATACCTTGCCTCAAAAAAGATTTTCTTTGGTGGGCAACAGCATGCTTCCTGAACAAAGGACTACCTTTCTCACCACCCCACGCTGCCCACACCCTCACCACAGATGCATCAGATTATGCATGGGGTGCACACCTGGACGGCAGGTGCATACAGGGCCAATGGAGCCCACAGCAAATCCATCTGTACATCAACCAAAAAGAGATGATAGCTGTCCAGCATGCCTTGATAGCTTTCAAGCCCCTTCTCTCCCCAGGGGCTCACCTGATCAAAACAGACAACACAACTGTGATGTTGTATATCAACAAGCAAGAAGGGACTCAGTCCTACCCTCTATGCAGGCTGGCCATGACCCTTTGTCACACAGCTTCTACCATGCAACTCCACCTGTTAGCACAATTCCTACCGGGTTCTCTCAACTTTCTGGCAGAACACTTAAGCAGAAATCTTCTGGACCCACACAAGTGGCAGCTCAACAGAAGAACCTTCGCTCTAATAACTCAGAAATGGGGCACCCCAAAAGTCGACCTCTTTGCCTCCCACACCAACCATCAGCTCAGCAAGTTTTGCACCAGAGTGCATCATTGCATGGCTTGGAAACTGGATGCCATGTCCTTCCCATGGGTCAGTCTATCGGTCTATGCATTTCCTCCACTACCTCTCATCCCCAGGCTACTGCTCAAAATAAAGGAGGAAAAACCAAGGACAATTCTTATAGCTCCAGACTGGCCTCGCCAGCACTGGTACCCCTTACTGCGCAGCCTGTTCTCTCTGCCACGTTGGCATCTCCCTCAGATTCCAAACCTCCTGACCCAGGGGGAAGGGGAATTCATGCATCCCCGATTGCAGACACTCAGTTTGGCAGCTTGGCTTATTCCCTAACCCCTGATCAATCTGCCAACCTCAGCAAACAGGTTCTAGATGTTATACATGAGGCCAGATGCCCTAGCACTAGGAAGTCTTATGCTGACAAATGGAAAAGGTTCTGCACCTGGATTAAGGCTAAGGGAGCCAGTACAGTACAGCCCTCCCTCCCTCTCATCCTGGATTACTTAGCTGAACTGCTACACAGTAGACTGTCTTTTTCCTGTATTAAAATTCATGCCTCTGCTATCTCTGCTCATTTTCCCACTGAGCAGCCCCTTTTCTCACACCCTCTGATCAAACAGTTCCTAAGAGGGGATAACAACTTGAGGCCACCTAGAAGACCACCAACCCCAGCTTGGGACCTTAACTTTGTGTTGAAAAGCTCACCCCCCCCCCCCTCAAACCTGCCTCTTCAGCAGAGCTAAAATTTCTCTCCTGAAAGACAGCTTTCCTTCTGGTCATCACTTCAGCCAGAAGGGTCTCTGAGCTGCAAGCATTCTTGGCTGTGTAACCCTTCATCATTTTCCATGCTGACAGGGTATCCCTCAGGACTAACCCATCCTTCGTGCCCAAGGTAGTGTCCATTGTGGCTCTCAACCAATCCATTCATTTGCCCACCTTTTTCCCTAACCCGCAGAACAAGGTGGAAAGGATCCTGCACTCTCTAGATGTGTACAGACAACTCAGATTCTATGTAGACAAGACTAAATCCTTCAGAAAATCTGATGAATTGCTTGTTAGCTTTGCTGCAGGGGCAGAGGGCAAAGCCATCTCCAAACAAACCATCTCCAAATGGATAGCACACTGCTTACATTTCTGCTACAAACAACACGGAAAAGCCTCCCACCAAGGGGGTCAGGACTCACTCCACCAGAGCAGCCTCCACCTCTGCAGCTTTCCTCAGAGGAGTCCCCACCAGGGACATCCTGGAGGCTGCCACCTGGACATCTGTTAACACCTTCACCAAACATTACCACCTGCCTGTCTTCTCCATATCCAGGGCAGGGTTTGCCTCTGCAGCTTTGCAGGGCATCCTAGCCAGCCCCTAGTTTCCTTGATTGCCTCCACCCTTTTCCTCAGCTTTGGGATTCAACCCAAATGTGATGACTGCAACAGTGAAACACGAAGAACATAGTACAGTTGTGTACACTTACCATAAATTTGATGTTCGAGTGTATTCACTGTTGCAGTCCTGGTTTCTCTCCCTCCATCCCCCGGTACTTTCTTCTCTTTCCTTACAAGGGACATATTGGTATTTACTTTCTACTGGTGGGGTTCTTCCACCAGAACCTGGCTCCCACTTGGGGGCTCCTGACAGGTTAGGGCAAGAAAAACTGATGTAATGGTGTCCACTGCCTTACTTTATACTACTGACGACCTGACGTCAGTCCTGAAGTGACAGTAACTGACACAGAAATACTAACTCTCTGGTATTCGGGCCGGCTGAGGGCTACCCTGGCAGGGATAACCCAAATGTGATGACTGCAACAGTGAATACACTCGAACATCTACATTTATGGTAAGTGTACACAACTGTACTTTCCTGTTGACGCAGTTTTTGTGGTTAATAACTGAAAGTACTTTATGTTATAAGATGCAATTTATATTATGAAATGTCCATACAAATACTGTTAAAAACAAAAAATGTTTTGCTTACAGTTGCTTTTCTTTTTTTTTTTTCCTCCCTCCCATCAGTGTCCTTCCACTTTTGACATGGTGGGCCATATGCGTTTCAGTCCCTCACAAGTTTAACAAAGTCAATGAAAGACCAATCTTTCCACTTTTTGTTGTAAAGCCATAATATATATTCCCTTATTTTAATGTTGCTTTTCTTCTTCCTGTTCAACTCCATGTCCCAAATCCTGGTTCAAGTCCGAGGAACTCCTGATTGTTCTAGTCAACTCCTGAGCTTTTTTCTGTCTTGGAAGCATTTTCCTTTGAAATATCTGCCACTCCTTCAGCAGTAGGGTTTTATTAGAACGGCGAAGGAAGTTGGTAGATAGAGGCTTGTTGAAGCCAGACTTTCATGAAACCCTGGATAAGGCTGACCAGACCTCCAAGTCCTCGAAGGGGTTTAAGTCCTCGAAGGTGTCCTTGGAGCCCAGGTCATCGGCTCCAAGACTTTCTGTGAGGGCGTGGTCGCCAGCTCCACAGTCTTCAGAGCCGTGCACTGAACAGATGTCTCAGAGCTGGTCCCCGGCCTTGGAACCGGTCTCTGAAACTCTGAAGTCTCCAATCCTTCAATCTGTGGTGTCTTCAGATCCTTCGACCCATTCGTTGATGACCCTTTCCAATGTCGATGTGGACCGGGTGGTACAGAGGCTTCTAGAGAACCCGGCATTGGCTAAATCATTATTGGCTTCATCCCAACCGGGTTTGAAGCCTGAGACTGTCCCACTGGCTGTGATAACTCCTCCTCCAAGCCGAGCAGGGTCTTCAGAGCCAGAGGAGGAGGATCTGATGGTTGTGGAGCCTTCGGAACTGAGGCCTATCCCAGTGCCTTCGGCTCCATCAACCCTGACTTCTTCGGTTCCATTGGAAGAGTCTCGAGCCGACACTCTCTCGTCGGCTCTGAGGGGGAGAGTTGAACTGATGTGTCAGTTCTGACCTTCCTCTAGGGGCTTCAGCACAGATGAGCTTGGCTCTGTCCTCTTGTTCGGAGCCCACTGTCTCGGCGCCGAGGAGGTTGCCATCTTCCTTGGAACCGGCTGCTTCCTTGGGTCAAGACAGTGGTGCCTTCGATCCTATGAGGAGGGTTATGTCATCTAAGACACACATATTGTCAGTTCCCTCCTCTTCCTCCCCTAAAGTGCCGCATTCTGCCTCTACATCGCAGGTTCCTGTCAAGTGTCGAGACCCAGAGCCTCAGGTACCCCCATTAGGTGATCCCTGCTCTACTGAGACTTCACCAGAAGCCCCCACTGAGGAGGTTCCCAAAAAGAGATTATGCAAGAGGACGCATTTAGATTCCCCTCAGGAATCGTTGGCATCAGACACTGACTTAGAGGAATGTGAAGGGTCCCCACGGTCCCCCTCAGAGGATATCTCCTTTGCGGATATCCTGGAAGTCCTAAAGCAGAGGGGTGACTGGCAGTCCATTAGCCCTACTGAGGATGAGTCGGTGCTCCTGAAGGCCTTTGGGTCTCAGCCTTTCCCCTCCTGGGTTACTCTGCCCTTCGACGGACTGATGGATTGGTCACTCGAAGGGCATGGGAGTCTCCTGATTCTATGGAACCGGTTCCTCGGAGTCTTAATAAATTTATCACCTCCCCCTAAAACAAAATGTTTCTCACTAAGGGAGTCCCCGTTAATGCCATGGTGGTGGCGGCAGCCACCAAGAAAGAGATGTCAGAAACCTCTTCCACTGTCCATCCTCCTAATAGAGACTCTGGGATGATGGACAGATATGGGAAACACATCTTTAGTTCTATGATATTTGCCATGAAATTGCTTAACTATTTGACCCATTTCACCCATCTTCAATGAGATCTCCTCAAAGAGTTTGGATATGCTCTACAGGGCAACTAAGATGAAGCTGTCTCTGATAAGGTGACGGCACAGCTTAATACCCTTACTTCTATTGTGAACTCGTCCATGAGGCTCATTTCCTATGCAGCCGATGGATTGAGTCGAGCAGCAGGTTCAGCAATAGCTCTGTGGAGACAGTCCTGGATGCACTTATGCTCCTTTGCGGAAGCCTTCAAGTCTTCCTTTGTCACCACCCCATTTGATGGCTCTTCCCTGTTTGGGCCCAAAGTCAAAGAGACTCTCACTAGGTGTGAGCAGGAGGGAAAGACTCTATTTGCCATAGGAGTCCATTTTTCCACCCCTACTAGACCGTACTCTAAAGGGCAGAAATGTGGGAAAATGTGGTTCCAAAAGTCCCAAGAAGCTTTTCAGAACACACATAGTAAACTTCCCTCCAGGGGCAGAGGAGGGGGCAATAATGGAAGATGCCACCCTGGGGGCAGAGGGGGTCCACAGAACCAGAGCAACAGGGATCAGTTCCTTGGCAAGCCCTACCAGCGCTCCTGAGAGGAGGCCCGACTGTCCTGCTCTGGAGGCAGTCAGGGGTCACTTGGCTTTGTATCCGGATGCCTGGCTAGTCATTTTACACAAACATTCTACTGTCTCCAGTTTTTAATAATTTGCCCTTTTGCCACAGTTTTGTCAGGATTAGTCTTTGTGCTGGTATGATTGCATCCTTACTAATACAGGTCTTGGCTGCTTTTTCATGATCAGGTTTGGAGCATACACATAATGTGCCCTTTCAGTTAACAAATCCTGCTGTGGAATACCAGTCCAGTTGCTTACTTGTGCTTTCATAATTAATACAGTCTTTTTCCTTCCAGTTTCTCTGGTACAGCAGAAATTCTCATGTTTTTCCTGCATGCTCTGTCCTCTAACTCTACCATTTTTGAAGCAGTTCTTCTTGAGCAATTGCATACTCAGCCACATTTTCTTCATTTACCCTCTGATTTCTGCAGTTTTAACAGTTCATCTGAATAGCTGTTCAAAGCTTCTTTCCATCCTTTTGTTATTTGAGTTGACATACTCCTCTAGTGTTTCATTTATTTTAATCAGCACATGTGACTTATCTTTTCCTGGAAGCCATATCTTGCACCAAAGCTGGACCTTGTACTGATTTTTGCTGATCAGCTGTAGGTTTCTTCCCAGTCAGTATTTCTCTTCACCTTTTCTAGTTGATTTTCTTTCAGGCTCTCTAAGTTTCTTCTTTACTGGCATCCAGGCAATGTACTTAATAGCTGGTAACTGAATTTACTAAAACAAGCAGATTTTCTGTCCCTTATTTCTCAGTTTCTTTTTTCATACTGGGAGATCTGAAATCAAGCTGTTGATCAGTGTGGAGCTATCTTGTAAGCCCTGGAAGGTTTCATTCTTCATACATTTAAATAGTTTAGAAGCAAGTATAAAGTCAGCACCTTGTTTTACAGGTAGCCTGTTAGCTTTTTCAATGGTTTTGCATTGGTTATGCAGTTATCCCTCATTTCCAGTTTTATCTCTCATTTATGCAGCCACAGCCTATCAACATATGAATCTTTCCCTCTAGTGCTATCAGCGAGGCTCTTACTTATGACCTTTTATACTCTGCCATACCCTATCAACATAAAAATCTCTCCCTCTAACCCTACTCACAGAATACTGGGTTTATAATCTCTTGCCACTCTCCCCTCCCTCCTACCTTCTTAGTTTATTAGCAAGCTCTTACCTCTCACCAAATATACTCTGTCCACCCCGTCTGCAGGAAAATCTTTCTCTATGCCTACTTGCAAAATACTAGGTTTATCATCTCTTCTCACTTCTATCTTCTTCCTACCACCTCAGCTAACTTAACTTCATGTCTCTCTCTTTCTACATTCAACAGCATAAACAACAATGCCCTCCCACTTATATCCCACATTTCACTATTTATTCACTCATTTAATCAAATATGTCATGCATTACTGCTCTCAATCTCTCTTGTAACAATGCTTCTCACAAGATGCACTGGGGTATCAAACATCACACCTCCCATATATCATTGTAGAAGGCAAACTCCATTCAACTACTTCATCTGAATTTACATATGCAGTTACCCACACACCTTGAATTATTACATTAAATTGCTATCCTATATCTAAAAAAAACTAAAACTATATTTTTACAAAATACAACCTTTTTTACAAGCTACAGAAAAGACTTGCTAACAAAACTGTTTTACAGTATACTTAAACTAATGAAATCTGGTGATAGTCACTCCAGCCCTGGGTCACGTCCTCAATGAACTGAGCAATATTCAATTATAGCTACTAGGATTAGAAATAAAGACCTAAAAATGTATACCTCAGTACATGCAGAATAAACAATAAAAGGGCAACAACAGAAGCCTGGTTAGTCATTGAATAACAACATATTGTCACCTCTGATACTTTGATGAAGGATTACTTCTGTCCCTCACTCTTTATAAAGTCAAAACACACCATGATCTTTCACAAAAGACCAGGACCAAGAAACCATGGAGGAGTCATGCTACAAATTAAATGAACTTCTCACTGGATATTATGTAAACATCTAAAGCAATGTCAACCAATTATAAATTACGTAATTAGGTTCTATGACATGCTAAACTAGGAAAATCCATATATCTCTTTATAACATATATTTGTATGTCTCCCTCTTCCTCTCTCTCTCTCTCTCTCTCTCTCAAATATTCATCACATTTTTTGGAAATGTTTCCTAATCGCTTCCCAAAAATTGCATTATTCTGGGTGACTTTGATTTCAGTGCCATATGACCAGAATCTAGGCAGCTTAACAAGATGCAGCACCAGCACAACCTTGAGCAGTTTATAGAAGCTGTTACTGGGCCTAAACCTCAAATAATGACTTCATGGTAACCTACATAACCACTGAGAGCAAGAAAGTCAAGCAGAAGGAAAACAAACATGAATTGCTGATATGCATGAATAACAAATGAATGTGTGAGGGAGTGAGTGCAACACTGAAATAGTATGAAACAAATGCATGGAGTGAGCAAAAGTGTATGACAGCAAAGTGTAAGAAGTCAAATGCATGTAGCAAGTGAATGAATAGCAGAGCGAGGGAGAGAAAGAGCAAATGTTGGAGAAAGTGTGAAATTGATAGGGCAGGCAGGAAATAGGAAGCAAAGCCAGCTGTAGTAACCTACATAACCATCAAATGCAAGACACCTGAGTAGAAGGAAAGCGAACATGAATTGCTGATGTTTGTGAATGGCAAATGAATGTGTGAGTGAGTGAGTGATTGCAAGACTAAAACAGTATGAAAATGAATAAATGGAGTGAGTGAAATGAAGTATAAGAAACCAAATGCATGCAATGAGTGAACGAATGATAGAGCGAAGGACAGAAAGAGCAAGTGTGGGAGTAAGTGTGTGATTGATAGGGCAGGCAGGAAGCAAACACAGCTGCGGTAACCCATGTGAGCATCGAGTGCAAACAAGTTGAGCAGAAGGAAAACGAACATGAATTGCCAAAGTGTGTGAATGGTGAATGAATGTGTGAGTGTGTGAGTGCAAGACTGAAATAGTATGAAAGCAAGTGAGCAAAAGTATATGACAGTGAAGTGAAAGTAGCCAAATGCATGCAGTGAGGGAATGAATGGTAGAATGAGGAAGAAAAAGAGTGAATGCTGGAGTAATTGTGCAATTGATAGGGCAGGCAGGAAGTAGGAAGCAAAGCCAGAAGGATGCATGCACACTTACATACCGATACTGCTGTGATGATAATATTAAAAAAGAAATTTAAAGAACTCCTACCACTTGAAACCTCATATTGCAAACCCCCCACAAAAAAGCATGAAGCTAGCACCTTACCTATGCATATGATCATAACCCAAGTTCACATTGTTTTGAAATGTGGGGTGTAATTATAACCCACTTCAAGTGAAGTCATACATGCCAGTCATTTCACACTGTGGGGAATATTTCTTGTAAAAGTATTTTTGCATAATGAATGGAATTCAATGGAAAATAAGTACCTGTGAGATATTCTCATAAAAGTAAACAGTTATTGTTTCCAGCTTTACTGGAAAGACTCACCTAGACTCTGCTACAGTTTGCTGTGAGAGAAAAGTTAGTTACTTTTTATCTGTTGTATTTTGTATTACTTTATTGCCCTTTTCTATTTTGTATACTGTGATTTTTTTTCTTTACACTACATTTTACTTGTATTCTGTTTTAACTGCATATTAAAACTTGAAAAGAGACCACAGCTCTGTCTCTTGTGAGTCAGACAGAAATTTTTCCCACCATCTCACTCGGTTACTGTTGTGTTCTTAAACACCACTGTCTTTCTAGTTGCCTGCCCCTTATGTTAATTTGACCATATATCTCATTTCCTCTCTTTCTCTCTGCTTTTACTGGCTGGTGTGAGTAAGCACAAAATTATCATTATGTGAAATCACTCCCCTTCAACTATTTAAATTTATTGGCCATCCTACTGTATTCCATAGTACCAGAATACAAACGTGACCACCCCCTTTCAGTCTAGCTTGCTGTTTTATAAATAGTGACTCTCCACTAAAACTTAACTTATAAACAGGTAAAACTTAACTCGCCTACTTTCACATTTAACTTCTCTAGTGCACACTGCAATGTTTACGATAAACAATTTTTTTATCTTACCTTTAAGCATCTATTGCAAGACCACCAGTTATTGGAGAGCCCAGATTCTTCCTCTCAGTAATCATCTTGGGATTAGTACTTCTGTTTTCTCCTGGTGAGAGAATGAGTGCAGTTACATTATTTTCAGGAGACTGCTGATCATCAGAAAGCTTAATAACTGCTTTATAGGTGACGGCATGGAATCTGTGCTTATATTCTGATCCTGGTGAGAGTGGGAGCAGAGTGCATTGATTCCTGACTCTTTCTGGTTGGAGAATGAGTGTCTGTGCTTCGTGTACCTGATTGGTCTGGTTGCTATTCGATGCATCTACCTGAAAAAAGCTACAAGCCTACAGACCTTTGCATCATCTGGGACAAGACTGTGGACCACCAAACAGGCCGAGGCCTGCTTCTTTTCTTGGGATTGGTAATAACATTTTGCTTCTGGTGAGAGAAGAAGCAAAGGAGTATTGTATCCCAACAGAGTGAAGCTGTGCTGAGACCAGCATTAGTAGTAGCCAGGCAGTAGCCATTCATGCGACTCACCTATTTTCATCATTCTTGACAAGCTAATTATTTATTTTTCAGTAAGTACTGCTTGATTTCTTTCTAACTTCAGAATATCTGCCTAAAAACTTCATCCTTAAATTTTCAGGGTCTACGTGTTACTTTCCCCTCAAATGTTTGGCAGTGCTTTGTACAGACTCAGACACCTTGAGTGACATTTTGCCTGTAAAAGGAATATATAAGGAAACAGCTCCAGTACTTAGTAATAATGACCATCCCTCCTGGCATGTCTAAAGGTCAGTTCCCTGTGGTTTCTCTTATTAACCTGGTGAACTTGGGCATTCTGAGGCAGTGTAGCAACTACCTAATGTACACAGACCACCCTATCCTGTTACCGCCCAACACTCAGACTTGTGAGAGATGCACTTATATATCCAAATTGGAAGCCATGCCCTCTCAAGCCAAGACCAGAATAGCTGATCAAGAGGAAAAGGTCAACACTTGCACCACACCACATGCAACACATAGCCTTCCGGATCACCCACCATCACAGCTCTCACATAAAAACACAAACCACACAACCACCTTCGCAGAGACTCTCAATAGAAATCTAGCCAAACAGCAGAGATCTCCAAGGCAGAAATCACTCGACCACCACAACACAGCACAAACCACAAGACACATAGCTCATCTACACAGTGTGCCCCTAACCAAACCCCCTAAGGCAAAATAGCTTGTCCAATACACTAATCATAGGTGACTTAATAGTGAGGCACACTGATGTCCCACTCACTAAGTTGAATATGGAGAATGTAACAGTCAGCTGGATATCAGGTGCCAGAATCCGACACATAACACACGCACTCAGGTCACTCCAGAACAAGTACAAGTATGACTGTCACTGTCCATGTGGGTGTGAATGACCTGAGATGCACCTCCCTGGACTACATGAAAAGAGACATGGCGGAGCTCTCGGATTATGTGGCCCAGGCAGGTATGACCTTAGCCCTGAGCAGCATCCTACCGTTGCCCAGAATGATACCGCAGTACAAGCAGAAAATGATTGACTTCAACAATTGGCTAAGTTTCTGGTGTCATTCTAAGGGGATCCAGTGTCTGTTTGCTTGGGATGACATGATTGACAGACCTCGATGCTTTGCCAGAGATGGCCTGCATCTGTCATCCCCAGGGTTTCCAGATACTGGCTAAGGCTCTTGCCACCCCTATAGTAACTTTTTAGGTGTTGTTCCAAAGACCAAATTGCAACCGTAACAGCTATCAATAAATACAATCTGAGGGTGATGCTGCTCAGTGCTAGAACTCTAAATCTCAAGATGGACTTGCTCGAAGCACTCCTCAAAATGGAGAAGATCGACATTTGTGCTGTAATGGAGACCTGGTTTAATGCAGCAGAAAGCACCCCTGCGCTACCAGGCTATAACTCATTCCACACCTTTCGGCCTCAGAACATGGACCGAAGTTCCAAAGGTGGTGGTGTCTCCATATTCATAAAGGATATGCACACCTCCAGACTAGTGGCCCAGCATAATGCATCTGAGATACCTCAGGTATAACTAACATTGGGTAAGACTGTGATTCAGGTCGTAGCCTGCTATAGATCCCCAACCATGTCCCAAGACTCTCACTCCACATTCCTAAACACTCTGGAAACTATTAGGGTCCAACCCAACACTCTCATACTAGGTGACTTCAATCACCCCGCCATCAACTGGGAAAATTACTGATAAAATCCAAGGCAACCTCGGTGAGATCAATGAGCGTTCCAAGCA
Organism: Protopterus annectens; assembly: GCF_019279795.1. Classification (NCBI taxonomy): domain Eukaryota; kingdom Metazoa; phylum Chordata; order Ceratodontiformes; family Protopteridae; genus Protopterus; species Protopterus annectens. The sequence goes on from NC_056737.1 coordinate 878,569,631, forward strand.
CTTTGCACCAAGTGGAAGACTTTATTACGGAAATGCGATACCAAACAGTAAAATTACATGGATAAAAGTTAAGCGCTTTCACTCATAAATATGAGCTTCTTCAGAACAAAATCCACATAAACGTTCACAAAACCAGTACACAAACATTTCACTGTTTAAATACTGAAATTGGCGCCAAAATGAAACCAATTCCTTTCCTTAAAGGTGTATTGCAAGTACACTTGTTTTTAACAATCAAATCAACTTCAATACACCTATTTAATACTTGAAAAATTAATAACCTATCTCCTAAACTTATTATGTATGCTAGATATATGTATGTGGATTGAATGAATAAACGATGCCATAAAGAATTATTAAAAACTATAAAAACAACTATAATAAACATTGCTTGACTATTACTAAATATTCCTAAAAAGTGGCTGATTGTCAGAACACGACTACTTACAAATTAATGATGTATTGTGTACAAATACTAATTCATACATACTAGGGAACAAAATGATTTTGGAAAAACCTAGATCAATTAATTTTGAACCAAACATATCGATAAATAAATACCTTTGGATGGTTTGGAAACCACACTATTACATAAAAATGAATTGATTGTGTGCATCTTAATTATGAGATACACATAAAAAGTTGATGTATATATGTATATATAAGGTTCCCATTCAGAAGCCTGAAACATCATAAGCCTGAAAATCAAAATCCTGAAACCAAAAGCCTGAAAATTCAGAATCCTGAAAACTCAAAATCCTGAAAGCCCAAAATCCTGAAAGACCAAAATCCTGAAAACACAAAATAGACATACTGATGTCATTGTGGCTTTGCTATTGTTAGCCCTGTGGTGTTAGGTCATGCGTTGGGGTCAGGTAAGTGTGCGGTTGGTTTTATTTTAGGGTTAGGGGCAGTTTAAGTGAGTTAGGGTTAGGGCGCAGGTTAGGCATGTATGCAATAGTGACAAATATTGGGGTTAGGGGCGGTTTAAGTGAGTTAGGTTTAGGGCGTGGGTCAGGTGAGTGTGCGATAGTGACGGACCTTAGGGTTAGGGTTAGGGTCAGGGTCAGTTGGTAGATATTAGTGTCTTTATAGTGACATATTAGCATTATTTGTGTTTTCAGGATTTTGAGTTTCAGGATTTTGGTCTTTCAGGATTTTGGGCTTTCAGGATTTTGAGTTTTCAGGATTCTGAATTTTCAGGCTTTTGGTTTCAGGATTTTGATTTTCAGGCTTATGATGTTTCAGGCTTCTGAATGGGAACCATATATAAACATATAAACTATATGGTTCACTAACTCGAACAACTCAAACCATAAATTCATCTACTATCCAATCTTAAAATTGTAGTACAATCATAAAGTTGAAAGATGGCAATTGTAATACTAGGTTGGTTATATATATTGCCACATGCGAGGCATGTCCTAGTTACTATGTAGGCAAAACTGAAAGGAATTTTAAGAAGAGAATATATGATCATAGCTACAGCATATCACGAAAGGATAGTAACAACACATTATACAGGCATGCAGAGAGGATGGGTTTAGATCATAAATTTAAATTTGGAATCTTGGATATAATCTACAGTAACCCAAAAGGTGGGGATGTAAAGAAACTTTTAAGCTTTCAAGGAAGTTTGATGGCAGTTATATCTTAATGCTACTAATCCACCAGGTCTTAATGATTTTATTTCCTGTAAGCCCATTTTAGAATGGGACAGTAGATGAATTTATGAATTCATTTTTATGTAATAGTGTGGTTTCCAAACCATCCAAAGGTATTTATTTATCGATATGTTTGGTTCAAAATGAATTGATCTAGGTTTTTCCAAAATCATTTTGTTCCCTAGTATGTATGAATTAGTATTTGTACACAATACATCATTAATTTGTAAGTATTCGTGTTCTGACAATCAGCCACTTTTTAGGAATATTTAGTAATAGTCAAGCAATGTTTATTATAGTTGTTTTTATAGTTTTTAATAATTCTTTATGGCATCGTTTATTCATTCAATCCACATACATATATCTAGCATGCATAATAAGTTTAGGAGATAGGTTATTAATTTTTCAAGTATTAAATAGGTGTATTGAAGTTGATTTGATTGTTAAAAACAAGTGTACTTGCAATACACCTTTAAGGAAAGGAATTGGTTTCATTTTGGCGCCAATTTCAGTATTTAAACAGTGAAATGTTTGTGTACTGGTTTTGTGAACGTTTATGTGGATTTTGTTCTGAAGAAGCTCATATTTATGAGTGAAAGCGCTTAACTTTTATCCATGTAATTTTACTGTTTGGTATCGCATTTCCGTAATAAAGTCTTCCGCTTGGTGCAAAGTGCTTGGAACGTTCATTGATCTCACCGAGGTTGCCTTGGATTTTATCAGTGGTTAAGGTCATTTGGTCGTGGATTCAACTGGGAAAACTACTCATGCACCAATACACTGGGCCAACTGGAATTCATCATTTCCAATGCCCTGGACCAGCTCATTCTTACTCCCACTAGAGGAAGCAACATCCTTGACCTGGTTATTACTAACACGGGCAACTGTTACTCTACACCAATAGTCAAATCCTCCCTGGTTAGATCCGACCACAAACTAATCATCATGGAAATCCACATCTTACCCACACCCCCTACAAAGGTAACCACCATGAAAAACTTCTCCAAAGCTGACTTTGGGCTCCTAAAACAGAGATGGCTAACTTCATGGTGCCCATGTCAATGGAAAATAGATGTGTGACTGTCAAATCATACACCAATGCACTGTACAAACACATACATAAATGCATGGGACTAGCCATACCCAACAAAACCAAGACACTCTTCTCCAAAAAAAGGAAGCCAATCTGGTGGTCCCCTACTATTAATAACTCTACAAGAGAAGGAAGAAACTGTTGCAGAAAAAGGTGAAGTCCCAGGTCTGGAAAAACTCCCTTATTAGCCTCAACAAAAAGTTGAGATCCCACATCAAAACCTGGAAAGCCAGCTATGAAGGCAGAATTGCGGCAGACATTAAAAACAACCACAAAAATCTTCTATAGTTATATCAAGAATTTGCACAGCAATACCCAGGTTTGCTCTGAGTTACTGCACAATGGTTTCTCCTATACTGAGTCAACAGATATATTGCCAACATACTGTCTGACAGATTCAGTGCCAACTTTACCCTTTCTCCCCCCCCCTTAAAGGATCAATCACAATACCAGTGGAATGCCAGGCACGCAGCATTGCTGCAGCACAGGTTAAAGCTGCATTGTCCAAAGCCAAGAATACAGCTTCCATGGGACCCGACAATGTCCCTGAATGTGTTCTACATGAACTACAAAATGTACTGGCACCACATCTGTGTGCCCTGATCAATTACAGCCTCACCTCAGGCTTTGTCCCTACCAAATGGCGCACTGCTACAGTCATCCCTCTCCATAAAGGGGGAGAGACTACAGACCATAGGAATTATTGCCCCATTAGCCTGATGAGTCTGATATGTAAGGCTATGGAGCGCATCATCATGGACCTAATTAACAAGGATATAGGGAATCTCCAAACTCTAGATCCCACACAATTTGGTTTTGTGAAAGGTAGATCATGCCTGCTCAACCTGGTTGACTTCTTTAAGTCAATCACCAGAGCTGTGGATGAGGGCAAGGCAGGTCATACAGACTATCTCAATCTGGCCAAGGCCTTTGATACCATTCCCCACTCAGGAATTATTGATAAACTCACCAAACTAGGCATCAACCTCTATATCACTAGGTGGGTTGCAAACTGGCTCACAGATAGAACCCACAGTGTAAAAGTAGTGGATTCCAAGTCAGACTGCCGACCAGTCACAAGTGGAGTCCCACATGGATTGATTCAGGGTCCCCTCCTGTTTGGCATCTACTTCTCAGATGTCCAGGCCAACATGGAGGGACTCTGGCTGACCAAGTTCACAGATGACTGTGAGCTGGGAGCCATTATTAACTCCTCAAGTGATGTAGACAGCCTACAGAAAGGCCTCACTGAGACCAATGACTACTGTCGAAACCATAGCCTTAAGCTTAATGCTAAAAAATGTGTTGTTTTCCCCTTTGGGAAAAACTCAGTTCCCACTAATTACCACAGCGATGCGAGCCCACTGAACACTGAAGGTGTTATAAGAGATCTGGGGACACAGGTTGACAGCAACCTCTCCTTCGACCACCACATTGCCACTGTGGTCAGAAAGTCCTTCTATGTGGCACATCTCATTACCAAGGGTTTTGCATCCAGGAAGAAAGAGGTCATCATCTCTCTGTACTCTTCCCTCATTAGGCCAATCGTCAAGTATAATGCCCCTTTTGGCATGTACCTCACTAGACACATGCAACAGCTGGAAAGGCCACAAAAGTACCTCATGAAGATGATCCTAGGCCATAAACACATGTCCTACACTGACGTACTCAAAAAACTCCAGCTATTGTCTGTCTCATATCATCTAATAAAAAGTGATCTCTGCTTGACTTACAAAGCCATGTCTGACCCAGCTCTGTTAGAAATGCTACATCTAAAGAAATCCAAATCCCTCTGCACCACATGCTCTAGAGACCTCAACTTCATTACCACAATCAACAGTACTGTCACTGTATATCCCTCATATTCAGTAATCCGATGTCTCAAATGACCATGCACAGTGGGAACTAGTTTGGGTCAAAGGCATCAAATGCTACTTTACTAGACTGTTTGGGATGTTTTCTTATGTCTGTCTGCATGCGTGGTCAGTAAACTGGCCAAGACTCCTACCACTGGGCAATTGCTGCATCATGTTCTTGGGCAGAGTCTGGGTGCAGGTGCAGATGACAAACCAGGGTGGGTCTGAAGATATGCTTACCACTTCTTTGATGTATACCCTGGTATGTGAGAGTAATTTTTCTGTTGGGTATGGGGCATGGTGGTGAGTAATGCTTCTGTTAACCTGTGTCCTCCCCTCCTTAGAAGAGGTGACTGCCTGCTTGTGACATGTGTCCAACAGCTTCTGTGTGCATGCCCAATACGCCTTTCCTTTTGTTGCCCTTTCCTGCAAAGATGTATTTATGTATCCATCCCGCACATATATATTTCCATCCACACATAGATGTGGCCTTCCTTTTTGTGATGGAGTGGTACTGTAAATGCTACCCAGGACAGCTGGTGGTGCTGTATCACTCTGCACAGTCTTCTCCATGATTACTTGAAATTCCTCCATGTTACCTTGCTCTATGTCTTTCACTCTGCCTGAGTGTTTCAGTGTTTTTGTTACTTTGTTGCTGTATTGTCACTTCCTGCTGTTCTGTGACGGGTATCCTGACACTACCATGGATGCCTGCTCATTGTACTTGAAATTAGATGGGTATCTTCTACCTTACTACTGGTGCTCTTTCCCTGTATGTTTCAGTGATATCATATACTGCCACTTTAATGAGAATCAGTGCTGTGATCTTTGACCTCTCTTCCTTACCATGTGCTGTGCACATTAGTCCCGGTGTACACTACAGAGATAGATAACTTTCCAAGTATGTCTGGCCTGGCTTTCCTTATTTGTCTTTTTAATTTTCATTGGGAGTAACACTGTTGTGTGTACCTCAGTGTCTGGAACTTATCAGAGATTATGCCCTAGCCATCATTGGAGATGTTTGCTTCTAAAAGGTATGCATACCTACCCTTTGTATTTCTCATTTGTATATGTCTGTACCCTTTGCAATTCCTACCCGTACAGCACAATATAGTCATTGTGTTTTAAGGGTGAGAAAGGGCTAATAGTAACTTTTCTGCTTTCTGTTACACCACATTCCATAATAGGAACTAGTTATATTCTCTCTCTCTTTTTTTTTTTTTTTACGTATACCTTGATACCGTTTGCAATTCTTTCTCATAAAACACATTGTGGACCTTTTCCATTTGTTTTATTGGTGAGAATATCAATGAATACTTATTCTGCATGATATCCTGTGATATGCCGATCACAGACGATCACACAGGACTTTGGCAGGGATAGAGTTTGCTATTCTACAACTGCTGATAGAACTCCTCCTTGACTGAAGTGGATTGACATTATTAGCGTTGATTACACATGAGTCGATGAAAATGTAGGCAGCCTGCTTTTACTCTTGATCTGCTTATAACAAACATAAAACATAGATGCACTAATATTAAAATCTCTCCAAATAATTCACAGTCCACTGTCCGGTTGATTAAGGTTGGTCATTCAAAACATTAAAAGTGCCACTCCAAATAGTTTTGACAGACCATTCCTGAACATAAGCCAGATAACCTGGAAAGTTTCCTCAGTACTATTGACTGGTCTTCTTTATACTCACTCTCACATCCTACATCTGCCTTAACATTCTTTATCTCAACCGTGACAGTAATACAAGACTTGCTCTTCCCAAATACAAGTAGAAGGCTCTGGAGGACATTTAAACCCCTGAATGAATGAAGAAATTAAAAACATGATGAAACATAGAAACAACGCCTGGAAAGCTTGGAAGCAAAATTCACATGAGAATTATACAAAATATATCTTGACTGAAGGCAAGTGAGCAAAATAGCAACAAATTCCGCAAAATCTCTATACTTTAAAGACAAAAACAAATTACTACCTCTACAAATCCTAAGCTGTTCTGGAAAATAAATCAAATAATGAATTGGGAATATTATTGATTCATCTCCTACTGAACACAAAATGTCCAGTAATATGTCTAACTTAGCAGAAGAGGATGAGTCTTTCTTATTGCCCTTAATTCTAAAAAAAGTTTTTATAAAAAGCTTTATTATATTCCCACACTTATAATATTGATATGGGTACACATGCAATCACTGAAAAGAAAATAAGCCATTGTAAACGTGTTCGTTACTTTCCTGCATTATACATATGTTTTCTTTTTAGCAATTATCATTCACTCCAACATTAAATAAATTGCTCAAGACCTGCCTTTCCTTAAATTTCACTCCTTTTTTCCTGAAGATTGCATGTATTGTTCCCACAAATTCCATGTATGTCTATGTAATTTACCTCTTCCCATTTCTAAAGATCCCACCTCCAGTTCCTTTATTTCCTTTACAGTTTTCAGTTCATCAGTTATAGTTTGTTTGGATTTTGATTACACTTTTTAGTAATTGCTTTTTTGGCAGCCATAGCCTTACTGTGTTTAGGCAATTCAGATCATATATCCCTGCTCAAAAGAATAATTTCCATAGTTTCAACAATTTACTCCCCTGTTTTTTGACAAAATATTCTATAGGGATTTTTTTTAAAATCTGTCAACTTGTTACATTCCCTAAAAATATGTTCCCAAGTACCACTCTCTTCCAATCACACCTCCAGCAATTGTTGTCTACCCAAAGACATTTTTTCTGAAGTTTCCTCGGGGTATAAATGCATCTATGCAAACACATTCTATGCAAAAATCTTACACCATCTGAACTTTGTTGCTTACTTGGAAGCCATACAGATGTCCTCTTGCTGTTCCTTTGCATATTGCCATTCAGTTCTCTCTTTCCAGTCTTTTTTAACCTCTTCTGATGGATTCTTATAGCTATCATGTAATATTTTATGTGTCCTATTAGTAATCCTTTATTTACCAGCAGCTTCTGTTCTAGGCTCAATTAAAAACTCAACTAGAACTGGTCTTTCACTTGGTACTCCCTGTCCCTTTCCCTGTACTCTGATATCAATCCTTGGTAGAGAAGGCAGTCTCTAACCAGCAGTCCTTACTTCTGTGTGGTCTCATCTCACTGTGTCACCTTTCTGTCCATAGGTATTTCCTTTGCTAATTTTCTCCAGCAAATTCCATCCTCCTTGCCTGTCATACCTACCCCCATAGCCGGCCTTAGGCATAGGCCAACTAGGCGGCCGCCTAGGGCGCCACTCTAGCAGGGGCACTTTTTCGGTATTTATTTGAGTAGGTAGACCAGGATGAGGGCACCAGGTAGTGTGGTGGGGGGTGCTGTGGAGTCCTTTTGCCTAGGGCACCAACTGACCTAAGGCCACTCCTGCCTACCCCTACTTATAGTCATACCTATTGATAAAAATCTCATTTTCCATTCCTGTGTTGACTAAGTTTTACAGTACATTCTTCTACTTTATAAATATAATACTTTATATGGCTGCTGTTATTTTTCTTAAGGGCTTGCATCAAAATCATACTCTGTCATTTCTTGATTTCCTCCATTTCATCATCACCCCTTTCCACTTTAATTTGTAATCTTCTGCTTGTGTTAAGTATATGAGCCTTAACTATGTAGTTGTAAAGTATCTCTTCAAATATGGTAGCCCTAAATCACCTTGCTCTGTGAGGAGAAACAACTTACCCTACTAAACTCTTGTCCTCTTCCCCTTCCAAATAAATACTTTTAACTCTTTATTAATCATGGTCCACAGCTTCTCATCTGGTTGATAATAATAATAATGCACCCGCATAAACCTAAAGGGACTAGAAACACTTTCACTGCTTGTATCTTGCTATCCCTATTCATATTCAACAGCTTCCAACTTCTCAGTTTTTATCTTTTGTTTAGTCTCTTATTGCATATCCTTAGCTGCCATACTGGAATTCTTTTTAATCCATATACCTAAATACTTCATCTTTTCAAGTCTCCAAAGATATAGGCTTTACTGAAACAAGTCACATGTGGGTAGAGTTTATTGTTATAGCCTTTGTTTTATCTTAATTTATTTTTTATCCTCAAAAGACTTGAAATTGCCTCAAAATGTTCTGTAACACTAATATATTTTTTTCTGGATTTGTGAAGTACAAAATAATATCATCTATGAATGAAGCTAGCTTTTATTGATTATTATACCGCTTATAGCCCTGAATTTGTGAATTCCTTATTTTTCTTTGTGAAGAGCTCTATGTATAAAGCAAATGACAAAGGGAAAAGAGCACACCCTTATCTGGTTCCTCTGTTCAAACACATGTTTGAGAAGAACACTGCCACCTTCATTTATCGCTACAGAGCTCTCCTTTTATTTGAAGAAGCAGCAGGACCTCTGTGCTGCGCTGAAGAGCAAAAAAAATCTTAAAATTTTCAAGTTTTAAACTTTGAATGCTGCAGCAAACTATTTGCTACAAAGTATATCACAATCAAATTGCTAAAGTAAGAACTTCAGTAAGTAGTCAGAAGTGAAAATGGGTACTGCCTATTGTACCCTCTGATACTTTGTGTCTGGGGCAGCTGCCTCTTTTATCCCACCTAAGCTATACTTTTGTATCCCCCTAAATAACCCTATTATTTTTATCAAGGATTGCAAATGCTACAATTGTCCTACTCATTCAGTCCCAGCTGATTCTATCAAATGCCTTTTCTTCATAAAGACCCCCCCCCCATGAATAGTGGTGTTTTCTTACACTCTGCTTCCCTTTGGATCATCACTATTCTATTAATGTTGTCAAATGTTTGCCTCCCCTTCACAAAACCACATTAATTTGTATCTGGTAATATTGGTCAACACATGTGCCATTCTCTTAGCTAGCATAAACATAAGCAATTAACTATGGTTTAAAATTGAAATGAGCCTACATGATACCGAGTCTTAAAGATCTTTACTGTCTTTGAATAATACAACCATCACAGATTTATTCCAATATGCTGGTACTGTCCCTCCTTTTAAAATATTGCTAAGCAGAAGCTTCCAGTTCTTTATATCTTTCTTCCCTCCTAAATTCTATACTTCCAATGGGAAAAAAATCTGTTTCTGGAGACATCCCTGTTGATTGATTAGACATTACAATTTTAACCTCATCCCTTCCTATCTTAGCTATTAATTCTCATTTTCTTCTAACTTTGGCACAGTCAAGTCTTCCATAAATATTTCTGCTTGTGCCTTTTCTTGGTTTGTATACTAATTTTCATAGATTTTGTTTAAATATATCTATAGGATTTCTGGTTAGTTTTCTTGTCAGAGGCTCTCAAACCTTTTCTAAAAATCTTGATACTTCCTCATTTCAGTGTACTGCATCTTATATGCTTCAGAAGATCAGCTGGAAAGATTGCAAAACCCATGTGTGTGTGTGTGTGTGTGTGTGTGTGTGTGTGTGTGTGTGTGTGTGTGTGTGTGTGTGTGTGTGTGTGTGTGTGTGTGTGAGTGTTATCTCCTGCTTACTATAGGAATAGTAGCACTAGCCTTAAAACACTATGGTATTGTTACTCCACAGCCTAAAGTAATCTTATCAAATGGCCCAAAAGACCACAGACTTATATCCAATCTTTACCTGATTACAAAAATCTCAGAAAGACACATTTACAGTTATTCAAACATATTAATAGTTGTGAACTAATCTCTGATTACCTATGTTGTCAAATGCATCTTTGTTGTACTATGTCATGATGTTACTCTGAATTTTTTTTTATTTTGGACATTGTTACATTCCTTGTAGATAACTTAATGCTAACCAGATTTCTCAAACATGTTGCTACCGCATTCTCAAAATATTGTACTTTTGCCTTGTAATTAGAAAAAAATAATTTTGGTAGCAATACAATTAACTGGTTACAAAACTACCTTGTTAACAGAACATTTCAAGTCCATATCAATAAACAATACTCTGGGGGGGATCTCAATACTGTTGTCCCACCAAGGTTCAGTTCTTGTTCCCCTTCTTTTGTCAGTCTTCATTAAGGACCTCACCAGTGACCTATCAAATCAAGACGTCATACTTATGCAGGTAATATATTGCTTCTTGAATCAAATGAAGCCCATACAGATCTGTAGACACCGATACAAAAAGCTTCTTTGAACCTTGCCAGGGGTTCACTGTAAACAAACTTCTAATTAATCTTAAGAAAATATCTCCAGGAGGCAGGCTATAGTATATCCAACTCACTTCAACTTTAGTTCTCAGTTCCAACTTCAAAAATACATCAGCAAAGGCAAAGGCAAAGGCAAGGATAACTCCACTTCAGTAAAACCAGCACTGCTTTATTCAGACAACACAAGCGCTTTCACTACTGCTTCTTCATCTTCTTTATCCATAAACTTCTAATTAACACTCAAAAAACAAATACTATGCTTTTTGTCACAACCCAGAAACTTACCAACTATCATGCTTAAAAATAGACAAGGTAATATCATCCCGAATGCCTCACTCTTGATCCTTCCTTAACTTTTAAAACACACACAGATAATATCACAAGCACAGTACTTAATTGAGTCAAATTATACAATAAAATTTGACAGATTCTATCACTGGCCACCAGAACAGCTATTGCTAGAAATGTGCTGCTTCTCAAACGTGAATACTGCTTACCTTTAATCTCACTACATTCCTCACATAATAAATATAGACTTCAGACTGCAGAAAACAAAATCAGCTGATTACTAGTAGATGTTAGTGTACATCATTGTGACCTACTGACTGGGCTAAGATGGCTATCTGTGTCAAGCAGAGCTACCCCTCCCTTAAGCAAACAACTGTTTAAAATCCTAAACATAGTATACTATCCCCCCTCTGAAAAGACAACTTCCTTTTAGAGTGCAAATTTACTTTATAAGAACCAGCCAAGTGGATTATTTTTTCTAGAAAAAAAATCAAAACAACTCTTGCAGAAAGAGCTTTCTCTAAACTTGGACTTGCTAATTTGAATAGTCCGTCAAAAGAAATTAAATCATTCCACACTTTAGAAGAATTTAAAAACAGTTAAGAAAACACCTTCATTAAGAAGCCATTTACAAATGTTTTTACAGATAATAGTTAATAATTCAGAAAGTTCATTTATAGAAATATAACTTGATCAGACTTTGCCAATAAATTATTTCAGCCTACTTTTGTACATATTGTGCATAATATTTAAGTATCTCAGCCTACCATTGTATATATTGCATATAACATGTAAGTAGGTAGCTTGGCAAGCATGCGGTTTTAGCTTGCTGTGTGGAATTTGCAAACATATTCACTGTAACATATGTCATTTATCTAGTTCCTAAATTAATGGCTGACTAGAATCTTGTAAATTAAACTTCTATATCTACTGGATCATATTTGTGTTAAATTAAACCTGTATCCTTAGCTATGATTTGTAATGTATATATTGCTCACTGAGCCCATGTCATGGCAGAATAGGGTCAACTGACCAATCCACCTGTCTGGTCAACAAATAGCTTATGAATAAATAGAGAGAGAAAATACCACATAAGTAGAGAGCACTTTCTATGGCAGTGAATGGGTGCATGCATTTGAGGTATACTATAATAAGAACTGGCTTTTATTTAATTATTTTGCAGGGGGTTACATGCCCGTGACCCCTCTGTTTTGTTTTTCTCTTGTTCTATGGTCCCTAACACGTCTGTTCTCCTCAAGATTCCCTATGCTTCTGTAGTCTACCTTCCTCCTCCTCTTAACTGCTTTTAAATTATTATTTTCTGGGGGGGGGGGGTTCAGGGACATGCATAGGCTTTTTCTCGCTATTTTGTGGCAGCAATCAATAATATCATGCTGATATGCATACTTCCTCAGGTGCCCACTTGATGCCCTCTAACACCATCCCCTATTCATACTCATGGGCCATAGGAAGTCATTTTAGTTTCCACCAGTATGCTTCTAATTCCTTCACATTAACCTCTCCTCATGGGTGAAGAAAAACTCACATTTCTGCCTCCCTGCTGGTCCCCTGGCTACCTGAGTCCATTCCTGAACTTGGTTCCTCTGTGGCATGGTTAGCTATGACTGGCTTGGCTTTTAACAACCATATAAAAAAATATCCAGTCTGGGCCAGATTCAAATAATAAGAGTCCACGTTGCTGGAGGAGCAACTCAGCAACAGTAAAATGCTATCTCAAACTAACTGAAAGCAACATAATCCTATTGTTCAAATTTAGCTTAAGACTCTAGTACAGAGCATACTGCAACCATTTTGCCAAAAAACAAAAGCTGCATAAGTTCAATTATGTATAATTCATTAAGTTTACATCCTAGGTTTTGTTTCCTGATGTATGCATAGCCACTGGATGTCTCACATTTGTACTCTCAACCATCAGGATGGCTCCTTGCTTTAATTGTGAGATCCAGAACTGTGGAATTTACACACAAAAAAATAAATAAATAATAAATAAAACAAACCAGAAACTAGGTCTGCTATATCGGAACAAAAAATTCCTAACCCCTGAATCTAGACTTAGCCTGGGCCAGGCACTCCTCCTCCCCTCCCTCTTATACGGCGCCCCAGTTCTTACCAATATCCAGGCCTCCACTCTAAACAAACTGCAACAGACTTACCATAAAATAGCCAGATTCATTACTAACTCCCCATACAACTCACACCACTGCATTTCTTTAAACTCTCTTCAATGGCTTGAACTTCCCCAGTTTCTGCTATATTATCAATTTCATATGCTACACTCTATTCTTTATAAACCCTCCTTCTGTCCATCTCTGTCTTCCTTAGTCTCCATCTACATCCCATCCCGGACCCTCCGTACTTCTAACCAACAATTACTTGATATCTACCACCCAAAAAGGTCAGTAGGCAAACTACTCTACAAACACTCCCTTGCCCATGCTTGGAACAAACTTCCCCTTGACTTACGTTCAATCTCCCACACCTCACACTTTAAAAATGAACTAAAAGCTTATTTTCTCAATTCCAGAACCTGCCCTTGCCATGACCCTACCTAGTCTTCCTTCCCTTAGTACCTCATTACACCTCTCTCTCCAATGTGTCTACTATGCATTTGCACAATTTTATACAAACAAAAAATGTTCATTGTTGACCTATTGAACTATATCAATGTAAAATTGTTACTTAGCTTCTTTTTAATGCAACTTTAGCTTTATGCATGTATCCCAACACATGTGAATCATTTTGCTATAACTGCTATTATATCAATATTGTTTAAAATTGTACTTGTTTTAAAATGTATTACTGTCCACTGAAAATGGGCCACAAGCCCAGTTGGACAAACCCGGTTAACAAATGTCAATAAATAAATAAATAGTGAATTAAATGGAGAACAGCAAATGTTGAAACTTGATATAGTCCTTGTAATGTATTTTTTTATATGGCGGCAAGCCAGATGTGTTCCCACAGCCTCGGTATGTATATATACTAACTAGTAGAAGATCACTGTGCTTCAGAGAAGGGGGAATGCCCTGAAGTGCCATGTGCTTGGATTAATTATACATATAATCTTTTTTCACAGAATTAACCTTGTTGTTCCAAAGATATATTTACATTAAATGGAATTTCAGGTACCAGTCTGGAAAAAGAACTCCCTGTGCTTTTTAGAGTCTCCCTAGAGTCAGAAGCAATAGAATAATCCTTGGCTATTGGATTTTACTGTAAGAAAGCCTTAGTAACTTGATTAGACTAGCAGAGAACATTTCAGTTATTTTAAACACTTTTCAAAATGTTGCCAAATTTTTAGAGGAAGTATCAAGCTGGCTGTGAAACACCTGGGACCGTATTTTACACACTTCACCTTCTCAACAACATGCCTTTAAAATATAAGAATGATACTCGGACTATTCAGCCATTTATGTCATAATCTGGGAATCTGTACCATTCCTTACCTATTTACTGCTTGTCTCACCTTTCAGCAGCTTTGTTCAGAACATCTTGTATAATTAAATGTTACAACCTGAAATGTTTCTGCTTCTCTTTTTCTCCTAACTCCTCAAGACCAGCCTAATGCCTCTTCTGCCTGCATCTAATCATTTCATTTGTTTTGTGGGGGCAAACCAGGGCATTCCCAGGCTAGGTGAGAACCCTATAGTCTCTTTCTGTCTGGGTAGATCAGTCAGCCTAGCCAGGAACTGAAGTGGATATCCAAGTTTTGTGAGGCAGCAACATTAACTGCTGCAACAGTGTGTTGTCCATACTTCTGATATTAATGTAAAATATGCAGATTAAAACTCAAAACTTTGCTCTTCTTTTGAAGAGAGGACATTTTTGTTTCACTGTTGCTGTCTTCTTCCTGTTGTCAGAAATACAATACACATCTGCTGTTCAGAGTGTAGATTTTGACTTTTCTTTCAATGCCAGAAGCCCTTATTAATCCCCACCATGGCTTGGAACACTTGACTGACCTGTGTAGCTTCAGCAATTGGTAGTCAGCTATAGTACAAATGGCTGACTGGAGTACACAGATCCTCAATGTAGCACCATCCGCACAGTGACCTGTAGGATCCCCCCCCCCCCATTTGGTATAAACTACTGATGTTTGATCATGCACAGAGATCTGGTGTGGAATATCTGCTTATGCCATTGCTTTGGTCGTCATAGCCCATCTCCCTTAATTTATCATCAAATGTTCTGGACATATAGCCTATCCTTGCCCTCCATCTCGTGAAGAAGAGCTATCTTTAGGATTCTCATTCCATTTGCTCTTAAACCAGTGCTCTAGCTACTATATTTATGAAACCAGATCTGTATCACTTCAAGGTGGAGTCTACCTTCTGCATTGAGAGCTTGGGCTTTTCTTTACAACCCTTAATAAACAGGATTGCTCCCACTCTTTAAACTTGTGGGTGATGAAGAGATGTTTGGTGCTGCAAACAGGGTTAAGACTGTGAACTGCTAATGATCCTCACCCCGCATTTGATTACTTTGTCTGTACTAGCACAGAGTGTGACTGAACAAGTCAAGCAGTGCTCACAGCAAGAGGCACTTGTGATGACTGGGCATAAAAGGTTAAATTAGTTTTAAATGTTGCATGAGTGGAATCAGGACCTCTTGAATGAGTATTTGCTGTTACCTTCTTTGGCTTGATAGGGAGTGGTGTGTGTGAGAAAGAGAGAAAGAGAAAGAAATAAGTCATGTGGCATTCCATTTCTCCCATGGCATGCATGCTTTATTCTGCTGGGGCAGGCAATAATATGGGGGAAGATAAATGCACTGTACTTGGAGAGCTTATTTGCTTACATTTTACCTTTGTGAGTGATCCAGATTTAGCATTATAATCTGGGGCGAGTGTAACCAAATCACATCTATTGCAGTTTTTAACTGACTGTTATTGTCTAATTGTCTAAGATAGTATAGTCCAGTTTTCAAGCTAGTACTGAATTCAGGGCTGTGATACTAGTTTCTGAGTTGCCCATACCTTACTTGGATAGAAGGAAGTTTCTCTGTTCATCTGTGAGAGAGGGGAGCTTTGAGCAACCTATCTGTCCCTCGAGGAGTGGTTCCAGCCCAGAAGTTAGTTTATCGGCCATTTTGAGCTAATTTCTATCTCTTTCATTTCCCTACTATAAAAACCGCGTTTGCATGGTTTTGCGCACTGGGCAGTGCCGGTTAGCTACGGTTAAATTATTCCCGGCTCCACTAAGTCTCCTCTTCAGTTTTTCCCTTGAAACTAGTCTAACTCTCAACCTAAGCACTCAAAAAGCATCTTATAGCCCAACACTTGCTCAGACCTAATAGCAAGCACTAATATACTCAAGAAAAACACTGGTGCCTCGGAAAAGACCAGCCAAGAAATAAAGTAAACTAATTTATTCAATGTTTTCATCCGATAGACTTCTTCAGAATAAAATCATACACACACCGATGAATATTTATAATAAAACATTAGTAACCAATTAAATACAATTATCTAATTA
This sequence comes from Protopterus annectens, assembly GCF_019279795.1. Classification (NCBI taxonomy): domain Eukaryota; kingdom Metazoa; phylum Chordata; order Ceratodontiformes; family Protopteridae; genus Protopterus; species Protopterus annectens. The sequence continues at coordinate 878,586,167 of NC_056737.1, forward strand.
AACAATTAATTAATACAAAGCTACTATGTAATTAATTAATTAAACTGCTTTATAAAAACTATATAAAAAGTTTAAAAATCGCACAACTACTAATATTAACTTCATATTCACATGTAATTATACTTTCAATTTTCTGTTGACCAAAAACATTTAATATTAATCATTTCATTCAACACTGGCAACACATCTGCTCCTAGCTTTAATTGCCACAACGTTTCTTTCCTTTCTACCTTATTTTTCATGCTAACCCCCCTCAGATCACCTTTGACATGTTCCAAAACAGAAAACATAATTTTTTTATTATTGTCATTATTAAATGTACATTTCATAGTGTGCCTGTAGAGGGCATTATTAACATCTTTAGTCTTCATAGCATAACAATGCTCTTTTATATGTTTACTAAGGCTCCTTGTAGTCATTCCTATACAATATGCAGGACAACCTGAACAAAGAGCAACATACACAACATTATTAGTTTTACAATTATATCTTCCATCTATACTTATAATCTTATCATAATGCTCTAAATTAATAAAAGGCCCCTCCAAAATATACCTACAGGCACTGCAATTGTAACATTTGAACATCCCTCTAGTCTTACTAGTTACTGGAGGTGAAATGAGAGTATCATCACACTGAAGCATATTTTTAATAGTTTGATTCTTCTTGTACACAAACTTAGGTGCTTCACCCAACACAGTACTTAATTCATTATTGCCCTTAATAGTTTTCCAATTGTTCTGTATAACATGTTTGATGTTTTCACTATCTACAGACATCTCAATGGCACACCTAGGTGCCATCTCACTCGTTTCCCATCCTTGATGTTTTTTGTTATTATTTTCCAATAATCCTTTGATTAAAATAGGAGGAAAATCATTTTCTCTTCTTTCCATTATGTCTGATGCTAACTTTTCTAACAATTTTATGGGATATCCTCTGTTAACAAATAGTTTAGTAATAAACTGTGTCTCTGTAATAAAATCCATATCACTACTCACCATACTAGAGGCTCTAATATATTGGTCCTTAGGAATGTTCTTTTTTATAAAGTTAGGATGATTACTTTTATAATGTAAGTAGTTATTAACATATGTTTCCTTTCTATATACTCGGCTAGAAAACGTCTTTTCCATTATATTCCAAACAAGATCTACATCCAAAAAACTTACTCTCTTCCCTTTGTTACTGATGGAAAAAATTAAGAAAGGTACTAGATTCCCAGACTATTAACAAAAACTGAGGGTTATGCTACTCAACGCCAGGAGTTGAAATCTCAAAATGTATGCGCTCGAAGCACTCCTCAATATGGAGAACATCGACATCTGTGCAGTAACTAAAACCCGGTTCAAGGCTCCAGAGAGCACCCCAGCACTACTGGGCTACAACTCATACCACACGTTTTGGCCACAGAACACGGACCGAAACACAAAAGGAGGGAGTGTATCCATATTCATCAAGGATACCTACACCTCCAGGTTAGTGGCGCAGTATGATACCTCTGAGATCATCCATGTGCAACTAACATCAGGCAGATCTGCAATGCAAATTGTGGCCTGCTACAAATCACCCTCCATGACCTAGGACCACCACTCCACCTTTCTGAAGACACTGGAAAACATGAAGGTCCTACCAAACACCCTGATATTGGGCAATTTCAATTACCCTACCATTCACTGGGAAAATTACTCAAGTACAAATTCCCAGGCCCAGCGCTTCCTGGAATTCATCAACTCAAAAACCCTGGATCAGCTGGTAAACTCCCCTACCAGAGATGAAAACATATTGGACCTGGTCATCACCAACATGGGCGACAGGTGTTCCACACTGGAGGTCAACCCGTCACTGGTTAGATCAGACCATAAACTAATCACTCTGGATGTCCACACTCCACCACCACCCCCAACTAAGGAAACCACAGTAAAAAACTTTTCTAAAGCAAACTTCACCTTACTTAAGACAGAGGTGGTAAGTTTCACAGCCCCCCACGCTAAAGGATGACGCTGCCCAAGATGCAGAAACCTTTACAAATGCACTTTATGAGCACCTACAAGGATGCATGGATCGTGCCATCCCTAGCAAAACCAAGACTCACTCCTCTAAGAGAAGGAAACCAGTTTGGTAGACCCCTGTAATAAACAGGCTATACAACAGAAGGAGGAAACTAGTTCAGAAAAAAAGTAAATCCCAAGAAAGAAAGACATCCCTGATCAGTATCAGTAAGAAACTGAGGTCCCTCATGAAATTGTCCAAGGCTAATTTCGAAAGAAAAATAGCCAAGGATTCAAAAGATAACCACAAAGCCTTCTTTAGCTATGTTAAGAATCTAAGTGTCAACTCGCAGATATGCAGTGAACTACTGCAAAATAGCACAAAATATACTGAACCTACTGATATTGCCAACATCCTGGCAGATAGATTCAGTGCAAACTTTACCCCCCTCTCTCCTCCAAAAGGGCCCCAACAATACCGGAAAAGTGTAGTGTCCCAAAAATCACAGACGCACAGGTGAAAACAGCCCTTTCAAAAGCCAAAAGCACAGCATCAATGGGACCAGATGGTCTCCTAGGCTGCGTCTTGCATGAACTACAAAATGAACTAACCCCCCCACCTAAACATGCTGTTCATCCTCAGCCTCTCCACAGGCTACGTGCCCATAGAATGGCGCACAGCAACGTTTATTCCTCTACACAAAGGAGGGGCCACAACTGACCCTGGTAACTATTCCCCCATAAGCCTGACTAGCCTGATCTGCAAGGCTATGGAGCGCATCATCATGGAACTCATTAACAAAGACATTGGGAACCTCCAAACACTTGACCCGACCCAGTTCGGCTTTGTTAAGGGCAAATCATGCCTACTAAACCAGGTTGACTTCTTCAAGACAGTCACCAAGGCCATAGATGAGGGAAAGGTGGTTCACACAGTCTATCTTGACCTTGCCAAGGCTTTCAACACCATTCCCCACTCGGGTATTACAGAAAAACTCACCAGCCTGAACATAAACCCCTACATCATGAGATGGGTTGCCAACTGGCTTACAGACAGAACTCACATGGTAAGAATAGCGGGCTCCAGGTCTGACTCTAAACCAGTCACAAGTGGTGTCCCGCAAGGCTCGGTCCTGGGACTCCTACTGTTCGGCATATACTTCTCAGAAGTACAGGCAAACACAGGAGGACTATGGCTAACCAAATTCGTCGATGACTGCAAACTGGGAGCCATAACTGACTCTCAGGCTGACACGGACATCCTCCAAAAGGGCCTTACTGAGACGGACACCTGGTGTCAAAGTCATGGCCTGAAGCTAAATGCCAAAAAATACATAGTCATCCCATTTGGGAAAAACAAAACACCCATGAATTACCACATAGGTGGCAGCCCCCTTAATACAGAAGAGGTAATAAGAGATCTGGGGATCCAGGTAGATAGTAATCTCTCCTTTGACAATCATATTGCCAAAGTAGTTAGGAAATCCTTCTATGTGGCCCATCTAATTACTAAAGGGTTTGCATCTAGAAATAAAGAGGTTATAGTGCCCCTCTACTCGTCACTCATTAGACCCATCATAGAGTACAATGGCCCATTTGGGATGTACCTCACAAGACACTTCCAACAGCTGGAAAGACCACAAAAGTACCTCACCAAGAGGATTACTGGTCTCAAAAATATGTCCTATGCAGCCAGACTGAAAAAATTCCGGCTGCACTCAGTGGAATATCGCTTACTCAGGGGTGATCTCTGCCTGACTTACAAAGCCATGTCCAACTCAGAACTGATGGACATGCTCCACCTAAAAAAATCCAAGTCACTGCGAGCCACGCGCTCTAGTGAGCTAAACCTCGCCACAACAATAAATAGAACATGCTGGAGGGATAGATTCCTGTCATAGAGACTCCCCATGCTTTGGAACAAAATTCTAAATTACATCAGGCAGAGCCCCTCACTAACACTCTTCAAGAGAAACCTTGACGAGTGGATGGGTAACAGAAACTACACCCCTGGGATCACTTCCTTGGCTCTGCTTGACAGAGGATCGGTTAATTAATCAATGGGGCGGCGAAAGCCAACACACTCTGGGTAGGCTTATAAATGCCCTTGGGCAGATAGCCTAGTACCTACTTATGAACCTATGAACCTATTGTTAGCTAGAGCAAAATCGTGAAGTCTAATTTCTGTCAATGCTGACATGCATTCCTCAGTATATTTACATGTATGTTTTGATATACACACCTTGTTACTGATAGCTTTTTTTCAAATGTCTTGTCTTTGCACTGCTGGACTGAGTATTTGACATATCTGTTTTTGCAGTTGTATCTGATTACATTTTTCTTCAAAGATCACAGAATTATACTGTTGTCTGGAAACCTGTAGTTTTTCTGCAGTTATGTTAGAGAGTCATGTAAAACTATATATATATATATATATATATATATATATATATATATATATATATATATATATATATATATATATATATCCCTCTTGAGCTGATACACTACATAGCATTTCATTTGTATTTAATCTGATATTGATATCTTCACTAGTACTCCTAGTCTGCCTCTGAAAAGGTGCAAATGTGTCCAGTAGGCTTACCTAGTCAACAAATAGGAAAATAAAAAACATACTCCCAGCTAGTAATTTCACTCATTTCATATTATTCATCATTTAAGACTATCACGAGACATTAGTCAGTCTCACTTGATTTATTGTATTACCATATGCAAACTCTACAGTCTTCCTATCTGGAGTATTAACTCACAAATAATGTAAAGTGGCAGCTCTGATCACTGAATTTCTTATCCAGTAAAATGAAGCTAATGCTATTGCTTAGCATTCTTGACCTTTAGCCTGGTATTTCCTTTTCTGAGAAATTGTATGCAAATTTGTAGTAACAAGTTTGTCAGGATATAAGATTGTTGCATACTGTTTTTCTTTAGTTGTTTTTTTTACCTATACTCATATTTCTTTTTGTTTTCTTTATCATTCATACTACTGTCCAGTTATCTTTTGACATTGTTTTCATTCTGCAGTACTTCCTCATTGTATCTTCTGACTTTTTATTTTGAATATAATTTGTACTATGTGGTTGGCTGTACAGCTGAAACTTAATCCTTTTTCTTTTATTCTATTTTCCTTTGCCTGGACCAATATGAGTTATCTCTTCCTGAGACTTTTATCACTTTTTGTTGCTCAAGCTCAAATTACTATGTGTAGTATGCTTGAACTTTCCAAGATTTTTAGTGAATATTTAGCTTTATTTTATGAGTAATCTTTATTTATTTATTTTTTTGTATTTATTTTACATTTGTTTATTGGGAATGTCTTTCTGAGCCAATGTCCTAATTTCAGCAGATGCCAGGGAGAAAAGCTCCATAGAACAAAATTTACAGGAATGAAATAATGTTTAACAATAGGCAAAAATAAAAACATTTTTAACAAGAATTTATGTGAAAAAGGATTATATAACAGATTACATAATACATAGTGTACAATTCAGAATACATAATGCATAGAATACAGTTCAAGTATAAGAGATGACAGTAATAAAACATGAAAAAGAAATAGTAACATGAGCTATAGTCATAAGGAAAGAGAGGCAAATGATATGAGTGACAAGGAAATAAAGAGATGTATGGAAGGTGGATCAGGTTAAAAGTGTAGGGGTGAAACTGAATAGGGTTGGATAGAGAGTCAAAGTAAGAATGTGTTAGAGGTAGAGAGACTTATTTCAGCCTGGTTTGGTTCAGGAGCAATGTCTTTATGTTATTATTTTTCTCCAATAGATGCAAGTGATTCTCTTCAGACTTTATCAGAGCACACTGAATTGGGTGATTACAAGACAGCTAATCACAGTCCATGTAACCATATTTGTGAATGTTGTCACAGCCTAGTCATTGATTGACCACCCTCATCAGTATCACTGGTGACCAAATCAGTAGGAATTTACTCCACACACCCAAACCTCTGCTAATTGAACCACTACAGATATCATCCAAGAGTGCAACAAAAATACAACTAAACAAACATTTTGCATAGGGTTGATATATATTAGTTCTGAGATCACACAAACAGAAAGAAAGGGAAGCAATTGGTATTAAGTAATGCTAACTGTTTATTCTTCTCCATGCTTCCATGATCTCCAAGTCGGCAATTTTATGATCAAATGCTTGGTGACTGAGATTTGTGATCACCAGCTGTACATGTCAACTACAGCATTTGATGAGTTGAACCTCATCAAGTAGGATTTGCCTTTTCGGAATGTGATAAGGTGTCCTGTTACCCACCTGAAAATGTGAACTGCTTAGTTGTATGGTATGTGTGGTGAAATTGCAGTAATCAAATTCAGAATACAAGACAGACATTCTTAACATCTTTTTGTCTATAACCTAGTTAGGGTTTGATTCCTTCCACCTTCATTTGTTCAGTGAGTGACTCTGAACAAGTCACTTAACCAGACAGTGCACCTAGGTTGTCCCTGAAAGGTGCAGATATGTCCAGTGGGCTTACCTGGTCAACGAATAGGAAAAATTAAAAAACATATTCAATCATTTCATTTTATTCATCATTTCAGACTATCAAGAGATATTAGCCACTCTCACTTGATGTATTGTCAAAAAAGCATTGCTATTGATTCTAGTTCAGATCCATAGATAACAGCTTTTTTTTTTTGCTTATTTCAGAAGTTTTAATTTTCCACATATGGCTAGTTAGAGCAGCTACGTTATCTCTGCTCCTAACTAATTTTTCTGACTCCATAACAGGTTCTTTGTACTTTCTATGCTCTCAGTGTGTTTGTTATGAGAAATTGTCTCCTGATAAGAAAAAATTAAAATATTACTGATATTTTGTCATGGTCTTCTTCTGCTTTAGACATTGTGGATCACAGTGTCCTGATCAAGCAATTGTGTATGCACTGTGGACTTATGTCTATCATCCTGAGCTGTTTTGCCTCCCACCTCTCAGGGTACTACCAGTGGGTTGTCATTGGCTTAAATTCTTCAGAGAATTAACCTGTTATGAAGAAAGCTTCTGCAGGTCTTGATCTTGGTAGCTTTTGTTGTTAACAGAGTACAGGTGTACAAGTTGCTACTAGGTAATGTCATTCATAGGACAGAGCTTAAGTATAATTGCTGTGATGATGATATTAAGTTACACCTCTCCTTTTCTCAAAAAAGTAAGATTTTAGTGCCTTAAAGGACTTCCTTGAATGTATCTGCTGCTGGATGAACTGTCAAGGGCTCACTACTAGCTTCCAAGATGTGTCCTGAAACATCTGGTAAGTATTCCTTTGCCTACCGTGCTGCTATCCTGTGGAATATTCTACATTTCCAGACTTGAATGTGTGACTCTGAAGCCTCAGGAGGTTTCCGAAAGCCTATTTACATCAGAAGGCACATTCTAATTTACAAAGAGAAAGTTGGCAGTCCAAACCATTAATTATTATATTTTCTTGTGCTGTTTTGATGTCTTTGTATAGTGCTTGGTTTATTAAATAAGTAAATATATATATATATATATATATATGATATATATGTGTGGTGTACATATATATATATATATATATATATATATATATATATATATATATATATATATATATACACACACACACACACACACACACACACACACACACACACAGATACACACACAGGGGCACACACACACACACACACACACACACACACACACACACACACACACACACACACACACACACACACACACACACAAAATAACAAACATTTAAAGCATACAAAGTTGTAGATAATCTTCTGGTCACATCTATAGTGTTGCTGCAGAAGTAGCACGGCAGCTCTGTAGCTATACCTGCATAATGGTACTAAAATGCATGGATTGACTGTACAAAAGTCACTGCAGCCCAGTCTGTGACCTTAACATACCAGGACTTCATAATGCATGATGTTAATCACAGAGAACAAACTCAGGTAAGAAGCAAGTGAACACACAGAGCACATGGCAAAGAGCAGTGAGCATAGTACAGTTCTACTGATTTCAAAATTGTATTGTGCAGTTCTGCGTATGAACACTGTTATGTTAGTCTGCCCTGTGTGCTGCTCTCTGTCTGCATTCTTCCCACAGGGGTTCTACTCATCAAAACACAAAATCCCTAAACACACTTCCTCAGTTCATACTGCATGGCGACTGTTAGCTTAAGTACACAAACACTCTGAATGTGTGTTCTCAAAAATTATTGCTTTTCATGCAATAAAACTAAAAAAAAATAGTACAACAAGCATTGTTATGCAGGCCAGCAAGTCTCTCTGCACCCCCCCCACTCCCTAGCTTATATTGTGTCACTCCAATATCACTCTGCTCCAAGGAAGAAGTGATCATTATGCAAAACAACAAGCAAAAAATCTTGTGCTTTCTCTAAGATCTAATAATCTCAGGTTGCACACAAATGTAGTTATTTTGAGCTCACCTATATTGGTACAAATTTAAGCATGTGTAAGCAGTATGAAGAAAAACATTCTTGAGAAATCATGTTGAACAAAACAAAACAAAAATGATGAAAGGAACCTATGCATAGCTTCTGTGTAACTGTATATTCATCTGTACTGGCACACATAATGCACACTACATTCTTTACAGAAATATGACTGCACAGTACTGCATTGCTGTGTGCCTTAATGTAGACATGAAACTCCCCTTCCTGCATGCCTCGAACAATATATGGAAGCATGGTTCCACAATGCTGCACTGCTATATGACTACATTTGTCCTTGCCAAGTGCTTTAATTGCTCCCTGTTGTTGAGAACAAAACAGCCACGTCTTACAGTACACATTACAGTACTGGGATGAATAGTGCTAAAACAACATTTGGTGCAGTCAATGATCAGAACAGTCAGCAGCATGTTCCAAAGACAATCAGTCTGTACAGTGCAGTTTGTTAGACTGTGAGGTGAGTTTCGTTTATAAAATTCTTTGTGTACAGGACAAGCAGTCATTCTGAATCATTTCCATTAGCATCTACTATTTAAGTATTAAAAGCTTAGCTGCATTGATTGACTTAGCAGAGGTTTTGGTGTGTGGAGTAAATTCCTGGTGATTTGATCACCAGTAATATTGATGAGGGTGGTCCATCAATGCCTAGGCTGTGATGATGTTCAGAAATCTGGTTGCATGTATTGTGATTAGTTGCCTTGTAATCTGGTCAAAGTGATAAAGGTCCATTGTGGATCAGCCCTAGATAAATAGAAATCCCGGCTTTCATGGGTAATTTAAAAACATAGTTATATTTTAAGATTTATTAAACATAGGGATAAAGAATATTCCTTTTAATTCCATAGTCAGGCCACTGTTATAGCAAGAAGATGACCCAGTGACACCATACAATCAGAAATATATTGACAGTATTGAGATAATGCAGAGATAAAACTGCTAAAGAAACTGTGAGACTCTAAATTTGCTGCATGTACACTCAGAGTAAAGTTTCATGTTGTTCACATGAACCTGCAATTAGTTAAGGAGTGGCATTGTACTATTTTTAATTTTATGCAGATTTTTTTTTATTTAAATATTTGGGTATACAGTTAAAGATAAAAGCTACAGCTATGCAATTAATATGAAGTTTTATGCCCTCAGTGAAAAGTAAAGTACTACATTACAGAGAGAGGAATAACTTACCGGATTAATCTATAAGATGAAAATCAGATCCTGATTTTAAGTCAAAACTTGAAAATATTTTAAATAATTAAATGGTTATGTACAACTTTTTAAGCAAATCCCGGCATTGTTGAATCCTTTTTAGGATGTACAAGCTGGATTCCTGTTTTCCATGAGGCAGTTTCCCTCAATGTGACCCAATATGTGGCTGTTGTCCTCTGCTGATCTTCAGTGGTTGGAAGTAACAACCACAAGCAATAACTCAAAACATGTGAATACCTAAAAAAAGCCTAAGGGAAGCATATTTAATCTCATAGCATTACTGTCTGCTTGTGTTTACTGAACATTGTCTCTGAATATGGAGAAAAAACAGACTGCTGGATGCAGAACCAATAACTGTTTGACAATATTATCATAGGATCATAGGAGGTTACTAGGCTAATGGCCCTGGGCCCCTTACACGCTTAGCCAAGAGTTTATCCCCAAAAAGAAACCTCAGTCAGCACCTGGCACCCCTGTCAATGAGGGACACAGGTGGAACTCCTGTGACAAATTTGTGGTTTCCCAACCACTCATCAAGGTTGCACTTGAACAGGGTCAGCGACGTACTCTGTTTGACGTGTATGGAAAGTCTATTCCAGAGACGGGCAGCCTCTGGGAGACAAACCTGTCTCTCCAGCAAGTTTTGTTAATGTTGCATATTACATTTAGGCCTTTTGAGCAGGTAATGTGTGAGGAGTTAGACTTACGAATATGGAGTATCTCTAGTAGAGCAGGGTCCGAGATTGCCTTGTAGGCGAGACACAGATCACCTCTAAGCAATTGGTACAATACTGAGTAGCGTGATAGTGATTTGAGCCTGTCCACATAGGACAGGTGTTGGAGGCCATGGATTCTCTTTGTGAGGTATTTCTGTGGCCTTTCCAGCTGGTGCAGGTGTTTGGAGAGGTACATACCAAACAGAGTATTGTACTCAATTATTGGCCTAATGAGAGAGAGAGAGAGCGAAGAGAGGTAATGACCTCCTTTTTTCTGGATGCAATCCCTTTACTTATGAGATGAACAAAGTAAAAGGTTTTTCTGACCACTGCCGCTACATGATGGTTGAATGTGAGATTGTTGTCAGCCTGTGTACCCAGGTCTCTCACCACAGGGTATGTGCTTAGGGGTTTGCCGCTGATGTGGTCATCAGCAGGGGCCTTGTTTTTGCCAAATGGTATGATAATACTTTTTTTGCATTTTACTTGAGGCCATGACTTTGGCACCAGTCATTTGTTGCTGTGAGACCCTCTTGTACTATGTTAACATAATTTGGGGAGTCAATGACAGCACCCATCTTACAGTCATCTGCAAACTTGGTCAGCCACAGGCCTTTTGTCTTTGCCTGGACCTCTGAGAAGTAGATGCTAAACAGTAGGGGTCCCAGGACAAATCCTTGGGGAACTCTACTAGTGATAGGTTTGCTGTCAGTGATGGAGGCACATATTTTGATCTTGTGGGTCCTATCAATGAGACAGTTGGCCACTCACCTGATGAAATAGGGATTTACACCAAGCTGTGTTAGTTTTTTGATGATACCCGAGTGGGGGAATGTGTCAAAGGTATTGGCCAAGTCAAGATAAGCTGTATGTATTGACTTTTCTTCATCCAGGGCTTTGGTGACAGTCTCAAAAAAGTCAACCAGGTTCAAGAGGCAAGATAGTACCAGGATGATTCATAAGTGGAGGATATAGTTTTGTACCCTGAAGCAATTCCCTGAATTAGTATGACTGTATTGCTGCTGACCTAAGCCATCTTACAGAAACTTACTGAATGGAAGAAATAACTCCGACACAGAGGTTACAATTTAATGCTCCAAATGTCCTTCTATGTCCTTTATTGATTTTAGCAAGTGCTTAGTTAATTCCGAGAAAGGTAACAAGAACAAAATATCTTAGTTGCAAAGTTAGTGCTGATAAATAAATACCAACATAAATAAAATACAAATAAATAAAGTGCAGTTCAGGCTTAACTGTACCAAAGGATGTATCTTGTTGATCTCCCATCTGAGACAACAAAGGCAGAGAAAGCATACCCTAAAAAGAGCAATATCATTAATTTCATAATACCAGTAATGTCTTGTCTGAATCCCTGTTGGAATGCATAAAAGCATTACTTATTTCACCAAAGCAGTGTCCTCCACCATTGTTTTTTACTATCTTGAAACAACAACCAAAAATAACAATTCAGTTACAAGACAAACCATAGGAATTAGAAACCAAATTCAGTCCACTATCATATGCCTTACCCATAATTTTATAATTGTCTTACAATCAATTACATTTTACTGATCTTCACTGTCTTGTGGGAATTATAATTATGGAGGCAAGGCAGATTTTAACAATTGCATAATGGAGGCCCGCATTCTCAGTCTAATCTTCACTAAAGTGCTGTCACACCTTGTCCATTCCATTTTGACCCAAAAAGTGGCTACTCTCACAACATAATGTAGCATTATGTTGGGGGTGGTGTTTTTTTCTTTCTTTCAAAGAAAGAAACTTGCTGTACTGGGGGAGGGGGTCTCAGAACTGGCAGATTATTTCTGGAGGAAGTGAGGTTAGTAGTTATTTACAGATCCTATATCAGGGGAGCAATGAAACAAGACAGTGATGTAAAGAATCAAAAATGGCAGAAAAGTGGGATATTGCAAACAGAGGAGCTGAGTATGGCAGATATTACCAGGAACACCTACTGTGGCACTCCGAACAGGTTTGTATTCATTGCTCCTGCATCAGGATTCCACATCAGGATTTGTTAATTGAAAGGGCACATCATATGTATGCACCAAACCTGGCCATCAGAAAGTAGCCAAGACCTGTATTAGTAAAGATGCAATCATACCAGCAGAAAGAGTTCATCCTGACAAAACCGTCAGAGAAGGGCAGAGTATTAAAAACTGGAGACAGTAGAGTGTTTATGGAAATTGATTATTCGATGTATACCAGGCAGAAGAGAAGCAAATTTATCCCTGCAATCAGGGAATATCAAAAGACAGGTGTGGCATTCAAGCTGCTGTATCCAGCTGTCTTCAGAATATTTTTTTTTGGAGAATCAAACTCATTTTTGATGCAGAACAGGCTGAGGAGGAAATGCAAAGGTTTGTCCATATAAAAGTGATCCATCAGACAGAAGGCGACTGCTTCTCATTATTCTGATAATAAAACATATAGAGAGATTTTGCCAGTGAAACCTTTTCTAATGTTCCAAATGAAAATGCTTGAGAGACAAAAAAAAAGTGCAGAAGTTTACTAGAAGAATCGAGAGTACCTTGGACTTGAACCAGAGTCTGGGTTTGGGAGATGGAGATGAACAGGAAGAAAAATAGCAACACTAAAATTAGTGAATAAATTTGAGATTATAAAGCATCAATCACATTTGTGAAATATGGCTTTAAAAAATGGAAAGATTGGACTTCTGTTGACTTTGTTAAACCTATATGGGATCTGAAAAGCATATACCCCACTTCATGTTATTAAAGGGAAAGGAAAAAAGTAACCATAAGTAAAACTATTTTTATTCTGAACAGTGAATAAAACATTTCATGATATAAATTGCATGTTATATAGTAAAACATTTTCAGTTATTGTTGTATGTGATAAAGATACTAAAGTAAATAAGTACAATGTTTTTCTTCTTTTTAGTTTTAAGAAATGTAGGCATTACAATGTAAAAAGAGATGAAAGGCTGGACAAAAGCTTGTTTAAGTTAATATGCTGTAATGGGTTGTTGAGGTGGGGATGGGGTGTTAAAGTACACAGATTATAATATATATAGAGTTGATATGTTTTCTCTTACTTTTGCATAGGTGAATACCTGGATTAAGGCCCTTGGCTTAATCTAGTAAGTTTTTTGTGCAAGCAAGTAAATAAGAGAACACTGAATATGATGTAAAGTTTCCTTTAGCAAATACATGTTCAGTATAATCTGAAAAGTCTGTACCATTTTGTTCTTATGTCTCCATGGAGACAAGCACTACAGGGGTATGCAATAAAAGCTAAAGCACTTTTTTTAAGTCTAAAATCTACAGTTTTCTGAAAGCATACAAGCCATTTTCACATCTTGGAGGGGAATAAATATAAGACAAGAACAGACAGCTATCAGTATAAGTTAGACCACAGAATGTAACATGCACTTAGGCTCATAGATTCATGTGTGTCCTAGGCTAATGATTGCAAGGGCTATTTTTAAGCTTAGCCATTTATTCCAAATTTCTGACAGGTTCTGGTACCCTTCATAAGTGTAAGCTGGGACATGAGAGATGAAACATTTGCGAGTAGGTGCCTGGGAGATGAACCATTTACATATTGCTTGTGTTCATTAGAGACATAGGTGCCAAACCACAGATGCATTTCCAGTTTCCCATCCAATTGTCCAAATTACACTTCCATTGGGTTATGGAGGATCTCTGCTTCACAAGGATGGGGGGGGGAACTGTTCTAGAAAAGAGTAGTCTCTGGGATACATAATTGTCTCTCAAGCAGGTCTTGTTTATATCACAGGCAAGATTTAAGTCTTTAGAATGGGTAATTCTGGTGCTGTTTTCTTTGCAGATATGCAGGAGGTCCATCAGGGTGGGGTCTGATGATGTCTTGCATGCCAGGCATAGATCTTCCCTCAACAGCCTGTAGGAGACAGAATACAGGGATAGGTCTGTACAGGACATGTTATGTCCTGTATCCTTTTAGTGAGGAACCTCTGTGGATGTTCTAGTTGTTGTATGTGCCTGGTTAGGTACATACCAAAGGGGGCATTTTTTTAACAGCTTTATTGAATTACCACTTGTGGTATAGGCAAATTTACATTTATATAAAAATAATAAAACTCTTTTAAGAAATTCACGTTTACAAACATTATACTTCAGGTCTACTTCAGTAGACCAAAAGTTCACTTACCCGAATTTCAGTTAGCCAAGACGAAAAGGCCAACAACCACAGAACACAGACATTCTGGAACACCGACTTCCCACTCCAGGTAAGTAACTGCTTGGCCACCCTATTGAGCTTTGCAGTAGTGTGAGCTCAGAGTTGGTCTATTTAGTTGGAGGGGGGTGAAGCCACCCACATGGGTGGGTTTACTTTCCTTCGGTTTTACTATTTGTTCAGGATGGCCAAGCAGTTATTTACCTGGAGTGGGAAGTCAGTGTTCTGGGATGTCGGTGTTCTGTGGTTGTTGGCCTTTTCATCTTGGCTAACTGAAAGTTGGATAAGTGAACTTTCGGTCTACTGAAGTAGATCCTATACTTTACATATATTGCTATATATTATATAACCTAAGCAACATTACATAAATTATTCAATTCCTGTCTTTTTTTTAAAAAAAGAAACATCTTTATTAAACCATCACTTACAATGTAGGCATACCAAAGGGGGTATTGTACTCATTAATAGGTCTGATAAATGCTGAATACAGTAGAACAATGACCTCCTTGGACCTAGATGCTATACCTTTGTTCATAAGTTGCACAGTGCAGAATGATTTCCTCACTACTTTAGATACATGGTGGTCAAACGTTAGATTACTATCTATGTTTCTTCCCAAGTCCCTGACTACTGGGCCAACTGTTAGGGGTGTGTTGTCAATATGACAGTTACCATGGGTGGAGGACTTCCCAAAAGGATACCATTATGCATTTCTTGGCATTTAGCTTTAGCCCATGGCACTGATATAAGTTATTTATCTTAGTCAGCCCTTACCTGAGACATTAGTGTCAGTGGGGGATTCTGTAACTGCTCCTAATTTGCAATTGTCTGCAAATTTGGTCAGCCAGAAGCCCTTGACATTGGCCTTGACTTCAGAGAAGTAAATGTCAAAAAGGAGCAGTCCCAGGACCGATTCATGAGGGACTCCACTTATGACTGACCACTTTGTAGAGGTGGATTCTCCAATTCTAACTTCATGAGTCCTATTTGTGAGTTATCTGGTGATCTGGTGGGTGACATAGGGGACTTCCTGGGTCCTGTATGTGAGCCAGCTGGTGATCTGTCGAACAGTGTTTACAAACTATAAACAGCAGGAATATCTTCAGTTCTCAGCAGATGATTGATGAAACAGCTTCTAAGCACCGCAATATCAGGAATCTTTACAGAGGACTGAAATGTTATTTTTTCAGTTTTGGTTTGTTGAATTATTTTTTGGCTGATGTGTTTTTTTGAAATACTGAACAGTGGAATTACCTGCATATCAGCGTATGAACAGAGATAAACTATTGGGTTCCAAATTGCGGTATGCACACATATTTTTTGAATCTGCTGAACTTTATTGACTTTAATAATTTTATATGGTTCCATGCATGTTGGGCAGAACAGCTGCATGCACTGTGGCATACATTTTCTTCCTTCCTGTTAAGTTAGAATCTCTGGTTATGTAAGACTGTTCGACATTTTTTTTGTGTAAACAATTTAGTGAACCATTTATTAGGTTTAGGATATATTTACGAATCTGGCTAAACTTTGATAAAGAGCTTTTTCTTTATGTGTTTGAACTAACACATAAAAAACACTTTATGTGTTTTGTGATTTCGTGCATGGGCTGTGTCAATTGGAACTGTATTATTGTTTGGTACACATGTGGCCTTTTGCAGAATGGGGGAAGGTGAATATAATGACTGATGATTGTTCCACTATATGTGGAAAACTAGCCTTAATATTAATATATAATCCTCTTATTTAACTATGTTTGTTAGCACATTAGGGCCTAGTAATACCATCATTTTTGGATCGTCTGTCTGCTGATTTTTATTTTTTGCTGTAGGAGCAAAATAACTTTCTCTGTTTTTTTCATGACTTATGATTAATATATTTTGAACCAACATTATATTTGAATGGTTATTATCTGGACAACCGTTTTGGGGATATTTATTTAGTAATAGTTATTGTCTTTTATTGATCTAGAGACCAATTTCTATCCAGTCTTTTTCTTTTTTCCTTTTTGGTTGCCACTATTTATTTATAATATGGATTTGATGGCGATTTTACAATGTCTGTCCATGGACAAGGATGACCTTCAGGCGTTTGAGCTAGGTACAAATAATGAGCATGGTGGGTCGAATGATCCTACTCCTGAATTACAGTATATTCAAATGTTTTCTAGACTAAGTCTATGAAAAATCTCAGATCCAATGTTTGGCACTTAAAATTATTCAAGGCCTACAAATTTAAGGTCATAACACCCAGGGGTTTGCGTATCCGTATACAAACATTGGTTGGTCAGGCTGATGAGACACTAACAGCAGAATGGGTTGAGGCACAACAATGTGCCTCCATAAGTTTTGTTGAGATTTTGTATTCTTTTTATGAACACAGAGTGGCGCATTCTATATCAGATGTCTCTGAGGTTTGTGAGGTAGTTAAACAATTGGAAGATCAGCCTATGTATCAAATCAGCTTTTCAAAAGCTAACATAAGGATTTACTTGATTTTGAAAAACAACTCAGGGAGAGAAAAATTCATAAATTTAACAGAAATTTAAAAGAGTATACTCTAGGAAGACCTTTTGATCACCAGAAAAGTCTCAAGTTTTTCAGGAAAGATATTAATAATACTGGTTTGAAAAGGAAAAGACTGAAGTCTATTTTGAAAAAATCTGGTAATAGTCTGGTTAGTGACACTTCTAGGGAGGAGCTGTCCCCATATACCGATACTGAAAACGACAATAAACAGGAGTCACCAGTCCATAAAAGATGCAATGTACCTATTCCTTCAGGACGGGGACAACATAAGGTACCTAACCCTTTAAGGTTAGAAGAAGGGGTGGCAGAAAGCATAAACCAAGTGGCCTCATTGTTAACTGTTACACCTTCTGGTGCCCTGTTACAGGGTAATTGTAACATATATAATATCTCTTCTGTAACTCTTTCAGATATAGAATTACAACTGCTTAATAAAGACCTGCATTTTGTCCCTGGTTTTGTGGTGCCCGAAGATGCTTTTGCGAATGATGTTGTCTCTTTTTGTAGAATGTTAAATCTTAAATTACATTTTGATAATACAGAATGAGTATTTGAGTCACATCATGATTTCAGGTTTCATATGTCTACATTTATTCCACCCATTAACAAACATGTGGGTATTTTTCAACAAGGTGTCCTCAGAGATCTGCATTTTGTTTTTGGATTACATAGGAATTTACTTTTGAATAATCTAAATGCATCAGAAATTTAGGCTTTGGACAATCTTCGTAATAATAAAAATCTGGTTATTATCTCTGTCGATAAGGGAGAGGCTGTGGTAATTATGGATTGATCTATGTACTTGGCAGAGGCGGATAGGCAACTGTCGGATGGTAGATTTTACACCAATATGGCTATTGATCCTATGCCCAAATTTAAAAAGGAGATTGATAGGTTTTTACATTTAGCCTGAAGTGAAGGTATAATTACTAAACAAACCTTATATCATTTGACTGTTTTAGATCCATTGCCACAACAACTATTTTTACGCCCCAAAATACACAAAGACTCTTATCAACCACCGGGCAGGCCCATTGTGTCAGGGAGTGGATCCTTGACTGAACTATCTGCATTTTTGACTACTTATCTCAAGCCATTGTTGAAAGGGGTCTGGGCAAGAATCCAGGGTACTACTTAGTTTTTGAACATCATTTCTGAGATGCAGCTTGAACCTTGTTGGATTATGTGCACTTTAGATGTTACGTCACTGTATACCAGCATACCACATTGGGCTGGTTTAGCTGTATTGGAATACTGGCTTGATCATATTCCTTTGTATAGTTCTGGCTTTAATACTTTTCTCATTTGTCTTACGGAACATGTCCTGACTAAAAATGTGTTCTGTTTCAATGGCAACTGTTTTATACAGTTAAAAGGTACAGCTATGGGTGCATCTTTTGCACCAATATATGCTGAACTTTTTATCAGGTATTTAGAACAACATATAATTTATGATTTTAATCATAATTTGTTTCTTGATGAAATTGATATTTGGAGAAGATATCTTGATGATTGCTGGTTGGTATGGATGTCTGATGTTGATTATCTTCAGGAATTTGTTCAGTACTTGAATGAAAATAAGTGGGGTATTCAGTTTACTGTATATTGCAATACTGATTGTATTTCATTCTTAGACGTCCAAATAAGCAGCCAGCAGGACCGGACTTTGACTAGTGATATATTTCAAAAACATCCAGGTTTTAATACCTTATTACATGTATCAAGTTGCCAATCTCAGACATATTATATGCAATATCCCCAAATCTCAATGTATATGGCTGAGGAGAGATTATCAGACATTTTGGGTCCCAGATGTCTTTTTTCATTTAGAAGAGGCAAGACACTGGGTGTCTTCTTTAATCATTATAAATATAATGTACAATATAAAAACATATCTCAGGGTACAATGGAAGGTGGTGTTTTGTTGGGCTGTGTCCCATGTGGTCACTGTTCCTTTTGCAAACATGCTATTAAGACAAAATAATTTACTAGCAAAAATACCCCCAAAATCTTCAATATCAACATTTTTGCTACTTGTAGCACCAATTGGGTTATATATCTTGCTACATGTACATGTTCAGCCTTTTATATTGGTCAAACATCATTCCCCTTTAGATTCTGTATATCGGAACATGTAAGTAACATTAGAAATAAAAATCAGACAATGCTTTGTATAAACATACCATCAGACACCCCACAGCATGTTTAAATTCATTATCATTGATAAAGTATTAGGTAATAGGAATGTGAAAGTTGGATGCCATGATAATTTGAATAAAAATAAAAGAACTTGGATTATTAAACTTGGTGGATTTGTTTCCTATGCAATTTAATTATTTAATGAGAAGGGTGGATCTAATGATTTGTACTGAGTATATATTGTGGTTAAAGGAATTTTCATGATATAATACGCTGATGAAGGCTAATAGGCCAAAACCAGTTTTTATATTTTAGTGTATGTTTTACACTAATATATTCATCCGTTAAAAGGATTTGATGTACCTCTCATGGAAGTGCTGGCCGTTTTTTTGTGGTTCGTGTTTGGAACATTTTGGGCCTTTGCACCTGCCGTATGTGCGGAAACTTTGAGTGTTGTCAGCTAGTGATTTATCAGGTAATATAAGGGACTTTTGGGTCCTGTCTGTGCACCAGCTGGTGAGTCACCAGGGTGACATGAATAACCTTAATTTTAAGTCAGGTAATGCCTGTTGATTTTAGGTGTTGATTTGGGACAGTTGTTCCTGTCAGGAGGATTAAACCTCATTATATCAAGATGTACATAGTTTTGTGTGTTTAAGTTAATATTTTATGGGGGTGTTTTTATTTTTTTGAACATTTTCATTAAAACAAAAAGTCTTGTAAAATGTGGCATAGGTTCAAATGGAGAAAAAACAACTGTATAAAAGATCAAAAGGTCAAATATTAGTGGATGCATGTAATGCAAAAGATTAAAATAAACATTTAAAAAAGCTGTCATATATAATAGGTGGGAATAATAACTTCTCATCATAATGGCTACACTAGCCACATTATTATGGAATGTGAATGGCCTCACAGGTAGAGACAAAAACATAAGAGTAATGAATTATACTAAAACATGCAGAGTGCAAACAGAGCCATACCATGATTAAATGGGGCACTAGGCAGGGTAATGGATTGGGGCCTATCTCAGCAGCTATTTCTCCTGAGTTACATAAACACTGTTCAAACTTGTCAGTGTGCATACTAATTTCTTCTTTACTTTTACAATGATTACAGGTATTTTGATTTAATTTAAAACTTTTATTTCAAATTTTATAGCACAAATAATGATAGCCATTTGCTAAACAATAATACAGTCTCACAATGAAAACAAACTTAGCATGAACAGTAAACTTCTCTGACCTTGAACCTCACATTCATTGAAATGGCATTGAAATCCACATTCAAAGAAAATGGATCTGGCCAGTGGTGGATTCAATTTATCTTTGGGCTGTTTTCAAACCATAAGGCCCTTGCACACATTTTTAGGACCATTTCATTCACCTTCCTGATTGTATTAAATTATATTCCTTGTGTAATACAGCACCACTTGTTACAGTGTGTTTTAATTTGTAGTTTTGAACATTTTTCCAGTAAGCAATGAAACAAATGTATGAACCAATAATGAAAAACTACCCTTTCAAAATATTTCAATGATAAAAGGACACTCAAACTTCTGTCATTACAATCTACCAATATCCGTCAATATTCACAATATCTGCATAAATAAAAGTCATCTGAATAATTCCACATTAAAGAGGTCTGTAACTAATGAAGAAGTTGCTCTGGCAAACAGCTTTACATTTCAGTGTTTTATTTACAAATTCCTGGCCTGATGCCCTTGAAGGATTAATTGCCTACATTACATTAAAAACAAAAAAATTAGTAAGCCGGTCACATTGCAATATGGAATGGCTGGCAAACTGAGTTCATCCCCACCTCCTTAAACTGTCAATACCAGCAATCCATCTACGTTGTGTGGGAGAAGAACCCACCACAGGCAAGTATGCTAATTGCTGTGCTATTAACACTGCTTTCAAATTCTGTAGCAAACCACTGACTACCATTTGCTAAACAAAACAGTTGCATGTTGAAAACAGATTTATCATGTGCAATAATACAATTCTCCTCCCTTGAAACTCACAATTCCTTGAAATTCAAAAAAAATCACAATTCCTTGAAAATGCAAAGAAACTTACAATTTCTTCAGCAGTCTGGTAGTTGGTGTAGAGGATTTAGGCTCTTGTCTCCTGTAACCAAAATAGAGGGTTTGAGTCCAAGTAAGTTAAATGACTAATCTGCCATCCTTAACTAGGACATTACATGCACACACACACACACACACACACACACACACACACACACACACACACACACACACACACACACACACACACACACTCTTTACCAAAGGAATGGCAGCAGCAAGTTTAAATTCTGTGTGCGTGGAATGAAGTAGGAATGTACATTCATGCTGGCATGCATGTGTCTTCTTAAAGAAGAGTAAGATGCTACATTAAAGAAATGCAGCCTCTTGGACAGCAGGCCCCCACCCCCAGCCAGCAGACCCTATGCAACTGCCTGTGTTGCCTAGTGCTGGATCTGGCTTTGAGTGCAAATAGTAATGCTACAGGAGACACATTTGGAAAGAAGGGTGGATTTTCAGGAGAGTATTAGGGACAAAGGAAAAAGGGAGTACTTGTACTAATTGCTAAAGCAGCTGCAATAGTGATAGAAGAGGAAAAAAGATAATAGTAGATTTGTGGTATTAAGGAGCTACTGGCAAGGGAGAAGGATTATGCTGGCATGTATATATTCCACCTAAAACTGCTATTTTGGAGCTTAGGAAATGTTTGGTAAAAATAATCATCTTTCAGCATGGAATATTACTTATAGGCAGAGACTGGAACTTGATTTACAACAGTGAGGATGTATCGGGGGACCTAGAAGGAAAAATATTACAAGAGGGTATATTTCTAAAAAAAATCATGAAAATATTTGATATGGAAGATGTGGATTCAGTAGTAGGAGCTCAGAGAGAATTTACATATTATTCCCCAAGGTACAATAACTGGGCTAGACTAGGCAGAAATTACATTTCACAGGAACATGTGCATTTAATTGAAAGATTTGACACACATCCAATAACTATTTCAGATCAGGCACAAATAACAACTAAGATAAAAATGCAGGGTAATGAAGTAAAAAAATGAGTCACTGGTACTTCTCTACCTAACCGTTAAAAAGAGAGGAATTTAAAGAATGCATAGTGGAAATTTTTTGAGTGTTATTAAGGAAAATATAAATTTCTTCAGATGTTATAAACAGTGAGGAGGATAAAATGAAAGTGCAGTTTATAAATACAGTAGAAATAAAAGAAAAAAAGAGATATGATTAAGAAGTAACAAGAATTATTTAGTTTGGCTGACAAAGGTTAAAGTATTGCAGAATAAGGGAAATCTCACAGAACAAGAAGAGGCAGAACTGCAGAGTGCTAAAGAGAAAATAAAGGAGTATTTGGATAATATGCATGTGTTTAGAAAGATTGCTGTTAAGTGACTCTTCATCAAACCCCTTTTTCTCATATTCTCCATGTGGTCAGGGTGTTGTATCAACTGTTGCAATCTCTCTCTCTATTCAGTGCTACTCTCCTACCTTCTTTGACACTCATGCCTGACTACTGCAGGTCTTCTCTCAGACAATCCAGCCACCTTTTTGCTGGATGCTCTTGTTTCCTCTTGCCTTCTTTCTGTCTGTCCCAAACTGTCAAATCTTCTTCACCAAATTGTCTTATGCTTTTCTGCACATGTGCTTAAACCACCTTAATCTGTTCTGCCTTTTTGACCATTTCTGCAACTGGAACTACTTTGGCTTCTGTTCTTATGTCCTCATTTCTTCATCTGTCTCACAGTGTGCATCCTACCACCCATCTCAGGCACTTCATCTCTACCACCTCTAGCTTTCTCATCTTCTCTGCCTTTACTGCCCAGGTTTCTGTACCATACAGTAGTACTGGTCACACCACTGTTTTGTGCAACATACTTTTCAGCTTCTTTGGCATTCTTTTGTTATACCGTACACCTGACATTCTGTGCAAGTTGGCGGCAGGCCCCCTATTTCTATCTTTGACCTCCTCATTCAGACTTCCCTTCTCCCTAAGCACCCCCTCTCA
This sequence comes from Protopterus annectens, assembly GCF_019279795.1. Lineage (NCBI taxonomy): Eukaryota > Metazoa > Chordata > Ceratodontiformes > Protopteridae > Protopterus > Protopterus annectens. The sequence continues at coordinate 878,609,480 of NC_056737.1, forward strand.
GATTCTTGAAGCTGTTAACCTGTTTCAGTATTTTTCCTTCTGTCTCAATTCTGAAACTATTCTGCTACTGTTAAGCAATTGTATTTTGTTAATAACTTCGGAGCACAAAAACTTTTAGCACAACAACTCAGGCAACAGAAAGTAGAAGGGGTTGTTGCCAAACTTATGGAGCCTATAACAAGAAAAATAATCAGTGATCCTTTAGAGTTATTAGGGATATTTCAGAAATTGTATGAAAATTTGTATAAAGCAGAGAAATATGGAACTCAAGAAAGAGCACAAATGGAAATATTTATGGAAGACTTTAAGTATGCCAAGGTTAGAGGTAGATGAGGCTCAACAATTAACATTTAAGATAGGAGGATATGATATAAAAACAGTGACATACAATCAATCTACAGGAAAGTCTCAGGAATAGATGGTATTCCTGTAGAAGTTTGGAAGTTAGGCGCGAAGAAAGGGATACAAATCTGGAAGATTTTGTTTAACAGTATTTTAAAAGGAGGGGAAACATCAACATACTGGAAGAAAGCTGTGGTGGCTGTAATACCTAAGGACAATAAAGACCCATCAGACCCAGCTTCATATAGGCCAATTTCAATTTCAAATGATAATTATAATGTTTTTATGTCTATAATAGCTAAAAGAATGGTAAAGGTGTTGCCAAAATTGATAGATAGGGATCAATGTAGTTTTGTGGAGGGGAGGCAAACATCTGACAATATTAATAGAACAGTGGTGATCCAGAGGGAAACTCTGACAGGTTGTGTCTGAACCGAGGGACTAGGCAGGGGTGTCCTCTTTCCCATTTGTTAATATTGGCAAAGAAAAGAAGTTGCTTAGAAATTCGATGATATTATTGGTATGGTAATAAAAAATGGCTTTATTTGCAGACAATATTATTTTGTACCTGATAAAACTAGAAAAGGACATCTCAGTGTGGTGAAACAATTTGAGACTGTTTTAAATCTTTTTGGGATATAAAATTAATGAAGATAAAATAAAGGGTGTAAACTATGTACCCACACATGAACTGGTCCAGCAATACAATATCTATGGGGACACAATAAAATGAAGTAATTAGGAGTATGGATTAAAAAGGATTATGTTATGGTAGCTAAGGATATGTGGGAAGAGACTAAACAAAAGTAATATAAAAACTGAGAAACTGGAAGCTCTTGTTTATGGATATGGATAGCAAGATACAAGCAGTGAAAATGTTTTTAGTCCCTTTAGTTTTATATACAGGCCACACATATTTTTACCAACCAGAGGAGAAGTTGTGGACAGAAATTAATAAAGAGTTGAAGGAATTTATCTGGGAGGGAAAGAGGGCAAGGGTCAAGTGGGATAAGGTGATCCTTTCAATAGAACAAAGCGGTTTAGGATTACTTGATTTGAAGGGATATTTTAAAGCTGCACAGTTAAGGTTCATATACATAACAGTAGCAGAAACCTATAATTCAAAGTGGAAAGGGATAATGATCAAACAGGGAAATTCAAGAAATAAGAAGAATAACAGCCATACAGAATATTATATCCATAAAGTATAGAAAGTATTCTAAGAACAAAGCCAACATGAGAATGGAGAAAGGAGATTTTGCCAACATGGATGACTGCAATTAGGGGTACATAGAATATGCAAGAGAGCCTGGAATTTACTGGGGAAAACTGGTAAAGCAACCCAGGTATTGGATTAAATCACTAGAGAGGGAAAGGTAATAGAGTGGAAAGAGGCCAAGAAGACATTTCAATTACAAGCTACAGACTGCCTTCCCTATCAGTGATTGATATCAAACTATTGGCAAAGAGAAAAGACTAGAGGAATCTTAAGTGAAACACTTTCTTTGGTAGAGTTTTTAGATAAATCTGGAACAGCAGCTGCAGTTAAAAAAGGGATAATTAGTAAGGCATATACAGTATTGCATGATAACTATAAAAATCAATTAGAGCAGGTTAGAAAAACTGGGAGGAGAGATTGGATAAGCGATTCAACAGGAAACAATGTGAGGACATATATGTGGCTCCCAAGCATCCAACAAAGTCTTAAAGATTTAGGATTTTTGCTTGTGTCTACATAAGTATTTTTATAGTCCAAGCAGGCTCCAAAGAATGTTTCCTCTGGTAGAGTGTGATGAGGAAGAAAGAAGTAACTGGGAACATATGTGTTGGGAGTGTAATGAGTTGGCAGATTTTAAAAATTCCCTTCTGAGTACACTGTCAGAAATATTGGGTGAACAAATGGGTGTAACTAAGGAAATTATTTTTTGAGCTGGGATACAGGATCTGAATTGCCTAGACATGGCAAGGCCTTGATAAGTTTAATTTTGGTGACTGCCAAAAAAGCAACTATTAGAAAATGGAAATCAAAGTCTAAACCAACTGTATTTGAAGTACTGAATATTGTAACAGAAATAAATGAATCGGAAGTGGGATGTTTAGATAATTATAGGAACAAATTACATAGAAAAATTGAAAATTGTGTGAATAACACATGCAGAATAATGTTTTAGAAGAAAAGTGAAATTCAAGAGAAGGCAGTAATTGAGCAATTTATGCAATGTTAGATTGATGATCGTGATACAAAACAATGTGATGTATTATGTTTGTAACTAGGAACATGTTATTATGGTTTTTTTTTTTTATATAAATGTATGTTTGCCTATGTCTCAAGTGATAATTCAATAAAGGTGTTAAAAACGAATAGCCTTCATGAATTATAAGGAAACACAAAAAGCACTGGACACAAAACAATACTAGTTAAATGGAAATAATAAGGAGAGAAATCAGGTGACAGAGGCTCAGACTGAGGGGAAATATAAAAAAACTCTATTAAAAATGAATTAACTCCTTGTATTTTACTTACCTGGAAATAGTATGTGCTATCTGTCTGGTTAGCACCCACTGTCAGCTTCTGACCCAAATCGCAGGAGCTTACCTGGATTCCCTACCTTTTCAATCACCATAGGAATTAGTGATTACCTTATGCAAATGTATATGCTATCGTGTCTAGGGAAGAGGTCTTTCAATCTGGAGAATTAGGTCTGCTGATCATTTAAGAGGTGTTTGACATTATTCTCTCCCCTTTATTATGAAACTGGAGTTCTCTGTGGCAGTGGTAGACTGATGTCTGGCCAAGCACTGGTCAATTTAGGTCCTATCATCCGCATTTTCATATTTTGAACTTTTTTAACAAAAATGTAGGGGCATGTAAGGACATCAACAGCACAGTATGTCAGAATATCTCCATCCCACTCCACCTCAAGCACTGCAAATGGGGTCAAGCAATAAAAAAAATAAGCCTAGTTGTCCTCTCAGGAAAGGAGCAATGAGAAAGACATTTAATCTTTTTTATTTTTTTTGTCCATGTGTCTGGTAATGTCTGTCCATTCCTAAATCTAGATAGGAAAGCCTCTTATAAGTGAATTAAAGGGAAAAGGAGTTACTTAACAGAAGCGTACTGAGAAATGACAAAAGGTAAAATGTGGACAGAGAGTGACAGTCAAAAATTAGACGTTGAGAATTGATATTTGCTTTTGTGTTCAGAAATGAGAAGTAGATATCTAATTCAGACTTGCAATAACCAGATGCTCAACCACTCAAAGAAGAAATGATTCTGAAAAAGAATCTTGAAACTGAAGTTTGGTAAAAGCAATGGGATTTGATGAAGTTTGCTGCACGTCAACATGAGAGGATGATAGAAAGAGCTGAAAGAATACTGGCATGCACAGAGAAATACATCACCAGCAGAAAACTTGAAGTTATTCTTCAAAGAAACCACTTGCTGCTTAAAAACACTCATTTATTGAGTCAAAATACAAGGTTTAGCACTTTTATTCCTCTGGTAGGAACTTCATCAGAACAATGTTAAAACACAAAACCACTATTTAAATAGACTACTACAACCGATGAGAATCAAATTAAAAACCACATGACTGTATAAAAAAGAATCACGTGACTGTATAAAAAGATGGACTTCCACTAAATAACATCATTCTTAATTTTTAAAACTGGTGCAAGTGAGCATCCGTCATTTAAACCAGGTGCAGACATGGCATCCAAAAAGATTTGCCACTTTAATTCTTGTTGAGTTAGATGTTCATCAATAATTTTCATTGTGCATCTTTTTTGACCTGTTGAATAACCATAAACCCAAAAGTATGTGTAGGATTAACACCAATTTGTCTGAACAAAGCATTGGTGGTTCTCTCTTTTCTAATGTCCAAATTGTGTTTATAAACATGGCCCCTTACTGTATGTGAGGTTTTGCCTATATAAAATGAAGGGCAGTGTTGATACTGAGCTAGGTAAATCACTTGTGAACTAATGCAGTAGTAATGTCCAACAATTTTATAGACTTTACTCCTTATAGAAAAAGTGTCAGCTTCAATAATGTACCTACACTGAGGACAATGCCCACATTTAAAAGCACCCCTCCTTTTCAAACTACGTCCTACTGTCCTATTTTCAATTAGTTGTTTAAAGGATATATCTTTTCTGTAGGTAATGGTGGGTCTTGGACCAAATTTTGCTGACACAGAAGAATCAGAAATAAGAACTGGCCAATTTTGAATTAACACTATAGCTATTCTAGGGCTATCCAAATTATAACTAGTAATAAATGAATGTCTCATGTTCGGAGTGACATTATTATTAACTCTGGGGAAGGGGCTGGATCCTTGCCTCTCAGTCCTGACCAAAATAGGCCTGTATATTCCCAGATTTCTTTTGGTAATTACTTCTGATTGTAAATCCAATAACAAACCTAATGGATAACCCCTGTTCAAAAACATTTGAATTAGTTTATCAGTTTCAATATTAAAAGTATCAAATTCTGAAATCATTCTAGCAAGTCTGACTAATTGACCCTTAACTACAGATCTCTTTTGATGCTGTGGATGACAGCTAGAATAATGCAAATAGCTGTTAGAGAAGGTAGGCTTATAAAAAATAGTGGAGACATAACAAGCCGCACTGTCATTTTTACTCACTAACACATCCAAAAAGGAAATCTGATTAAAATCATAATTACAGGTGAATTGCACAAATTCAACAGTGTTGTTAATGTATGTCAAAAATTCATTTAGTTTTTCTTCTGTATCTGTCCACAGCAAAAAGATATCATCCAACATTTGAGTATATAAAGCCCAACAAGTGTTAAAATTACTGTTGAAAATAAAACTGTCTGCCCATTCAGCCATTACTGACTTAGCAAACATGGAAGCACAGGCCTTCAAAGAAAAGAAAATTGTACTTTAAAACAATTTCCATTAAAGTAGTCATAGCATAAACCCGGCTGGAACTAAATGCACCAGTTTTATGCAACTAACTGTCAAGCCAAATAAGGCCAGTGGTATGTGGAATGACTGTGTATAAATTGCTCACATCAATGGCCTCAAAAAACTATCTGAATTATAGTCAATTTCACCTGAAAGTTGTAAAAAAAAAATGCCAAGAGTCCTTACAAATCTGCTGCACTTTGGATACATGTGCTTTAGTAACTAAATCCAAGTACTTAGCAATAAAACAGGTTTTAGAACTTTTGGCATCCACAATTGGCCTAAATGGAGTTTTTTCCATATTCTTATGTAATTTAAGTATGCCAAAAATATTAGCTACCACAGGTTTATCATTTAACATAAATTCATATTCATTTTTAAGAATAGAACCTTCTATCCATAGGTCAAACAATAAGGCATCAATTTTACCATATGTGATGTTAATTTCATTAGTGGAAGAAATCTCATAATCAGTCAATAATATTTAATGCATAGCACTAACATAATCAATTTGATTCATTATTACCAAACCACCGCCTTTATCAGGCTTCATAATTCTTATTTTTATATCTTTTGTAAATTCATTTAACAACACATTCTCCTGTTTAGTTAAATTAGCTTGGTAATCATGACACTTGCCATTACAAACATTCCTAAAATGCACCTCACAAACTCGTTCAAAATTGGCTAAAGATGGCTATAAAGGTGGTGGATTAAACAAACTCGAATGATGCAATGAAACAGTCAATGGTAAATCAATATTATTAAACCACATAGCTAAATTCAGTTTGTGTGCAAACAACTTAGGGTCATTAAAAAGGGTAGAAATATCTGCCCTTCTAGTAGGCACAAAGGTAAGTCCTTTAGAAAATAAACCTGCATGAGCCATAGCAACTTGTGCCATAGAATAATTATAAATGCTGAAATCACCAGTGGAGGTCAAAATAGTCTTAAACCCTTTAGACTCAGCAACAGAAACAAATTCAGAGTTTAATTCAGTACCTGGTACAAATCCTTCATTTATTTCTGATAATGGGACTGTTTGTGAGATGACCGCTGTTTCTGAAATGGTTTGGGTCTCGCTCCTTGTTGAAAATAAGTCTGTTTGGTATTATATCCTGGGCCATTCCATTGTTGCTGGCCCTGAATTCGCTCTGATCTCCTCAGTTCCACTTCCTCTAAAGGGGTGGGTGTAGCCAAAAAGGAAGCATTTATTAGTTCTGGTGATATAGAACAATTATTATGCTCCTGACTGGCTGCTGAGGATTGATTGACAGGCAGATTGGGCGGGTTCCTGTTTGAAATTCCAGAAGGTCCCTTCTAAGTTTTGAAACTTTCCTTTACAAAATACGATCACAAGCAGTGTCCACTTTATCAAATGTACTTTAATTGGTTTCATAACAAGGAAATAAATCATTTTAATGGAAGTGTTTAAGGAATCCAAGTCTGTAGATAGTTTCTCTAGCTCAAAAGTGTTATATTTAATGATTAGATGTAAAATATCCAAACCAGCTCTGTTAAAAAGCTTATGCAGTTCAGCCAATAATTCAGGTTTGTTAGCAATACCATTGGGGTAACGCCATACTCTTAAGCCCCTTGGTATAACCTGTGCATCAAAGTTTTTCTTAAGATACACATTCTCCAACTGTAAGGTCTTAAAATTTTGAAATTTACTTTCAAACAAATGCAACTGCATAGCTAAAGAAGGGGCTAAATTTGAGATAGTAACAACAGTTTCTGTTTCCAAATTAATGGAAAAGTGGTTATTTTTCCAGTCCAAAAACTGGAAATTACCTGCAATGCTAATGCTGTTATTCATTTCCACTACATTGCATCGATGTGTAGTTGCTCTTGGCCCATTAATGCCACAATGTTGATTCCCATGACTCAACAAGAATTAAAGTGGCAAATCCGTTTGGATGCCATGTCTGCACCCGGTTTAAATGACAGATGCTCACTTGCATCAGTTTTAAAACTTAAGAATTATGTTGTTTTTTTTTGTTTTAAGAGTCTGAAGACTCATTGAATTATGTTATTTAGTGGAAGTCTTTCATAAAGTCATGTGATTCTCTTTTTATACAGTCATGTGATTATTTTTTATACAGTCATGTGATTTTCAATTTAATTCTCTTTGGTTGTAGTAGTTTATTTAAATAGTGGTTTTGTGTTTTAACATTGTTCTGATGAAGTTCCTAAGAGAGGAATGAAAGCGCTAAACCTTGTGTTTTGACTCAATAAATGAGTGTTTTTAAGGAGCAAGTGGTTTCCTTGCCATGGTTTGGTATTCCTAGTTTGTCTTTTGGATTCATATTCTTCAAAGAGACAGTCACAGCTGCAGAAGTGTAAAGATGAATTCACCATTTTAAAATTGTGCAGGGTGTGATGCCCCAACACTGGTCCTGTAATCAAGGATCTTCAATCGTCACCACTGGCATCAGTGTGGAATGTACACAATGGGAGGATGACAAGTACACACACAGTAAAGTGCAATTTCACTTAAGACCACACAGAGGCCACAGTCAGTCTGGGCTGGTTTTTCCCTCTTTCTCCAGATCCCCAATAAGACTCCCCACTGGTACAGCTATAGAGCTGAGTCCTTTGCCAGGGTTAGAAGCCAAGTCCACCAACATTCTCTCTGTCCAACCAGTGCTTTCTGTCCCTGCCCAGGTAGCCAACAAACACACTCTTAGAGATTTGTTTTACACACACACACACACACACACACACACACACACACACACACACACACACACACACCTGGAAAAGGCTGGCACAGGTTTACTAGCTATGCCCCTTTCTGCCCAAACTATAAGGTAGTTATCACTGCCACCAGAAACCCTTATCAGCTACTTTAAGGCCCTTAATAAAGGGTGTCCAATCTTACTGTGTAATGTTACTATTAATCCAAATGGTAGTTTGACCAAGAGCAAGGCTATTAGGAGTAGCCTGCACAGTGTCACCAAATAAATATGTAAGTACTCTCAGAGCTTAAGTATGTCTCACAAATATCAGCCACAAAGATAGGTTTAAATATATTTAATAATAAATAATAAAAGAACAAGACAATACTAAATATGTCTTCATAATGATATCAGAGTTCAAAATCACAGGAAATATTTAAAACAACATTGCAGGATGATCTCAGATAAATACAGAAAACATCTAAACTAATCTTGACTGTATTCCTTACTGAATCTAAATGAATTTACTGTACCCTAGTTAACTTACTTACAGCAAGGTAAGACAGATGTGGTGAATGGATGTTTCCAGCAGCTGCTGCCAGGTCAAAGACAAAATACAAAATGCATAGTCACTCTTTCAGAGAGTTCTTAAATTAATATCAAATATTACTGCTGAGATACTTGCAGCATGACATCACTTTTTGTCACCTGACTTTAGTTCCCAAGCTAAACTACAATTGTCAGAAACTGCCAGCATTTAGCATATCCCTGTGAAAAATACATAGCTCTCAGATCTTTGCAGCTGCTAGAAGACATAGAACAATAAAAAACTTACAAGACCATGCAGAAGGCTCCTTAGTTTTAGACATCCTGACTCCTTGCTGCATTGAAACTAACTTTTATGGGGCAGTTATAAAACAATTTGATTTCAACCATTTTTCTGAAGTTTTGCAAGTTAACCTACTGTAAGAAATGTTAATCACTAGCATGATGTCCTTTTGTGTGTATATATGCTATATGTATGTTTGTTAATCACCAGCATGTTATCCTGATGTGTATATACATATGTATGTATGTTCTACTTCTTTTTACTACTTTTTATTCTCATGTAATGTATTATAATGTGGAGTTTTTCCCCCCAGGCCTCCGCTGAAAATGGACCTGTGTCCGGTCAGACTTTCCCAGTAAACAAATGTAAAATAAACAAATGTAAAATAAATAAATAAATAAATAAGCCTTCTATGTACCAATTTTCACTGTTTATATACGTTTACACAATTACAATAGTGTATACACATTTCTGTTCTTTTCCAGTAGGGTACAGTGTGGATACATCTTTAAGCTCAGTACTTTACACACACTTCTGTACCAGTAGTTTGATATACACATAACATACAGTTCTAATACATTGGTAACACAAGCATATGAATCATGTTGATATTCAGAAATAACATATAATTATTTACAAAATTCCAGTGAGCTGGGCTGGCAATATTTTCTTTTGTGACACAGGGTTTATAGAAGAAGAAATATGAAGACAATTATTAATTTATTTATTTGCACTTATTCAGTAGATTCCCTGGGGAAAACACAATACAATGACTTACACTCAAGTACCAAAACATACATTCTAGTGTAAAAAGTAGGCTAATGCATTTTGTACAAAGTGGTTCCATACAGGCACAACACAATGAAACACATTTAAGCATTGTCCTGCAAGCACTAGATATAGTAGTGAGTGGTAAAGCTGTTAGGAGATGACAGATAATATTGCATGTTAAAAAAAGAAATGTAGTGGAGTTCGGACAGAAAAATGGTAGTAACGGGAAATAGTTGTGACATATGTAAGGCAATTTTACCGGAGGAAAGGATACAGTAGAACAGTGATTGGCAAGGAATTGTATCTTGTTCATTAGATAAGATAACTAGCAGACTAGGTGGGATTAGGTGGTCCTTATTATGTCAACAATGTCTGAGTTTGAATTTCATACCACTGCCTGTATGCTTTGTTAACTGCTTAATCAAGTGATTCTTTGGAAAAATGTGTTAAGTCCATTTGCTTGGAAGAAGAGGGGGTAGGTATTCAGGCAGTAGACAGAAGGGAAATGTCGCTCATTTAGTCAGGATATAATAGACGAGAGTTTGTGGGTTCTGTTCAAGCAGCTTTATTATGTACAAACACATCAGGATTGAGGCTTAATAACTTTAACTTAGATAAACGTATAAACAAACTAGCTATTACACTCATACATGCTCACTCTGTGGCTGCACTCTCAAAATGGCACTGAAGCTAACGTGCTGGCTATTTATATGCACGTTCAGTCCTTAAAATGCTTCTTAAGGATACAGCACACCTACTCTGTTCTACATCCTTCCTCTTTGAGAAATAAGTCACGCAATGTTAACATTAATTGACATGCAATCAATACAAATAATTATTTGACATGCAATTATACAGAACTAAATACTCCAAAAAAAAATTGTGTCCGGGTTGCTGTGTATTTCATACTAGGTATGGAAATATGACTAAATCATGTGACATAGAAATTAGAATCAGGTCTAGCAACTGGGACTGTTCCTGCTGAATGTTCAACTTTAGGGACATCAGGAACACCATCAGGAATGGAAATAGAAGTTAAGACACGTTCTGCAACAGGAACATTGTCTGGAAGAATGCTGCAATATCGATTCTGATACAGGAAGAAGGTGTCTGTGATTTCTCCTGTACTCCACACCCTCAGATTCTATGAAGTAGGATCGGCTCTGTACATATACCTGCTACTTGACCATTCTGCTGGAAACCTTTCACCATTTGTATCCTCACTATCTCTCCCTCTTTCAATGGACATAGAAATCTGCTCGATTTTTCTTAGCTGGACTTCTGGAAAGATCACTTTCTGAATAGCTGATCTCTAATTGTCCTGTTGTTCTTAGCTTTAGGCCTCAGCAAACTGGAACTGATAGGCAATGTTGTTCTGGTTTGCCTAGATAGACGTCTCTGAGCATGTGAGTCAAGTATATTGTCACGGGGTATATTTCTGAGATTAAGTAAATTCAAAAATACATCAGTATTGCCATGCTTTGACCTCTCAAGTAATTGCTTTGCACTCTGCATTGCATGTTCAGCTAAACCATTTGACTGTGGATATTCTGGACTACTTGTAACATGTCCCATTCTTTTGCAAATTTCTGAAACAACTGACTAGTAAGTTGAGTACCACTGTCAGAAATAACTTTGTGTGGATTAACATGGACTGAGAAATGACATTTCAACTTAGTAATAACAGCAGTGGATGTTAGGTTAGGCAGTAAATCAAACTCAAACCAGTTGGAATAAGAGTCTACCAGTACTAAATAATGCTGATTTTTCTACTCTAATATATCAGTAGCTACTGTTGATCAAGGTAGTTTAGCAACTTGACTTAGCTGAAGTTTCTTTTTGCAAATGTGGTTTAGTACTGTTGCATACTGAACAAGAAGGAAGTATTTTATCAATATCTTTTGTTAGAGAAGCCCAAAATATTAGTCCTCTTGCCCTTCTGTTGGTAGATTTGCAACCTGGGTGACCACGATACAAAATCTGGATATATTCATGTTGTAAGGAAGCAGGAACAACAGTTTTAGGACCTTTGAAACTAATGCCATCTTCCATCAACATCTCATCTCTGTACGGAAATTAATTTTGCACTTCAGGTGGTAAACTAGATTGCTTTGACAGCCATCCAACATTAATGCAGTGGTTACGCTTTTGCAAAATTGGATCAGTCTTTGTATGATCTCTCAGCTCATCAAGTCTCGTGGTAGAAAAAATGCACACTTCCATGACATCAAAGTCAAAATTCTCTGCATGAAACTGTTCCATTGTATTTCTGGACAATCTGGATAAGGTATCAGCCAGATAAAGAAGTTTGCCTTTTGTATAGTCCATTTTGAAGCTGTATTTTTTGCAACTAGATCATCATTCTTTGTAATCTCGCTGGATCTGAATGCATAGGCTTCTTTAAAATAATATCTAAAGGTTGGTGATTAGTTTCAATCAACCATAAATATAATCATGAAACTTTGAACATGCATATACTATTGCCAAACGTTCTTTCTCGATTTGAGCATATTGCATTTCAGTTTGGGTAAGAGTTCTTGATGCATAGGCTACTGGTCTGCCTTCTTGAAGAATGACTGCACCAAGACCAAATTTTGAAGCATCACAGGAAAGAGTTTCTTGTTTATTGACAACATAGGATCTTAATGTAGGTGGGGTGGCAATTTTCTGCTTAAGGTCTTCAAATGCTTTCTGGTGCTGTTCCAACCAAGATCATGTAACATTTTTGCACATCAGCTCTCTAAAAGGTGCTGTCAGCTCACTGAAGTCTGGTATAAACTTGCCTAAATAGTTGACCATACCAAGAAAACACTGTAGAACTTCAACATTGCCTGGTGCTGGCATCTCAAGAATGGTTGCTTGCTTGGACAGGTCTGGTTGCAAGCCAGTGCTGGTAATTAAATGACCTACATATGTAACTTCTGGTAGTCTGAATTTGTACTTCAGAGGATTAAGATTTAAGTTCACTTCATGTGCTCTGTCTAGAACTCTCTTAAGGTTTCTGCCATGCTCTGCTTCACCATTGCCTACAACCAATAAATCATCTACTATTATGGCACAAGGATAACCAGAAAAAAATTTGCTCCATTACACGCTGAAAGACTTCACTTGCAGAATTTATTCCAAATGGCATCCTTAGGAATCTATATCTGTCATACAGGGTACTGAAAGTAGTCAGTAATGAGGATCTGAGATTAAGCATCACTTGTCATAATGAACTTTTTGCATCTAAGACAGAAAAAAACAGTGGCATTCGGTATTAGGCCTGCGACTTCCTCGGCTGTACGCACTGGATATGGTCTCGTTAACGGTTTGTTCAAATCCCTTGGTTCAATACATATTCTGATTTCATCTGAGCCTTTTTTGTGGGCTGCTACCATGGATGACATCCATTCAATTGGTTCTGTGACTGGACATATTACACCTTACTGCATCATTTTATCCAACTGAGCTTTAACTCTGTGCTGCATAGCTATTGGAATGTTTCTTGCCATTCTGACCACTGGACTGACCTCTGGGTCTAACTGCATATAATACACAACTGGAAGTTTGCCCAACTTGTCATTGAAACATCAGCATACTCTGAGAAAATGGCTTCAGTAAAATTGAAACTAGGAGATGTGCTTATATGATGAACTTCTTTGGTAAAATAAAACAGATTCATTCTTATACTGTCTCTGAGACCCAGTAATGACTGCACAGGTCTTTGGACTCCATAGAATAACAAACTGTAACAGTTCCTAGCCAAATAGCATGAAAGCACTACTATGTCTTTAGTTTGAATTTTTTCACCTCCATAAGCAACAAGTTTCATACAACTAGCCACATTGAGCTGTTCATTAGCTCTCACTTTAGCAAAAGTATCTGCTGACATAACATTACAGTTTGAACCAGTGTCTACTTTGAGCTTGGTGGATTTACCATTCATCTGGACAGTATAAAACACTTCATTTTTTGCCAACATATTCTCTGCATCAACCTTTTCACCAATTACTGATACACCATCTATATAGAAAGTAGACTGCTGCAATTCTTCTTGATCAGTTTGCTTTTTTTAGTGACCTTTCCTTATAACTGTGTGAGCTTTACTTGATTTGCAAAACTTTTTGAAAATGGTTCAATTTTTTAAACTTGTGGCATTGCTGACCAAATGCTAAGCATTTCTTTCTTTTAGACTCATGATTGGCACTACAATTGCAACAGTTAAAAATAAAGCTGGATTTGGGTTTTGCTGACTTATGCTTGTACTGCACTCTTAGAACTTGCTGGAAAACTATGTGGTTCCCCTGGGGAACCAGCAGGGGCTGTGGCTGCCATGTGCTTAGGTCTGCTTTTGCTTGCCATGTTTTGCATGCTGTCTTCATTTGCTCTGAAGCTTGCTGAAACCATATTCTTATCACTTGCAAGCATACTTGCGTGCCTTTCTGTAACTTCATGGATTTGACAAATCTCAACAGCTTTCCTCAATGTTAAATCACTGTCATGAAGCAAAATATTTCTCACAACAACACTATTAATACCACACACAAGCCTGTCCTTTATCAACTCATCTTTTAAGTCACCAAACTGACGCATTTTAGCTTTGTTCCTGAGGTCAGTTATATAAGCTGCAAAATTTCCTCTGGTTTCTGATGTCTTGTGTAAATCAAATGTCTCTCTAATGTAATATTTGTCTAGGGGTTACACATTTCCCTGAATTTTGACCTTCAAACACTCAGGGTCTTCCCTTGATTCAGCCTGTACAACAATATGATGGTTTTCACCTTCTCCCTCATATACTGCAGGTGCATACACAAATGAACACTGTGTTTCAATGGCCTCTTCAATGGCCTCTGACCCAGCCAGGTTTAGCAAAATGAATGCCCTAGTGCGTGCATCTTTGTCAGAATAAGCTACATGTATAAAAATATTGTACTCTTGCTCAAATATTCTCCAATTCTCTGCAGTATACTGATCAAACGCAAGTGGTGAGGGCTTTCAAAATCTGTCTGCCATATTAACACATACCAGTGAAGGCTTTTTGCAAACATGCACGAACATACACACACATATACATATGCCAGAAATGTATGCCAGTACTTGCAACTATGCCTAATAGCACAACAAGCCTCTGAATAACTGAACTTTGTGAAATAAGTCTATCTGGCACTGTAATACTCTTGAAATCACTGTAGTATAAGAAATCACCTTTTATCAGTGTAAGAAACATTTCAAAATAAATGTACTATGTAAATGAACTGGGCAGAAGAAGCTCAGAGTAAGAAACATTTTGAAGTAATTGCACTTCGTGAATAAACAGTACACAGCACACTGAAACTTTCCAAAATGGCAGTACTTTGCTAAATAACTCTTTACAGTGCAAGAAACATTCTGTAATGGTGGCACTTTGCGAATAGACACACACAGCACAAGAAACTTCAAAATGGCTGTATTTTGACTGCACTTTATGAAATAGTTGTACTTTGCACACAAATAAACTCTTTGGAATAAATGCACAGTAATAAACACACACTGTAAGCACTTTTACACACTGAGATACTTCGAATAACTCTAGTTATGCCCTGAATACAGTACAAAATAGTAGTTATGCCAAAACACTGCACTTTGCCAAAAAACATGCAGTCGCCTTGCTTTATTTATGCTTAATGTGCCCTTTGCCCTTATCATATTCATTTTGCTCATTTAATCTCTTTTCATGCCCATTGTACTTTTCGTGTGCTCGTTTTACTCTAAACATGCATGATGTTCTTCATCCCACATTGCTGCAGTCCTAACACTTGGGTAGTCCGCTGTCCCTCGGTCGGCCCGAATATCAGAGTATAAGGCTGACGTCGGTCAGGGCGCATTTGACTGACATCAGAACGTCAGGGTACAAATGCGCATGACCGACGTCATATCCTCAGTCTTTTTTGCCGCATGGTCCGATGCAGAAGCAGTGTTGCAAGTGCCGTTCGGCGTTCTGAAATTTTTCGAATTCGGAGTTTCAGACCGAAGTCAGAGTTGGTTAAGTACCCCGTTGGGGAATATTTTGGTTTTTTCTTGCCTCAGTGGTTTACCGGATGTCAGAAAAAGTGAATAACTGTATTTCTTGTGGGAAACAGATACCGCATAGGGATTACCATAATTTGTGTATACCTTGTTTAGGACCTGAGCACGACGTTGTTGGATGCCGCTTTTGTGCTAGGTTTAATAAACGCACTATTAAGCGGAGGTTGGATTGTGCTAGGTTGGTCTTTGGGAAGCGGTGTAATTACAAAATGCCGTCGGATGCTCCGACGCCGGCTTCCTGTAAGAAGCGCAAGGACAAGGCAGGTAAACCTAGGTTAGAGGAGTCGTCCGAACCGGACGTCAGTTCTTTAGAGGTGTCAGTGGAACCGATGGTTCCGACGGAGGCCTCTCTGGAGTCCCAGGGAGAACCTTTGATTTTACAGGATGTGGCCTCCCAGGAGGCAGGGCAGGCTGTAGGGGCTTCTCAAGTAACTGTACTCCCCTCCCTTCCTAAGGGATCTAGGCCTTCTCTTTCTGCTTCCAAGGCTTCTCCTAGAGGCAGGTCTAGTTTAGCTTCTGTGGGTGTCGCTCCCAGTTCTTCAGGTGCCGTGCCCAAGAAGCACATGCTCAAAATGGCAGAGGATTTAATTACTTTAATTAGAGGCTCTATGCCCCCTCCTGATAAGAGGCCTAGGATGGAACCTGTGTTGGGGGATTATGAGCAGGCTTCGGATGTGTCTGAGTCTTCGGCTGAAGACTTGCAGGAGTATTCTCATTATTCTGATTCTGATGTGGATGATTCTACTCCTTCTGCTTCTCCTCCTGAGGATTTTTCTTTTTCAGAGACCCTTCACTCCATGAGAGAGCATTTTAAATGGGAAGGTCAGGATTTCTCTGATTCCAGGAAAAGGCTTAGGGAATTTTTGTTTTTACCCCAGCATAGGCCTTTAGCTATACCTCCTGTTTTGAATGTGGTGGAAGATGTGTTTGCAGAGGCTTCTCTTAATCCTGACTCTTTGCCTCCGGCTCCTGTTAAGCCAGATAGGTATTACAGGGTGCCTGAAGCTAACAAGTATCTTTTTAAGAGTCCTAGAGCAGACCCAGAAACTGTTAGTCAGGGGCCTAAGGGTGTTAAGGCTTCTGTTGTCAAGAATCTGGTTCCTGCAGATAAAGAGGCCAGGGCCTTGGATAGATGGGGAAAGAAAGTTTATACTTCTTCCGCTTTGGCCATGAGAGCTTTGAATTGCCAGTTTCACATGTTGAAATATCAAAATTATCTCCTTTCTCAGTTGAAATCTAAGGTTGATGCTCTGGCGGAAGGTATTGACTGTAAAGAGTTACAGGATTTAGTGCATGTTTCTGAACAGGTGGGTAAGCATTCTTTGCAATGTGGTTTTGATGCTGTACAGGCCTCGTCTAGGGTGGCTGCCACTGGGTCAGTTCTTCGCAGGCATGCCTGGCTGAGGGATCAAAATTTATCTGATCATGTGAAAACTAGAATTTTGGATGCCCCTTTGCAATCTGATGTCCTGTTTGGTTCTCCTGTTGAGGCAGTTTTAAAGAAAATGGAGGACAAGGCTAAGTCTATGCAGACTGTTAAAGATTTTTTGCAGGTTCAGCCTCCAAAGTTTAGTAGAAATTGGCCTTCTAAAGGGTGGACGTATCCTTCTTATGATTCCCAGTCTAGGGGTAGATCTAGACGTGGCAGGGGCAGAGGTCAGGGCTCTTTCAGGCCTAGAACAGGGAGTTCTCCTGCACAGTCTACAAGTGAGGGCAGGGGTCAGTCCTTTCGTAAACAGACCCGTAAAGGTGCTGCCAGAGTCTTCTCGCCTGGCAGCACCTTTGGGAGGAAGGTTGGCACTTTTCAAAGAAAATTGGAGTTTGATTACCCAAGACAAATGGGTGCTGGATATCATACATCACGGTTACAGGTTTTATTTCCATACCTTGCCTCCTTTCACAGGCATGCCAGACATTCCTCCTCAACAAAGAATAGAGGCTCACAAGCAAATTTCACTGTTACTGCAAATAGGGGCTATACAGCCGGTTCCTATGCCAGAAAGGGGCCTAGGATTTTATTCTTGCCTGTTCCTAGTCCCAAAGAAGGGGAACACGTGGAGACCAATTTTGGATTTATCTGTCCTCAATACTTATCTGGACATTCCCAAGTTCAAAATGTTGACGTTGCAGCAGCTTTTACCTCTGCTGGGCAAAAACCATTGGATGGTAACTTTGGATCTCAAGGAGGCTTACCTTCATGTTCCTATCAGACTAAAGTGCAGGAAGTATCTGCGTTTTCGAGCTGGGACTTCTCACTATCAGTTCTCTGCATTGCCCTTTGGCTTATCTACTGCGCCCAGAGTGTTCACGAAAGTTCTGGCTCCAGTGATAGCTTTCTTCAGGCTAAAAGGAATACAGATCTATCCTTATTTGGACGACTGCCTGATTCTGGCTCAAGGAAGGGAAGAGCTTCTTCATCATTTGGAATATGTGATAGCAGTGCTAAGATGCCTGGGGTATTCTGTGAACGAAATAAAGTCCAGTCTAGTACCTTCTCAAGATATGTGCTTTCTGGGTGTGAGACTGAATACAGCATTCCAGATGGCCTTTTTAACCCCGGACAAACAAAAGAATCTATCCCTTTACTTTCTTCAGCTTTCTCTTCAGTCCGGGCTGACTGCAAGGACAGTCCTTCAAGCCTTAGGGTTCATGGCATCTTGTATTCTGGTGCTTCCCAATGCCAAACTGCATATGAGGAAGCTACAATGGTATCTCAAAAATGTATGGACACAGCACTGCCAGGATCTGGACACTGTCATTCAAATAATACCTTGCATTCAAAAGGAATTTTTGTGGTGGGCTCAGGAATGTCACCTAAACAAGGGACTCTCTGTGACCCGGCCAGAGGCGAGTCAGATTTTAACAACAGATGCCTCAGACATAGCTTGGGGAGCTCATCTAAATGGAAAGTGGATACAAGACAAGTGGCCTGCCAGACTACAACATCTACATATCAACATGAAGGAGATGTTAGCAGTCCAGTTTGCATTAATAGCTTTCAAGGATTTACTTCTTCCAGGGCAGGTGTTGATTCTAACAGACAACACAACTGTCATGTGGTACATCAACAAGCAAGGGGGAACACATTCTTATCCTCTATGCAGGCAAGCAATGATTTTGTGGGAGACTGCTCTCAGTTTACAACTAACTCTTCAGGCAAGGTTTCTGCCGGGAGCACAGAACTCCTTAGCAGACATGTTAAGCAGAAAAATCATGGATCCCCACGAGTGGAAACTGGATCTTCATGTATTTCAGAAATTGACAGTGTCCTGGGGAACTCCAGACATAGATCTGTTCGCTTCTCCTCTAAACCACCAGCTGCCAAGGTTTTGCACAAAGCGGTTTCATCCCACAGCTTGGAAAGTGGATGCTCTATCTTTCAGTTGGAAAAATCTTCATGTGTATGCCTTTCCACCTCTGCCTCTCCTCCCAAAGGTACTTCTGAAGGTCAGACAGGACAAGCCAAGGATGATTTTGATAGCTCCAGATTGGCCTCGACAGCACTGGTACCCACTTCTGAGAAGTCTAGTACGGAAGCCTCCATGGCCTTTGCCTTTGATTCCACATCTGTTGTCCCAGGAGGACAGTCATTTGATCAATGTCAAACTTCACTCTCTTCACCTAACTGCATGGCATATTCTGTTTTAAAACATAAAGGGTCTCAACTTCCACAACAAGTTTTGAATGTGATTTTGGAAGCCAGAAGGCCTAGTACAAGGAAAGTGTACGCAGATAAATGGAAGAGATTTTTGTTTTGGAGTGCAGCTAAGGATTTGGATGTTTCTGAGCCTGATTTAAGTGTGGCTCTGCAATACCTTACTGATTTGTTGGACAAAGGTTTGTCCTTCTCTTCTATTAAGATTCATGCTGCAGCAATTTCAGCTCACTATGATTGTGACCCTCCTTTGTTTTCTCATCCCTTATTCAAGCAATTTCTTAGAGGGGCAAAGAATATAAGACCCCCACGAAGAGCTCCCACTCCTGCTTGGGATCTCAATTTTGTGTTGGAGAAACTCACTCTACAACCTTTTGAGCCTGCAGCTACTGCTGAGTTGAAATATTTGTCATGGAAAACTGCTTTTTTGTTGGCCATTACCTCTGCAAGAAGGGTTTCTGAATTGCAGGCCCTTATGGCAGTTGAGCCTTTCTTAATTTTCCACAAGGATAGGGTATCTTTACGTACAAATCCTTCCTTTTTGCCTAAAGTGGTTTCTAGTGTGGCTTTAAACCAAACTATTCATTTGCCTACTTTTTATGCAAATCCCCAAACTAAAGGGGAAAAGATTTTGCACACTTTAGATGTACACAGGCAGTTGCGATATTATTTGGACAGAACTAAAGGGTTCAGACTATCTCAGCAGTTATTAGTTTCTTTTGCTTTGTGCTCTCAGGGCAAGCCCGTGTCAAAACAAACTATTTCTAAGTGGATTGGATTTTGCATTGCTTTCTGTTATTCCCATCATGGCAAAGAGATTCCAGCTGGGATTAGACCTCATTCCACTAGGGCTACTGCCGCTTCAACAGCTTTTTTGAGGGGGGTGGCTACTAAGGATATTTTGGAGGCAGCCACTTGGAGTTCAGTGCATACCTTCTCTAAGCATTACCACCTTCCATTGTACTCTAAATCCAGGGCTGGTTTTGCCACTGCTGTATTGCCGGGCATTTTGGCAGCTCCTGCTTCATTATAATTTAGCCATCCTCCCTTACCTCTGCTTTGGGATTCTACCCAAGTGTTAGGACTGCAGCAATGTGGGATGAAGAACATAGTACAGTTTTGTACCTACCATAAATGTAGATGTTCGAGGATCCACATTGCTGCAGTCCAATTTACCCTCCCGCCTTCCCCTCTGCTGTTTGAGGTGGTTGTGTGGGTTGGGTTATCCATCTGAGGTATATGGTGTTTTTTGTATATATTGTATATATTGTACATATTCTTGGTGTTAGGCTGGTTAGTTGTTTAGCTGTTGCCTAGGGGTTTTTGACCTTTTTTCTTTAGGGTCTTCTGACATCTGGGGCAAGAAAAGACTGAGGATATGACGTCGGTCATGCGCATTTGTACCCTGACGTTCTGATGTCAGTCAAATGCGCCCTGACCGACGTCAGCCTTATACTCTGATATTCGGGCCGACCGAGGGACAGCGGACTACCCAAGTGTTAGGACTGCAGCAATGTGGATCCTCGAACATCTACATTTATGGTAGGTACAAAACTGTACTTTTTGCTTTAAACACACTCGTTTTTCAAATCTGAGGTAATTTCAAACCTCTTATGTGCTTTTCTGATAATTGTTTTATCAGATATCTTAATCTTAAACATTTCATTTAATTAATAAACCTTTTGTGCCTCTCGCTTTTTTAATAATGCGGTTTATGCCCTTGTAATGCTCAGGTTTATCTTTTTTATAAAATAAAGTGTTTGTGTAAGTTTTCATTTCTTTTGGCTCTTTTCTGTCCCTTTTTCATGCTTGTTTCTCTTAGTTTACCTTCACTGTTAACTCTGCACCTTGTAGCTCTGAACATCAGTCTCTGGAATCCTGTTTCTGACACCACGTCACTTGTCTAGTCAGGATACAATAGACATGACTTTGTGGATTCTGTTCAAGCAGCTTTATTATATACAAACACATCAGGAGTGAGGCTTAATAACTTTAATTTAGATAAACTTATAAACAAACTAGCTATTACACTCATACATGCTCACTCTCTGGCTGCTCTCTCAAAATGGCACTGAAGCTAGCACGTGCTGGCTGTTTATATGCACGTTTAGTCCTTGAAATGCTTCTTAAAGATACAGCACATGTACTCTATTCTACAGGAAAAAAGAGACCGTGGGAGAAAAACAAACATGGGTGAGTCAAAGCTTGGCTGTGCAACATTACTTTGTAATGTAAAGAAGGAGTCTGGGTAGGAAGATGGAGAGCATCAAATGATAATGTGTGCGGTCAGGTGAACATTGTTGGTATCTTAGAATTCTGGGGTCATTAACAAGAGGGGGTGACTGACAGTTTAATTTCTCCAAGACTTTTGGGTTTCTAATACCATGATGGGGATGGACCCCAGTCCTAAGTCAAAGTATGATTAAAGTATGTGAAATTAGATTTGCTTCACTCTTTGATATTAGCCAAAAGTGCTCTTCGCAGCACCTTCACAATGTGCCCAGAATTGACTCCTACTGCAATTCATACAGAGTTACATGTATCAGTAGCATATCTAAATAAGGCTACAAATTCTTTTTTATGAGACCCAATGCTCCTACTACTATTGGAACTGTCTGGGTTTCCTTCTTTCATGTTGCCCTTGTTTCTGCCTGCAAATCCGGGTATTTTATGACTTGTGTCTCTCTGTATGTAAGACACTGTAATCACTGGGTGCACCAATTTCAATAATCAGTGGTACTTTTATCTTCTTTCCATGGACTACTATACCTGTGTTTTCTCCCATTCATTTTTTGAACTATTGGTAATGGGTGATCCCATGTGATATAAACTTCATCATTGTCTTTAATGCTTTGTAGCTCATGTTTCTAATGTGTCTCAGCTACTTCAGTATTTTAATGTTTGCACAATCCCCAGTGCAACAGTCATGCCACATTACTATGCCTTTCAGTATACAGGCCCTCTGCCATTAGTGTATCACACCCAGCAACAAGATATGTGACTATTTCCAGTTCTGTTTCACAGAACCTGCATTTGTCTGTTTCTCCCACACATTCAATGAACACTGCAAACCAACATGTATGTAGTCCACTGTCCTGGGCTGCTAATAATAACCTTCCATCTTTTGGTTTAAATTCTTCTCTGCTTAACCATTCCTGGGTCAGATCCTGATCGATGTGTGGTTATTCTGGGAGTTTTCTGTACTTGCAACTATATTAATGTCTTTTCCACATTTCTTGCTTTCTCATCTGATCCTTCTCCTTATATTCTTTTTTTTTTGGCACATTTAGTTGCTGCCTGATTTTTTCTACTTCTGGCTTGGTTTCCATTCTTGCTTGACAGTGATGTGATAATGCTTCTGCTAAACTAAGCAAGGAGGCCATCTTAGATTTGCTCTCTTCATGTTTCAAAGCTTTCACTATGTCTGGATCTGATGAGGTCACCAGATATGTATGAGGCCCTACAACTGCAGATCTATACATGTAATCAATTTTGAGGAGGCCCATACCTCCTTCAGTACGAGGTATCTATAATCTTGGTATACACTGAATTTTATATATTATTTGATAAGTGTGAAGCATTTTTCTTGTTTTCTTGTCCAAGTGATCCAATACCTTTTGGGGCCTATCAGTCACCCTCCAAACTTTTAAGTTAGAACAGGAAGAGCAAATTTGTTTAATAGCTTGGACTTTGTTCCTAGATGTCAGGGCTGTTTTCAGTATTAATTTTAGTCTTCTAAAAATTCTTTACTTGGCTTTGTTTGCATTTGTTCATGTTTTATTATCCGTCCTTCATCATTTCAAAATATTTATATATTTCCTCCTACTCAAGTTCCTTTATATCACATTTTTGCCCCAGACTGATATTTTCTTGGTGCTGCAACCTTCCTGCTTTAAATGTTGCTTTTGTACATTTATCAAGACCAATTGACATTCTTATATCATCTGAGAAAGTTTTGACCACTTCCAGGTGTGCTTTCAGCTCATCTGATGCACTATACAGTTTTAAACCATCCAAAAAAGATGAGACGTCTTTACATTTTGTTGTTGCCAGGGAGCCAAATTATAATCATGACCTAAGCTGTTAAGTGGACAGCTTAATGTGTTAAGGGCAAGACAAAATAAAAGTGATGACAAAGAGTCACCCTGGAATACCCTGCTATGAATTTGTATCCCTGGGATAATAAATTGTCCTTTATTATGGCTTAGCTGCAAAGTGGTTTGCCACATTTTCATGGTCACTGTAATGTAATTGATCAATGTCGGGTGTATCTTATACATCCATAAGCATTTTTTTATCCATGAAAGTGAGATGCTGTGAAATGCTTGTTTTGTAATCTATCCATGCCATACTTAGATTTTCCCATTTTTTTACAATCCTCTGTTATGACTTTCTTTAACAACAAGTGATCCTTTGTTCCATATGACTTTCTTTTGTTACCCTTTTGTTCTATTGCCATTCTTTTGTTCTTCTAAATGACTATAAACTCTGTCAGCATCAATTCCAGTATATAGTTTATACACTGCTGGAAGCCAAGTTATTTGTCTATAGTTTTTAGGATAGCTTGCAGGCTCACTCTTAAAGTGGAGTATCATTTTTTCCTGTTGTTAACCAAGTTGGTGTTTGTTTGGGGTGTGCATATAAGTAGTTCTTACTCAGGGCTAAATTTTCGTGTAATGATATTAATACTTTTAGCCAGAACTTAGGTACTGCATCTGGGCCTGGGGTTTTCCAGTTAGGATCTTTTCTTAATTTTATTTCAATTTCTCTGGTTGTTACTTCATTCTGTACATTTGAACTTCTTGCTGTTTCTTTTACTTCTTAAGTCCATTCAGAATCTTTGTTATGTCCCACAGGGTCCTCATAGATATTTCTCCAAAATGTGTCTATTTCTTCTTTTTTGGTGATGTTTCTATCCCTTTTGTTTTGTTTCCCAGTTTTTTTTATAAAACCTTTTTAGATCATCAATAAATTGCTTGTTTTGTACTTTTCCTTTATATTTATCTGCGTACCTTCTAAGTTTTTCTGCCTGTACTGCTATCTTTAGTTTAGTATTTGCAATAATGTATGCTAGATTCTGGTCTGTTCTAATTCTGCGCATTGCTTTTATCACGTCTGTCTTTCTAAGTATTTTGTTGATCTGTTCCCTCTTCTATACTCTCCTGACAGTGACACTTCTTGCCTTAATTGCTTTATTATTTTCTGTATTCTGTATTTCCTTATTGGCATCTGATTTCTTCCCTTCTTTTCCCTTACTGCCCTGTATTTTTGTGGTAAGACTTTATCTGGTAGTAATGTAGCTGCACATTAATATATCCTATTTACTTCTGTTATATCACATACATTTCTGTTAATAGTCTTGATTGCAGCATTCATTTGTTTAATCAGACTTCTAACATTTTGGGTCTTATTGACTTTCTGTAATCTATTTCTTTTGTCAATATTAATATGTCTATCCATCTCTATTAAATCAAGCAACTCTTCCCTTAGATCTTTCTTCAAAACTGATGGCACATTCTTTATTCTTTATTTCCTGCAGGCATTCTATAGAAAGTTCCAAAACATCTTCCTGTGACATAGTCTCCTCAGCTGAACTGCATCCTGCATTATCCGTTGCTCTTTCATATGGGAAGTCACTGGCCTGTCGCTCCACAACATCGACTGCGGCAAAATTGCCAACATTTCCAGGTCCTTCCCTTGTTGTGAAACTCCATCCAAATTTTTATACTGGTTTTCTACAGAAGGATCCAGAGTATCTTCATGTGGCAACTGATCAGATGCTTCCATTTCGCCTATTTCTTCCTTATTTTGGGGGCTCACTCTTCCATCATGCTGTCTCATTACTAGTGTTGGATTTTCTACACTAAATCCTTCACTTCGCAGGTAAATAGCATGCCCATTTGCAAAAACTCTTAAAAAAAGTGTTTTTTTGCTAATTTTTTTTTTCTGCAAATGCAGTTTGGGGATTTCTCTCTCATAGTGGAAGCACCAGAATTTATCTACTAATCTTGAAGTCTGTTTTGGCTGTATAGAATCACAGTAGACCTAATGCATGCAGTTTCCATTACTGTTGGATAAAAAAGCATAAGTTAGTCTAATTCGGTTTTCAGAAATATGAATATTATATATTTACTCAAAATGACAAATATAAATGACATGATAAACAAACATTTATTATTTGAGTATAACATCAGAGCTAAAACATTATTTGACCTGATTGTGATGCCTGGCACTATTTTGCATGTACTATGCAGATATGACAAAAAAGAACATGCACAACCCACAAATGAGAATTTGCATACAAAATTTTAAAAATGATCTCTTCTTTTTCTTTTGCTGCAAAAAGCATGATATAAATATTTTTAATACTTCATAAAATATTTTCTGAGAAAAAAAATTGCAACTGAAATTAAATAGAACAAGAAATATAACCCTACATATGCTAGAACACAAAAGCATGTCCAGCATGCCACCCCTAAGAATTTACCTTTTCAGAATGGACAGCATTTAACAAGTTAAAAAGAGGCACTCAGACTGCATTGGCATCCCTTTTCCCCTCCACTCTCTTAACTTTGCAATCATTCTTAACACCTCACCTAAGAAAGTGCCAGCATCTGATACTTGTAGAGGATAGTCTCACCCACTGCTGGTGGATATCTGGGGACTTCAGTATTAAATAGTCTGCTCAGAATTCACAGCATACCTGCATCACAATCATTAACTTTTATATTGTATTTGCTTATTAGTGGAAGGACATAACAATCCTATCCAGCCTGTCCTTTTAAGAGCTTTAACATTTTAACTCCCATCCATATTTTCCTTCTGTTTTTCCACCTGTTCTATGCCCTTTTGAAAGCATGTGCAAATTACTGTCCATCACCCATTTCAGAAGTCCTTACCATGGGGTCCACAATCCTCTCTGTGAAAAAGTATCTTCAAGAGTTGTCAGTCCCTAAAATCTGCTGTCTGTGCTCACTCATTGTCTCTGTGTACTTCCTGTTCAGAATGCCCCTTTCACACCACCCTCACAGGATCTTGAACTCATCATCATGTTCACCTATCTCTTCTAGTTTCAGGTGAGAATATCTTTAGCTCTTTTGACCTCTGATCATACTACTTCCCTTCTACTTTAGGCAGGGCCAGCCTTAGGTAAAATGGCACTATAGATGAAAGACTTCATAACACACTCCCAGTAGCCACTTCTTCCTCTGACCCTGGATATATCCCTTGGTACCCCCCATTTATCCCTTAACTTGACCCCCCCCCATTACTCAAATTAACATTTTCTTCTGTTTTACATATTTAGACTTGCTCTATAGTTTCTTGTCTGCTTCCTCTCATGTTACCCTAACTAGCCAATACTGCACTGTAATAACTGTGAACAAAGTAATTAAATCAAGACGTTCCCCAGAAGTCATGGAGTTCTAGATGCTATGAGATGCATTTCATAGCTTTGTTTACTATTTTTTTAATCCAGTAATGCCTGAACAAAAATCAGGCCTAAAGTAAGGAAGAAATTCAACCTTACTCTTTGACTATGCTTTTTCCTGCATCCTTTCAGCACACCCTAATTGACGAGGAATGCAATGTAGTAACTCTTGTGGAAATAATCAAATTAAGCTGGGGGCCTGGGGGCCATTAGCCCTCCCCCAGAAGCCACTGGATTATAGATGCTCTAACGTGCATTTTTAGCTTTTCTTCAACCTTTTGATTCAATGATGGTCTGAATAAAATCAAGTATAAGGAAAGAAATTTAGCCTTATTTTTTTTCTTTCAAAGAAGAAAGCTAAAACAGACCTCACAGCATCATGAATCTCTAACAAGCCAGGTACATTGCAAGATGCATGAATGAACACACATGTCCAAGGCTTAATGTTTAAAGCTGACAAAAATCAGTTCAGAATAAAGTAAGAAGACAAATGCTTGTGAAAATACATAAACCATATTGAGGAATAGTTCTGTACATCTCTGTAGTGTTAGACTGGGATTAAAGAAAAGGCATGTATAACTAGTCATGTTTCAAGTGGCTGATGTAATACATATATATAACATATTTCATACCCATACCCCAGAGGAAAGCCACCTTCCATGCATCTCTCTGATGTGAAAGTGATACAAACCTGAAATAACAAACTGAATAAAGTAAGAAATGTCAGACGTGTATAAACAGAATGCCTAGCTCCAAAGACAAACAGTTATTTATATATATATATATATATATATATATATATATATATATATATATATGTCTGATGATTGAGTGTAAGGAAAGTGAAAATAAAGATCACTGTAATGTGTTTCAGCTTGCTGATTTCAGATAGTACACTGCTCCTAGAAGGCTATTGAGACCTCTGTATACCTCTGAGGTTTGTGAGGAGTGTTAAAAAATAATGACCACGCTATCTCTAACCCCAGCACAGGCTATAACAACCATGAGTGCACATATGTGAGTTTTGTTAGAAAAGCTAAAGAAATAATTATCATTGTCCCCAGCCTCAACACATGCCATAGTTTTCTTTTGTGTTTTTGTGTATGCCTCTGAAGTTTATGAGAAAAGTTAAAATTTGAAAGTAGTTACCATTGTTTTTGAGGGGACATAGGGAGTACAGATTTGATACAATGCTGGTTTATTTGTGTTGGCAGAGTGTAATTTTTTGTTTAATGTTTTTTTTTTTAAAGAAAAATAAAATGGACAGCCACAGTGGTCTACCCTCAATAACAAACTTAACTAAGGTTACTACTTTTTCTAAAGTCTTTCTGCTTAAACTGTTTAATTCAGCCATACTGGGTCAACAGCACCAAACTTCCCAGCCCCTAATGCTAAAAAGTTCCACCAAATTGTACTGTTAAAGTTGCTGTCTGTGTTTAAAAACAGAACATAGATTAGAATTTAAAGCAAATACAAAAGCAATAAAAACGCCTCTTACTGTTCCTGTCTGTGTTTAAAAACAGAACATAGATTAAAATTTAAAGCAAGTACTGTATACTGCTGACCTGGGTCTAAAGGCACCTTTTAGGCTGTCCCCCACAGTAATTTGGCTCCCTCCATATTGTTAAAATTAGCTAGTTTGCCCCAGTATCTTTTTTATTACATCTAAAATAATACCCCAAACACAATAATTTCACTCTGCTCTCCCTCACATAGCTCTGAAAATTATACCCTGCAGCTATAAAATTAGCCTGCAAGTGTGTAAAATACAACTTAAACATAGACTATAAATTGGTGCAAAAAACAAATTAAAATACAGCCAAACATACAAACATACATACCAAAAGCTGAAGGAAATACTTGCAGTCAGTGTTAGCCCCACTCTGCTCGCCCTTGCTGCGCTCGGGTTTGCTCCGCTCCTCTACCTGCCCCCAATTCCCACCCTCTCCCACTAGTGCTACATTTAAACTAAATTTAGCCACTCCCCTCATGCTAAGTACCAATCATCACCTCAAACATCACGGAACAGCCCTCCCCCCTTAACCCATTTCCTTCTCTTCCATTCTTCCACACCCTGTTAGCACACTCAATCATCACAATTAGCCCGCCCCCTTAACAAAATGCAAACAAGTAAAAAAATACTAATTAC
Organism: Protopterus annectens; assembly: GCF_019279795.1. Taxonomy (NCBI): domain Eukaryota; kingdom Metazoa; phylum Chordata; order Ceratodontiformes; family Protopteridae; genus Protopterus; species Protopterus annectens. The sequence continues at coordinate 878,638,321 of NC_056737.1, forward strand.
CCTACTGCCTATACTATTTCTATTTTACCATCTTACTGCCTATGAACAAAAACTTGACCATGGTATTCACTACCCAAATGGTCAAACAGCCATCCTCAACTTCACACATAACACCAAACACTTTACCATCCTCAGCACATTGAATCTACCACCCTCAATAAAATATCACCCCTGTAAAGCCACAAAACATAATCCTAAAGACAAAGACTATATAAAACTTATAAACAAACTCCTAAAGCTTAAAGTATCCTGTCACTATAACCTTTTAACACATGGGGACATCCAGCCCAACCCTGGCACACCCACACCCAATAACCTTTACTCCCCTACCACAACCCCCACAGTCAAGCTACCCCTTTCTACTCCCACTAGTTCCCTCATAGCATTTCACCTAAATATTAGAAGTATTAACAATAAGATTCCCAACCTACACGCCCTCCTAGCAACCCACTCCCCAGACATTATGTCTCTTACTTAAACCTGGCTAAAACCCAGTACTACTGATAATGAGATACTATCTCCAGGATATAATATTCACTGGTTAGACCATACTACAAGGAAAGGACGTGGGATAGCAGTCCTTTACAAAAATACTCTAACTGTTAATAGAGACACCATTCAACCACCCCAATTCAATAATGCAGAACTCCTCATAACCAAACTACAGATTAACCAGAACAAATGCTTGAACAGTGTATGTGCTTACATTCTGCCAGGCAACAACTTAAATACCCTAGAGGATATCCTATACTGGTTATCCACTACCTATCCCCAAGAAACCATAGTTCTTGGTGACTTCAATACCGACTGGCACTCCTGCTCCTCCAAACCCCCCTCACCCCTATAAACTTATCTGGGTTTAAACAGACCATAACCTCTCCCACTAGGATAAGCAAACCGACCAACAGGGAAAGTATCCTGGACTGGATCCTAGTTAATAACCAACCCCAACTGTACACAGCTGGAACTCTCCCCGATGACCTTAGTGACCATTTACTAACCTATATCATAAAACATAAGGCAGGAAACCCTCACCAGACCAAATATAAAACACTTAGAAACAGGAAAAACTTTCACACTGCTATTTTCTTAAATGAACTAAAAGCAGTTGACTGGTCAAAACAAAAAAATCTACCATTAGAAGAGGCTATAGCTCACTTTAACACTAAATTCCTAAGTATCCTTGATTCCCATGCCCTAGAACATACAATAAAATCTTGATCAAACACAGCACCATGGCTCACAAAAGATACCAAATCTAAAATCAAAACTAGAAACAGAGCCTGGACCAGCTGGAGAACAACTAAAGCCCCACTTGACCATCTAAAATATCGTCAACTCAGGAATGATACAAAAAAGTCTATTTTACTAGATAAAAAAACGTCTATCAAAATCTCCTACAAAAACACCAAAACAACCCTCAAAAGTTCTAGACAGGTTTAAATTAACTACTTCATTCAAGTCATTCTACCACCCCAACCCTGGCTAACCACACCCACAGTTCTCCAGAGACCATAGCTGGCACTTATAATAACTTTTTCACTGAAACAATCCAATCCCTAGCAAATCAGCTAACCCCCACAAACTTAAACCACACCCCTAATCTACCCACTAATCAACACCAGTTTAGCTTCCAACCGATAACCACTAGTTTTATCAAAACACTTATAAAAAAACTAAAACCTACCACCCTTGCTGCTGACCTCCTCCCTGCAGAGTACCTACAAATAGCTGCAGATGCCTTTGCATATCCCATATCTATCCTTATCAACAGAACCTTATCCAAAAGCGCTATACCTACCCTCTGGAAAATATCCCACGTCATCCCACTCCATAAAGGTGGTAGTTTTACAGACATATCCAACTAAAGACCCATTGCCATTCTTTCCCCACAAGCCAAAATAATGGAGAAATGTGTACACAAGCAACTAGTGCAATACCTTACACAGTATAACTTACTATCCAACTCCCAGCATGGTTTCAGGCCATACCACAACACCACCTCAACCCTCCTTTCCTTTACTAATGCCATAAACCAAACAGGAATGACAGTAGGCTATCCTCTGCCCTCTTTCTTGACCTATCAAAAGCCTTTGACATGGTCAGCCATGAACTTCTCATTCTTTCTCTAAAATCTATTTTCCTCAATAAGCATGCAGTCCAGTGGTTCCAGTCCTACCTGACTGGTAGACAATAGGCGGTGCTATGGCAGGACAAACTCTCCAGCCAGCTACCTCTCACACACGGTGTCCCTCAAGGCTCCATACTAGGTCCACTACTCTTCTCTATTTTTATCAGCAACCTTCACACTGCTATCCCTAAAGCTACCTGTATTCAATATGCAGATGATTCCACTCTGATCTGCTCAGCCACCTCCCCATCCAAACTGCAAATCCTAACCCAAAATGCATTTAAAACTATTGAGAACTGGCTCACCAACCAATGCCTACTGCTGAACCCCAATAAAACTAAACTTCTACTCTTCATCCTCACTAGTAGATCTGACACACTTTCATTCTCTGTCACATCTAACAATGGTACCAATATCTCTCCAAATCAACACATCAAACTTCTAGGGGTTATCATAGACAATAATCTCAAATTTGACCTACAGGTCAACAAAACCATACAGACCATCAATAAGAAGCTTGGATCACTGTATAGAAACAAGACATTTTTAACCTCACTGGCTAGGACATTTTTAACTTCACTGGCTAGGACTGCAATCGCCCGGTCACATCTACTCTCTTTTATATGCCTTGCCTGTATTCTCAAACCTCAACAAATCTGAACTAGGTAAGCTGTCCCATAGCTGCAACCATATTGCCGGATTCGCCACTGGCTCCACCTATAGAACCCACCACTGCCAGTACCTGAAACAACTAGAGTGGCTAGAACTGCCCAGCTTAATTCAATTCAATCAGCTCTTAATAGCGCACAAACTTCTGTACCATCCTGAGGATACCCCCTCACTTATAAATATTATTAATCCATATAGCAAACCTGAGATCTCTACAGTCAGCCAACAAACTACTGGTCCAAATCCACAAAGCTAATACATCTGCTGGTGAATCCCTGTTTGCCAGCTTTGTTGGCAAAACCTGGAATTCGTTGCCAAACTATATAACCCTACAATCCTCCAAAAGTCTCTTCATAAGAAACCTCAAACAGTATCTCAACGTGAACTGGCTTTGCCCATGTACCAATCCTGATTAAGTTATAAACTGAAAGCATAATCTGTAAATATCATAACATGCAACTACATCACCAAGCTCTATATCCAATCTGATGTCTCTTACTTTTAATTCTGTCTGTCCATGAGAATTGTGAGTCCCTACTAGGGAACACTACTAAACCATTGCACATAATCACTTTGTTTTATATTTTCGAATGTTATCTAACTTCTTGTGTAATCTATGTAAGTTTGTTTATTTGGAGCTTTTCTCCCTGGGCCTCTGCTGAAAATGAACATGTATCCAGTCGAACTATCCCGGTAAACAAATGTAAAATAAATAAATAAATGAACACACTATCCTCAGCCCTCAAACAAACAATAGGAACCTTCTGTGCACACCTCTGTGGTTTGATTGTGAGGAAATTAAAAGAAATAATGAAGAATACTGTCCTCAGACCCCACTCAAGCCACAGCAACCTTCTGTTCACCCTCTAAGCAGGACTGGTTTTTGACATTGTAGAATTCAGGGCAGAGGCCACTGCTAAGCCTTTGTCAAAATCCATTTTTACAGCCTGGGGTATGGGGGCCACTCAGAAGTTGTGAGGGTCTGAATGTTCTGTGATGCATTTTATGCCTTATTTTTGGACGATGCTTTGTTAACTGTTCTCTGTATGTGCCTAGCAATATTGTGTGTGTCACAGGTAAAAAATAATGACTAGGTTACTGGCTGAGTTACCATGGAGGCTGACAATATACCAGCATGTCCCATTGCACATTCAGCTCAGGATGTACAAGTGCATGCCAGGGCAGGGGAAGGTAGGCATAGAAAAATACTCACCTGCAGCAATATGACACTGTCCAGGTGCCTCTATCCCTTCAATGACCATGAGAATGGTTCAGAGTTGTTCTGTTGGATGAAAGGAGAGCCTAATAGACCTGGTGGTTGAGGAAGGGCCCTGTGCGCCATTGATGGTCAGCTGTAAGTAGACGAAGAACAGGAAAAAAAAGGAATCTGGGACAAAGCCCCAAAATAAGTGACAGATGTTATATATTGCTCTTATATGCTTATCAAGCTACTAGAATAACAAGTTTTGCATTAGCGAGTATTGTCTGAAGAGTATGAAGTCTAATGGCTGTCATTATTTATTGACTGTAATTCTCAATGGTTTACCAGAATAAAACATACATTTTATAAGGAACATTACAAAAATATTAAGAAAAATCAGGGACAGTTGAAAGGTAGGAATATCTGATTGCCTGCAAAAATTAAAAAAAAAAACTTATTTGCTAGAAACCGGATCATTCTGTGTAGATGATATATTTCTCTTTCAAACCACCTGCAGATATTCACTGTGCCACCAGCTACAGATTCCCAGTGGTGTTGCTGGCATTACCCTTCATCATTCCAATTTTCTGAGCTTTCTGCTTTGTCTCACCCACCATTTCAACTTCATTTTAGACTTGATCCTGCTAAATTTGAGCTGAAGCTTCTGTGCCCATGATATATCACACATATAGTCTCCATATTAACTGATCACTTAGGCATAGTGCCATTTTCAGAATTCATTATCTGTGTTCACTTCTCTGCAGCAGCATCTTTCCATTCCTGCTTTGTGGTGCTTCTCTTCTCCCCACACTGCGTAGACTTGGTAGACCTCTTTCTTTACTGGTTGTCTCAGCTGTTTACTGTACTGGGTGAGATTTGTCTTATCTTTTGTTTTCTAAAACACACCTTATGCAGAAACTCACCTACTTTAAACACTACTTTCTTTCTCATTCCATCTCTGTGCTGCTTAGTCTTAAGTTGGTCTATGCATGTACAGACTAACTGACCCCTGTTAGCATGGGTGGTATGCCAGGACAATGCCTTCTCTTTGATTTACTATGCCTCTTGATTATCCTTACCCTTATCTCTTTGATCCTTTCTGCCTGATTTGGCCACCCCCTGTTCTGTTTGTCATAGCTCCCTGGCAGGACTAACCTTAGGTAAACTGGCACCCTAGGCAAAGTGATCCATGGCACCTCATCACTACCCACTATACCCCCACATCAGTCAGTGCCCCCATGGTCCTCTTCATCTTGGCCTATCCACAACATCCACATTATTATCCTTTCTTGTGTTTTTTTTTTCTTGCATTCATTCAGTCAACACATCCTAACTAGGCAAGACGGCACTCTGATAACTGAGCATGAAATAAGTGCATTTAGCTGGGGGTCTGGAGGCTGCTTGTCTGCAGAAGGCATAGGGGTTCCAGATGCTCTGCAGTGCATTTTAGAGTTTTTTTTTAAACGATGGCCTAAAGAAAAATCAAGATTAAGGAAAGAAATTTAGTCTTAATTTTCAACTTTAAATACTTTCAACACACCCTATGTGACCACAACAATACTATAATAAATGTGGAGGAAATAAGTGCATTAAGCTGGAGGTCTGAAGGCCACTAGGGCATGGGAGTTCTTCACTCAGCTGCGCATTTTGAAGTTTTTTTTTTTAACAATCATTTTCATCCAATGACAGCCTGAAAAAAAAACAGGATTAAGGGAAGAAATTCAGAGATACTATTTCAACTTTGATTTTTTTTTTTTTTTGCATTTTTGTCAACATGTCTTAATTGACCAAACCTACATCATAATAACTATGGAGGGAATAACTGCATTAAGATGAGCTTCTGGGGGCTTTTGATTTAATGATGGCTTGAAGAAAAATCATGATTAAAAAAAGAAATTCAGTGTTACTTTTTTTATTTAAAAAATAAGTTTTATTCAAAGCTTATTGCTCAAAACTGGCAAAATAGCAGTTCTTAATAAACTGTGAAGACTAATGCTTGTGAGGATACATAAATCATATCTGGGAATTGTACCTGCCTACCAACCCTCTGAGAAAAAAGAGAAAAGTCACCTTCTGTGCATCTCACTGTGGTGTTAGATTGGGATGAAAATGAAGGCACAAATGACTACAATCATATATTTCAAGTTTTATATATATATATATATATATATATATATATATATATATATATATATATATATATATATATATATATATATATATATACACTTCAGAAGACTGAAAGCCCAAAATCTTGAATTTCAAAAGAATGAGACCAAAATCTTGAAAGTTCAAAAGATTGAAAACTCAAAATACTGAATCCCAGAATACTGAAAACACACAGGATACCAGCACTTACTATATTCCAGCACATCTACATACAGAAACAAATAAAATATAAACTTTTTACCACTTCTCCAAGTATAAGGAGGGGGGAAGCCCCCCTGCCCCCCCACACACTCTGCTACTTGAATATATCAACTCCGAGATAGCACTTCACAGAACAAAATGGTAAACATACCATTACGTGTTTCATGACTGCCTGTTGTAACCTTAGTCATGTTCCCTTCTAACTTGCTATACTACAACATATCTCATGTTAGTGTAGTGAAGTGTGATCTCGGAGTTGATATATTTAAGTAGCAGGGGGTGTGAGGGGTGCAGGGGGCATGCCCCCTGCTTATACTTGGAGAAAAGTAATATGGTTTGTCTTGTATTTGTTTCTGTATCTACTTCTGATGGAATATAGTAAGTGTTGGTATCCTGTGTGTTTTCAGTATTCTGAGATTCAGTATTTTGAGTTTTCAGTCTTTAGAACTTTCAAGATTTTGGTCTTAGTCTTTTGAAATTCAAGATTTTGGGTTTTCAGTCTTCTGAAGTGAATCCGTACACACACACACACACATATATATATATATATATATATATATATATATATATATATATATATATATATATATATATATATATATATATATATATATATATATATAAAGACAGCCACCATCGATATACCCCTCTGATGTCAGACTAGGACAAAACTGCAGAAACAAATATAACATATTTCAGCCTATTGCTATCAGACATATTTAAGCAGCATGCTTCCTTATGATAGCCACCTACATATGCATCAGATGTTTTATAGTATCAGATGTTTTATAGTGAGGAAAATGAAAAAAAAATAATGGTATCACAGTAATATTTTCAACTTGCTACTTCTAGCCAGTACATTCATCCCATACAAGCTATAGTGGTACTTTGTGCATACCCCTGAAGTTTATGACGAAAGTTAAAGAATAATGACCACTCCATTCCCAGCCCAATGCAAGATATTGTGGTTTATGTACAATTCTGTTGTTTAGGATAAACAATAAAGAAATGATGGCATCATCCCCCAGTCCCCACCAAGATACAGAGACCTTCTGAGCATGCCATTGAGCAGGCACAGTTTTAGACTAGGTGGGGTTCAGGGCAGAGGTCATTACTAAAGCTGGAGTCAAAAGCCACTTCTATAGCCTTAGGCTCTGGGGGTCACTACACCCCCACAAACTCTAAATGACTGAACGTTTTATGGTGCATTTTATGCCTTAATTTTCTTGAGATAATTGTTTAAACTGAGCACATGACAGCAAGATCAGTTACTTTCATCCAGACAACCCCCATCCAAACAGTTCTAGACAGTTCTAGGTATGATTCAGATGTCTTGTCATCATAAAAATGCATGGTTAAGTGATTTATTCCACCTTTGCTCCACACAAATGACTGTCTGACATTAAAGCATTCCAAGCTGCTTCACACAAATCACATTAACCCTGCAAAGGAAAATAATGAGCAAACAACAGCAGGCAGCTAATCATCTTCCTCCACAGACAGCCCCACCAATTATTCCTACTTTGATGTGCATATCAGATGTCAAGTTAAGTACTACATCTTTCTTTACATAAATGTATACCAGTCCTGCAAAACCAAATAGTGGCTGTTTAAACTGAGAAAAATAACAAGAGGGTCAATTACTTTCATCCAGCCACTTCTGTGCACAGTTTAAATGTGTGATTGTGATAAAACAAAATAGTCAAGTAATGCATTTCACCCTTGCTCCAGACAGATGGCAGCCACTCATTAAAGTTTTCCAAGTTGCTTTACACAAATCACAAAGGCAAAATAATGAGCAAACAAAATCAACTAGTAATTTTCTTCTGCAGATAGACACAAAGACAGTCAGCAATTATATCTAGCTTGTGGATATCTCGGATGACTCATGAGATCTAACATTAGAATTAGTGACAGACTCATGGCAATCAGACTCCAGTGTAAGGATAGGTTACTATTCATAATCACAGCCTATGCCCCACAGTAGGGTTGTGATAGTGAGGAAAAGAGTGCTTTCAGAAAGTCATAGCAGGATCTACTAGATAAAGCAGAGCAGCATGAATTGGTATTGATAACTGGTGACCTGAATGCACATATCAGGACTGACAGAATAGGATATGAGGATTTTTGGGTCCATGTGGATAGAAGTAGAGGCCATTCTAGACTTTTATTGGACAAATGACTTGATGGTGGCCAACATATGGTTCAGCAAGAGAAACCATCACAACATCATATGCAAGAGTGGCCAACATGCAACTCAGGTAGATTTCCTCCTAGTAAGGAAAGGGCACTAAGTTAGAATCAGCAGTTGTAAAGTTATCCCTATTGAAACAGTCAGCCCACGGCATAAAGCACCGGTTGCCACAATCCACTGCAAGCAATGATTTGGGAAGGCTCTAAGGTCAACAGAGACAAGTCTGAAGACTTGGAAGTTGACAGGAGAGAAAGCACAAGAGTTTAAGGAATTACTCAGGGATCTAGCACTTCAGAAAAAAAACAGGAAACTGGTGGAATTGGAAAAGAATGCCAGTGTCTTGAAACAACATCTGTAAGGATTATAGAATAGATATGTAGCCGAGTCGAGTAAGGAAGCAATGTACATAAGGAGTGCTGGTGATAGAATGCAGAAATCCACAAAGTCATCAAAAGAAAGAAGGAGTGCAGGAAAAAGTGGGAGATAAACAAGATGGATCAGGCTAGGAAGGAATACTGGTTGGCATACAAAGAAGCAAAAAGAAGAGTTGCAATAGCAAAGAGCACGGCATTTGAGGCACTTGACTAACGTCTGGAAAGTGATTCAGTAGATGGCATAAAGAAACTCTATCAGGTTGAAAGGCAAATACAGAAAGATAAAGAAGATAGCCAGACACCCATGAAGAGATAACAGCAACAACCTTCTCACCAGTCTTCAGGACATCAAAGGTAGATAGAAGGAGTACTTCCAGCAGCTTCTGAATTATGAAAACCCCACAGAAGCTGTACTGCCCCAGACACAGCCTACAATGAAAAAAGAAGAGGTGCCCACCTTTGAAGAAGTAAGAATAGCATTAAGGAAAATGAAGTCAGAGAAAGCAGCAAGATCAGATGTAGTTAGAGCAGATATAATCAAAATGTTGGGTGAGATAGGGGAGAAATGGCTCTAGAGGGTACCCATAGCAGTATGGAGAGGAAGGTGTTTCTCGCATGACTGAAGAATAAGCATACTAGTGCCAGTGTACTAGAAGAAAGGGGACATTCACAACTATGAACAACATTCTGCATGAAAGTTCTGGAAATGGTGCTTGATGAAGAAATTCTCAGAGAAGTAGAAATTAAGAAGGTAGATGAGCAGTTCAGTTTCTGATCAGGATGCAGCACAACCAACATGATGTTTGCAGTGACACAGATAGTTGAGAAGAGCTAGAAATCAGGAAAGAGTCCAACTGGGAATTCCTAGACTTGGTGACAGCAGATGGCAAGGTTCAAAGAAAGCTGATTTGGACAGTTCTGTAGTGGCTCAAAGTCCCAGAAACATTGGCAGAATTAGTCCAGACTATGTACAAGGACCAGATGTCTCAAGTGCAAACAGTGTTTGGTCTCACAATGGGGCTTCCAGTGGGAGCAGGTATGCATCAGGGTTCAGCTATGAACCCACTGTTGTTTATACTGGTGGAGGACTACATTAACAAACAGGTAAGAGGGCACAACAAAGTTGCTGTATGCAGATGATGTGGCATTACAGGCAGACTCTGAGCAAAACCTTCAGCAAAAGATAGGGGAATGGAATGCAGAACTGAAGGCACATGGGATGAAAATGAGTACAGATAAGACAGTTGTAATAGCAGCAAACAGGGGAAATCAGAAGAAGCTGAGAAATGAAATAGAAGAGAAAATAGTGAAACTGGTTAACTGCTTCAAATATCTGGAAGGGTTGGTTGAGATGAAGGGAAGTCTGAATGAGGAGGTCAAAGCTAGAATCATGTGGCTGCAGCCACCTGGCACAGAGTGTCACATGTAGTGTATGACAGAAGAATGTCAAAGAAGCTGAAAATAAGGTGTAAAAAACAGCAGTGTGATCAGTACTACTGTATAGTATGGATACCTGGACAGTAAAGACAGAGCAGTTGAAGAAGCTGGAGGTGATAGAGATGAAGTACCTGAGATGGATGGTAGGATGCACAGTATGGAACAGATGAAGGAAAGAGGACATCAAAGCAAAAGCCAAAATAGCTCCAATTGCAGAGAAAGTCAAAGAGAGCATATTAGGGTGGTTTGGGCACATGTGCAGAAAAGAAGAAGACAATCTGGTGAAGAAAATTTGGGACAGATAGGAAGAAGGCAAGAGGAAATGAGGATGTCCAGCAAAGAGATGGAGGAATTGCATGAGAATAGACATGTGACAGTCTGGCATGACTGTTGAAGAAGGTAGGGGAGTGGCATTGAATCAAGAAAGATGGCGACAACTGATGCAGCACCATGACCCCATGTAGAAAGTGGGAGAAAAGGATTAGATTATGCTTTTTATATCTATATATTTCTATCTGTCTTTCTGTCTATGAATGTATTACGAAATATCAAAGTATAACATCGAACATCAAATCATTGATCCCAAAAAGGATCAAAATGAAAAAACCTTAATTTTTTTTGTAGGGGCACAAGCCCTCTACATTCCATACTCCCTGCTAATTATATATACCAACTCTGTGATCACATAACAGTGGGGCAAGGGCAAATTTTCACTCCCGATGTTTCCTGGTCTACCACAAAATAATGCCAGCAGAAGTGATAATATGACTATTCGGTCACTTCTGCTTACATTATAGACAGTTGCTATTATGAAGTTAACCAAATGCAGTGTTCCCATAAATAAATAAATATATATATATATATATATATATATATATATATATATATATATATATATATATATATATATATACATTATTTTTTCAGCATACTTATCAACAGTCCTTGGTTGTGCTTATTTTTTTCTCTGACATCCCTTGCTAAATCAGTGAGGATTACACACTATAATTATCAGTCAGAAATTACAGTTTCATACTCTTTATTGTTCATAAAATGCAAGTTGAAGCACAAAACTGGTTGTTCTATTAATTTCTTAAGTAGTAGCATTTAAAATATGTCCCTGATTTTGAGCCTTTATTTTTCTCCTCCACCCATCCCACCCCTCATTACTTTTTTTGTTTCCTCTTATCTTTATCAGGGTATGCTGGCAAACATATCTGGTTGATCACTGTGGTAAAAACACTCTGTCTCCAACTTTTAGTACTTTGTCCTTTTACTACAGTGTTGTCAGAATCAACTATTTCTGCTGGTAGGATTGCATCTTTTCTATTAAAGGTCTTGGCTGCTTTCTCATGGCCAGGTTTGGACCATACACACAATGTGCCCTTTCAGTTAACACCTCCTACTGTGTAATACTAGTCCATTTGTGCTTTTCATAAAATGAATACAGACTGTTCCTTTGAGTTTTTCTGGTACAGCAGAAATCTCAGGTTTTCCCTATGTGCTCTATCCTCTAATTTTATAATTTTTTGAAACATCTCTTCTTGAGAAGTCTCATATTCAACAGCAAACAACAGATGACCTGGACCACCAGGCTGATAAAAAAACAGTAGTTTAATAAAATGCAGTAGGTTAGCGCTTTCAGATTTAAAACCTTCATTCAGACATCATACAATAGTTATGAACACCTTTTAAAATACATGACAGCCAATCAAAGACTCAATAAAAAGCCCTCCTCTTTTTTAAAAAAAGGCTTAATAGAAATAACACCATTCAAGCCAGGTGCTCTATCAGCACCCAGACTGATTATCCATCTAGTTTCACTACATTCTGTTATATTCCTCGAATCACCCCTCCCCTCCTGGTTGGATGAATAACCTGCAAAACCATAAAAGAAAATATATGCCCAGGGTATTGCTTTACATGCTGATACAGAGCATTATGTATATTAGCTGTACGTATAGCTGACATATGTTGTAACACCCTGTCTTTCAGTCTGCAGTTCGTTTTGCCGACATAAAATGAACAACATTGCATACAGTCAGCCAAGTATATAATATTACTAGTCAGTCAGCATATTGTTTCAATGAATAACTCTTTTCAGACAGTGGATGGATAAATGTGTTGTTATGTCTAATATATTGGCAAGCTTTACAATGTCTACAGGGGAATGTCCCTTGTCACCCGATGACAGGTTTCCTAACCCCCTGTTGATCTGTACAAAGCAAATCCTTTAAGTTCTTACTACGTTTGAAACAAAATGTGGGTTCCTGAGTTATTAATGCTTTCACTCTATCATCTGTTAACAAGATTTTCCAATTTTGATGAATAATGTCACATATACCTCCCACATTATTACTATAACTCAAGGTAACTCATAGGGGCTGCCTGCTTGCACCAGTCTCCCTGTCATGCAACTGTACATTTCCAGAAAACCAAGGTTTTGCTTTGTTCAGCCTATCTTCTTTATTTTTATTAAATGCCCACTGTATTATATGTTGGTTGTATCCCCTTGCTTTTAAATTCAACATCAATTCTGCAGACTTCTCTCTATATGTCTCATCATTGGTGTATAACCTAGATGTTCGAAAAAATTGCCAATAAGCAATATTGTTAAATATATATCTGGGGTGCATGCTATCATAGGCTAGGAGAGTACTTCTCCAGTGTTCCTTCCTATATAACACAGTCTCAATCCATTTGTCTGTGTTTTTCATCACCCGGACATCTAAGAAATCTATAGTTGTATCCAAGAGAGAAATACTGAACCTCAAGAAATCAGTGGTGCTTTCCAGGTAGGTACCAAACTCATAGAGTTGTTCCTGTGTCCCTGTCCAAAGCAGGAATACATCGTCCACAAAACGGACAAAGTAACTCAGGTATCCCCTCCATAAATGATTTGCCTTAAATATTGCTTGGTCCTCCCAATATGCCAACACTATGTTGGCATATGAATTTGTGCAGGGGGTGCCCATGGCCACACCCCTGCTCTGATGATAGAAACAATTATGATACATAAAAATATTGTTGCTCAACACACAATCTAACAATAAACATTCACTGTCAATATCAACTTACTCAAAATTTGTACCTGTTGCAAAAAGGCCTCAATGGCCATCAAGCCATATTCTTTTGTAATTACTGTGAACAGACTGTTTATATACAGGGTTACTAACAAATAATTCATGCAGTCAGCATTGAGACCTAAGTGGCTGTGTAAAGATTGCAAAAAGTAGGCTGTATCCTTTAATATTCTAGCTACAGAAACCAAACACTTCCTTAGGTGAGTCTCTACCCATATGGAAACATGTTCAGCAGCCCACCCCCCAGATACAGTTGGATGTAATGGTGAGTTCCTGGGATCTTTGTGTATTTTCGGTAGAGCTTTGAACAATGGAACAACAGGATGTTCAATCAATATAAACTTAAAAGTATCTTTATTAATAAGGTTGCTTAACCTTAAGTTGGAGAACTCATGCTTAACTCTACCAATAATCCTGTTGATATCAACTGGTGTTAACTGTTAAGCATCTGAATCCCTTAACAACATAAAAACACTGTTATGATAGAATTCACTGTTCATAACTACAACTGCCCCTCCCTTGTCAGCAGGTTTTATTGTGATATTCTTATTCTCCATAAGTGCCCTTAATGCTTGGCGTTGTTCCCAGTTCATGTTATGAAAAACATGCTTATTTTTTGTATTCAAAAACTTAGAAATATCATCTTCACAAGTTTTCATAAAAGTTTCAACCACTTGACAGACTGGGGGGTTAAATGTATTCGGTTGCCTATGAGTACAGTCCCTAGGAACAGATTCTGCACCATAAATATGTTTCAATTCAACATTTCTGCAAACATTCTTAAGTCTAACACACAGTCACTAAAATTTGACCCTGTACTTGGAATGAATGTAAGTCCCTTGCTCAAAACATAATTTTCAACATCAGATAAAATGTAATCAGAAATATTATATACATTACAGTCAATATTGCCATTGGCAGTCAGATGGATGTTTTTCGCCTCTTTGCATTACGATTCAATGAACGACCTCTGTTCAAGTTCTCTTTCTTCTTCACAGGTAAAACGTGAAAAGAGGAGCTCATGATTCTTGGTCGAGCTCCCAGCACATTAGCACTGTTTAACACCATCTGTATGGTGTGAGAAGTCCCTTGTGGCTTTGTCTGCTGCTGGTTAATCACCTCCACAGTAGAGTCTTGCCTAGGTGCTATGTCGACGTTTGATGATGTCATCACTTCCATCCTGGTCCCTATATCAGCTCCATTGCCTCTTACACCTGAGTTTAAGGTGGAATGTTCATTAGCCTGCCGATTAGATGTCAAAGAAGACTGATTCCATGGAGGGACATCCCTTGACCATGTGAAAGTATGCCCCTGCACAAAATCCTTATAGTCTCTTGAAAGTTGTTTCATTTTAATATGTTGCAGTTTTGAGTCATAAGCTGACACAGCACAATACAGGTCATTAAGCTTAAACTCATGGTATTCCTCCATAAATCGCAACTCTGTCTCTGCTGTGATTCAATTGAAATCACTAGTTCTTTCTCCATGGGTAAGAAGAATTCTATCAGAAAATGCATGTAGGCAAAACTAGTGTCCAGATTAAGCTGTTGCCATTTGGCCAACAAGGTAGGATGCCGTTCCCCATATGTGGGCATGCAGAGCACCCTCATGCCTCTAGGAACAATTTTATGGTGCAAACATGCCTCAAAATGCAGTCTTTGCCACTGAAGGCGTTTCAACTTATACAAGTCCTTTTCTAAGGCTTTCAGTTGTTCCAAAAAAGAGACATCACTCTCAAGCTCTTCATTATTCCCCAAAGGGGGCACAGTTATGTTGGCCAAGTTTAAATTCAACAGCGGATTATTATCATTGGCAATAAGTTGCTTAATTCTCTCTTTACTTACTTTGGCAGCAGTAGACAATACTATACGATAGCTCAACTCAGTGTCCTCAAGATATCATTCAGCCATGTATACAAAGACAACACAAAGTCAGAAACAACCAAAAAACACAACTGTAGACTTTGCACTTAAGGTCCAGCTTCACAGCAAATTCCAACAGCAAAAAACAGATGATCCAGACCACCAGGCTGATAAAAAAACAGTAGTTTAATAAAATTCAGTAGGTTAGCGCTTTCAGGTTTAAAACCCTTCTTCAGACATCATACAAAAGTTATGAACACCTTTTAAAATACATGACAGCCAATCAAAGACTCAATAAAAAGCCCTCCTCTTTTTTAAAAAAGGCTTAATAGGAATAACACCATTCAAGCCAGGTGCTCTATCAGCACCCAGACTGATTATCCGTCTAGTTTCACTATATTCCGTTATAGTTCTCAAATCACCCACCCTCCTGGTTGGATGAATAACCTGCAAAACCATAAAAGAAAATACATGCCCAGGGTGTTGCTTTACATGCTGCTCCAGAGCATTATGTATATTAAGACAGGGTGTTACAACATATGTCAGCTATACATACAGCTAATATACATAATGCTTTGCATCTGCATGTAAAGCAATACCCTGGGCATGTATTTTCTTTTATGGTTTTGCAGGTTATTCATCCAACCAGGAAGGGGGGGGGGTGATTTGAGAACTATAACGGAATGTAGTAAAACTAGATGGATAATTAGTCTGGATGCTGATAGAGCACCTGGCCTGAATGGTGTTATTCCTATTAAGCCTTTTTTAAAAAAGAGGAGGGCTTTTTATTGAGTCTTTGATTGGCTGTCATGTATTTTAAAAGGTGTTCATAACTTTTGTATGATGTCTGAAGAAGGGTTTTAAATCTGAAAGCGCTAACCTACTGCATTTTATTAAACCACTGTTTTTTTATCAGCCTGGTGGTCTGGATCATCTGTTTTTTGCTGTTGGAATTTGCTGTGACGCTGGACCTTAAGTGCGAAGTCTACAATTGTGTTTTTTGGAAGTCTCATATTCAGCCAGCCTTTTTTCATTTCATCCTCTGATTTTTGCAGTTTTATCAGTTCATGTGAATATCTGTTTAAAAGTTCTTCCATTTTGTCCAGCCTTTTGTTATTTGAGCTGATATACTCCTTCTGTGTTTCATTTGTTTTAATCAGCTCTGAGAACATCTGACTTAATTTTTTTCCTCCAGATTAGTAGACGTTATGTCTTACACCAAAGCTGGAGCTTTTACTGCTTTTTGCTGAACAGCTGCAGGACTCTTCCCAGACAATATTTTCTCCTCACCTTTTGTGATTGATTTTCTTTCAGGTTCTCTGAACTTTTTCTTTGCAGGCATCCAGGCAGTGCACTTAGTAGTCAATAACTGAAATTTACTCAAAAAAAATTCATTGACTGTCTTTTCTGAGTTTCTGCTTTCATATTGGGAGAGCTGAAATTAAGCTGTTACTCAGTGTGCAGACATCTTGGAAGTACAAAGGTGCATTCTGTTTGTGTGGTTTGTCTAATACTTTTCATGCTCACAGCAAAAGAAGGAATGTACACTTTATAGCCTCACTGGAGTGTGACAGGGGAAAAAATAGCTGTTTTAGCAATGTGGTGGACAGTAGTAGGAAGTTGAGGGTCTGGCCATGCCAAATGCTCAGCTATAAGAAACTTGAAGTTTGGGGTGTATTATCATCTTTACATGCAGTTCATCGAAAAAGGAAAGGGATGCGACTTTACATCAATGTCAGTTTTGTCAAAAGCTGTATGTTTATGTAAAAGCAAGGGAACAGAATAGTGGGGTAAGAATTTTTTCTTTTTAGTGCTGTATGATTTTGTTATTTAGTATGTGCAGAGAGGCGGTAGGTAGAATGAGATTGCCAATACCATGGGATAAGGAAGTATCTGATAAGAAGATTCAGTCTTTGTTAACTGATAGGAGTTAGTGTGCAGCGTGTGCTAGGCTTAGTGTACAACTTTCCCATACTAAAAAAGTGCCTCCCCATCCCATGACACTCAACACATCTCTTCTGTTTTCCAGTTTCTTCCCATTGCTGAAAGTGTTTGTGCAATTTATTTATTTATTAGTTGACTGGGATAAAACACAAAGCCCATTGGATAATGCAGATGGGAGGGAGCATAGAGACATGCTATCCCTGCAAAAACAATTTTTTTTGTTTTTCTTTGTTTTTTAATGGATTGGGCTCTGCATGTTGTAGGTAGGGCCATGGCTGGGTTCTAAAAGCCCCTGACTTCCTTGTGTTGTCTTCAGGAAGGTGTTCTTTTCTTTTACCTTGTTTTCAGGTGTTGCAATCTCTTTCACAACTTGTTTTCTTCTTTTCTTGTTGTCAAAGTGAAGCCTTTTTGTATCCAGACACCTTAATTTCTGGCAGGGTGCTTAGCCATTGTGGTCATTCTTTTGCTAGGCAGCAAGAGCCCAGCAAAAGAAATACCACAATGGCTAAACACCTTCACTTCTGGCAGGGTGTTTAGCCATTGTGGTCATTCTTTTGCTGGGCTCTTGCTGCCTTTTGGCTTTGGGACAGTTACATCCTTCTTACTGCGTGCATATTGTAGCTGATTGTTTGTTTATGCATTACTTCTGTGAGCTACAACTTTCAAAGCTCTGTTAATTGGACTGACTTTCTTACATGTTTGAATCATCAACATTAGCTGCTTTTTAAGCCTCTGTAGTTTCCTGCTTACTATTCATAGTTTTGTTACAGTTAAAACATTTCCTTTGGTAGCTGTTTAGAGGTATTTTGTTTAGTTTTAATAAAGCTGCTGTCAACTGTTGTTTTTCTTTTTTCTTTTACATTGCTAAATATTGTTTAATATATTTCATTAAGTTGTTTCCTTATGATTATGCCTTGTAAAGGGCTATGTTCATTAGAAGGCAGAGAATCCAATTTAGGCCATTTCGTCTACTGTGTTTATAAAGTTCCCTTGAACTTCAAGCTTCAACAGTGTTGCCTGCTTCCCCACTGGCCTTGATGTCTCACCTCTGACGTAAACAAAATCACAAAGGCTCATCCAGACTCTGCTACACTTTGCTGTGAAGGAAAGGTTAGTTTGCTGTTATTTTTTGTATTTCTGTATTGCCTTTCTATATTTTGAATACTGTAGTTTGTTTTCTTTACCTTGTGTTTTGCTTGCATTCTGTTTAACAGCATATTAAAACTTCAAAAGAGACCACAGCTCTCTCTGTTCTGAGTCAGGCAGAATTTTTCCCTTCCCTCCCACCCATTTAAGTTGTCTTGTTAAATACCACTGTCTTTCTAGTTGCCCGCCTCTTATGTTAATCTGACCATATATCTCATTTCTCTCTACTTTCACTGGCTTATGTGAGTAATCACAAAACCATCACTTTTGAAATCCCACCCCTTCAATTATTTAAATTTATTGGCCATCCTACAGTATTTCATAGTACCAAAATACAAAAGTAACCACCCCTTTCAGTCCATCTTGCTGTTTTAAAATAGTAACTCTCCACTAAACCTTAACTTTTTAAACAGGTAAAACTCAAGTTACCTACTTTCATATCTAACTTCTCTAGTGCACACTGCAGAGTGCATTCTTCTCAATCTTACCTTTAAGCATCCCTGTTACTAGCACTTTCTCTAATACCTAAAAAGATCATGTCTACTTGACTCCAAGTAGACTTTTCTCTATCTGTTAAACCTAGCACTTGCTCCTACAGTACTTATTACCTTGATACGGCACTCTTATAGATAGCACCCCAAAAGGCAAACCCCCATTTCTCGGTCACTCAGGTCGCCCGGCATCTCTTTTAAACTTTTGTTCTCTAGTCCTTCTCGCATGTCGAGGGATCAGTTGCTAGTGTCCTCTCCTGCTCAGCTGGTGAACCTGGGAATATTGAGGCAATGTTACAATTGCCTCATGTACACAGACAACCCTCTCCTCCTCCCACAAAACACAAATACATGCGAGAGATGCAACTATACGGCCAAACTGGAGGCTGAGCTCTCTCAACATAGGACTGGCAAGACCAGTCAGGAGGAGAAGGTTACCACACACACTATAGACCCAGTCTCACATAGTACCATCACAACCTCAAATCATACACATAAACACACAAAGACATACTCGGGCTCTGATCAAAAATCTACCAAAACAGCAGAGGCCACCAAAGCAGACACCCAAACAACCACCACCTCAGAACACAACACCTGCAACACATAGACCTCACAGTCAGAGTGTCAAACAGTCACAGCCCTTAAGGCCAAACACAATGCCAGACACACTAGTCATTGGTGACTCCATAGTCAGACACACTGACGTCCGCTCACCAGACTGAGTAAGGAGAAGGTCACAGTAAGCTGCCTGTCGGGCTAGAATCCGCCACATAACGCAAGCACTCAGGTCTCTCAACAGCCAGTACAAATATGACTCAGTCATTGTTCACCCTGGTGTAAACGACCTGAGACGCACCTCCTTGGACTACATGAAAAGAGACATTGAGGAGCTCTCTGATTATGTAGCCCAGGCAGGTATGACCCTGACCTTGAGCAGTATCCTACCTTCACCAAGAATGATGCCACAATACAGAGATAAGATGATCAGCTTTAACAATTGGCTTAAACTCTGGTGTCATTCAAAGGGGATCCAATGTCTGTCTGCCTGGGATGACATGCTGGACAAGCCACGCTGCCATGAAGGGACGGCTTGCACCTGTCACCCTGGGATTCCGGATATTGGCAAAGGCTCTTGCCACCCCATAGTGCCTTTTTAGGCAAGGCTCAAATTCTAAACCTACCACCCTAGAACACAAAAAGGAAAAACTAAGGGTAATGCTGCTCAATGCCAGAAGTCTAAATCTCAAAATGCACGCACTCGAGGCCCTTCTCAGTATGGAGAACATCGATGTCTGTGCAGTGACAGAAACCTGGTTCAAGGCTCCTGAGAGCACCCCAGCACTATCAGGTTTTACCTCTTATCATGCGTTCCGCCCCAAAATCCGGACAATACCAAGAAAGGAGGGGGTATCCATATTCATCAAAGACACCCACACCTCAAGACTGGTGGCAACGACGATGCATCGGAGACCATCCAGGTGCAATTAACCATAGGCAAGACTGCTCTGCAAATTGTAGCATGTTACAGGCCACCCTCACAAACTCAGGAACCTCACATGGCCTTCCTGAAAACACTAGAGGGATAAATGTATCACCAAACACCATCATACTAGGTGACTTCAATTACCCTAATATAGACTGGGAACACTACTCAAGCCCAAACACCCTAGCCCAAAAGTTCCTGGAATTCATAAACTCAAATGCCATGGAACAACTAGTCACCATCCCCACAAGAGGAGAAAACATACTTGATCTCATCATCACGAACATGGGAGCACAATGTTCAACACCGGAAGTATACCCCTCACTGGTGAGATCAGATCACAAACTAATCTCGCTGGAGGTCCTCATCCCACCCCCACCTGAAATAAAAAAGACCACAGTAAAGAACTTCTCGAAAGCCGACTTCACACTTCTAAAGACTAGTGTGGTCTCCTTTAAGGCCCCGAGCCGACGGAAAACAGTACTCAAGCCGCTGAATCACTTACAAATGCCTTCTACCAGCACCTGCAGGACTGCATGGATAAGGCAATCCCAAGCAAAACAAAGACTCTTTGTATCAAAGGCAAGCGTCCACTCTGGTGGACCCCAGCCATAAACAAACTCTACAACAAAAGGAGGAAGCTTCTACAAGATAGAGCAAAATCCTTAAAAGGTAAGACACCCTTGATCACTATAAGTAAAAAACTAAGAGCTCTCATAAAATCATCCAAAGCAAATTTTGAGAGAAAAATAGCTAAAGACTCAAAAGACAATCATAAGGCCTTCTTTAGCTATGTTAGAAACCTGGAAGGAAACTCCCAGATATGCTCAGAACTAGTTCAAAATGATGTGAAGATTACTGATCCTACAGACATTGCCAACATACTGGCTGACAGGTTCAGTGCAAACTTCTCCCCTCCCCAAAAGGAGAGATATCTATACCAAGCGATTGCAGCCCCCAAACATCTCCAACGCCCAAGTGAGAACTGCGCTCGCCAAAGCAAAAAACACAGCATGCATGGGACCTGATGGTGTCCCCGGCTGTGTGCTCCACGAACTCAACGAGGAATTAAACCCACAGCTAGGACAGCTGTTTAATCATAGTCTTACCTCTGGATACGTACCCAGGAGTGGCGCACTGCAACTGTGGTCCCACTTCACAAAGGCGGTGCCTCCACCGACCCTGGAAATTACCGGCCCATTAGCTTGACAAGCCTTATCTGCAAAGCCATGGAGAGGATCATAATGGACCTCATAAATAAAGACATAGGGAATTTGCAGACTTTGGATCCATCCCAGTTTGGCTTTGTCAAAGGCAGATCATGCCTTCTAAACTTGGTTGACTTTTTCGAAGCAGTCACCAAAGCCATTGATGAGGGAAAGGCAGTCCATACAGCCTACCTCGATCTGGCGAAGGCCTTTGATACAATACCCCACTCGGGTATCATTGAAAAACTCATCAGCTTAAATGTTAACCCATACATCACAAGATGGGTTGCAAACTGGCTGAGTGACAGAACCCACAGGGTCAGAGTTGCTGGCGCCATGTCAGACTCAAAGCCTGTCACAAGTGGTGTACCACAGGGCTCAGTCCTGGGCCCACTCTTGTTTGGCATCTACTTTTCCAAGTACAAGCAAACACAGGAGGGTTATGGCTGACAAAGTTTGCAGATGACTGCAAACTGGGCCATAGTAGAAAACACATCTGACACAGATATCCTTCAGAAGGGTCTCACAGAAACGGATAACTGGTGCCAGAGCCATGGCCTAAAGTTAAATGCCAAAAAATGCATAGTCATACCCTTCGGGAAAAACAAGGTTACCCCTAGCTACCAAATAGGTGGCAATCCACTGAGTACAGAAGAAGTTATCAGGGACCTGGGGACCCAGGTTGATAGTAGTCTGTCATTCGACACCCATGTAGCTAAAGTAGTTAGGAAGACCTTCTACATTGCCCACCTTATCATGAAGGGATTCTCATCTAGATCAAGGGAGGTCATAGTCTCCCTGTACTCATCACTCATCAGACCAATGATTGAGTACAATGCCCCATTCGAATGTATCTGACCCGACACTTGCAGCAGCTGGAGAGGCCACAAAGTTCCTCACCAAAAGGATAAAGGGTCTCAAACATCTGTCCTATGCTGCCCGACTGAAAGAACTCCAGCTCTATTCAGTCGCACCGCTGCTCAGAGGTGACCTTTGCCTAACATACAAGGCCATGTCAAACCCAGATTTGATGAATATGCTTCACCTCAAAAATCTAGATCCGTCAGAGCCACAAGGGCGGGAGACTTAAACCTCGACACGGCTATTAATAGGACGTGCTGGAGGGATAGATTCATCACCCAAAGACTCCCTATGCTGTGGAATAAAATCCCGGTATATGTGAGGCAGAGCACCTCGCTGGCCTTGTTCAAGAGAAATCTTGACCAATGGATGGGAGATCGCAGATATACCCCAGGGATTACCTCAGTGTCACTGCTCAACAGAGGCACAGCAAAATAATGGGTATAGTTCCCCATACTAAAGGGGTGGCGTAAGCCACAAAACTATGGGCTAGGCTTGTAAATGCCCTCGGGCAGATAGCCTAGTATGAACCTATGAACCTATGAACCTAAGACCATTAAACAACCTAGGCCTTGTCCAGCTAATAAAAGAATGCACCAGATACAATTTCAAATCAGACTGTCAAACCCTTCTAAACGTATCTCTCAAATGCCCAGATTTTTCCAGAATGTTTTTTTACCACATATTTTTGGTATCTTCTTCATAAATTTTTTTTTCTGGCAAATCAGTGAGGACTGAAGTCACCAAAGAATGGCAGACATTTGATTTTCATACTTCATATCCTTAGGAAAATGCATTCTGATGCAAACCTGTTATTCTACCAACTAAATTTATAAGAGCACTATTTAAAATCTATCCCTATTTTTGTGCCCCCCCCATTAGTTTTGGCCTTGTCCATATGCTTCCAGATCTCATCATTAAAAACAATCTAATAATATCTCTCCCCTTTCCATCCTCCTCCAATATTTTAGTGATCACTGTATCATTACCTTTTTTATCTACACACCTTCAAAGAATCCTCCACCAAAATTAATTGCATTCCATCCTAGAAACAACAAAGCCCTCAGAAGTGACCCATCCTAAACAAACTGTAATCTCATAACAAATCCAAGTATCACACTCAGCACCCTAACCAATCTTCTACTTCACCTGAAAAATAAAGACTTTTCCAAAAAAATCACCATTCCTACAAATCCCACACAATGCCACTGGGTAACCAAGGACTATGTGGACTATTTAAACTTAGAGACACTGCATGGAAACACTGGAAAAGTTCCATCTCTCAAGAAAATAAACAAAGACGCATACTATTATGAAATCTTGCTAAAAAGGTCACATTAAAGCACAAAACCATGCACCTGTATATCGCAGAAAAATCCAGCATTAACAACCCATAACAATTTTGGCAACTAGACAATCAAATTACAGGTTATAGTTCACATAAAAACTTTCTAACAGAAAACTCCTCAGAAAATCTACTGCAAACTGGCTTCCTCAGAGAATTTTATCATCTCCCCCTACTTCTTGTATAATATTGCCTAACTCATTCCCTTGTCCTACATGGTTGACAGAGTGGTGTGTGTGTGTGTGGGGGGGGGGGGGGGGCAGCTGTGTACACCTGTTAGAGAAATGTACAAATAGTATAGTGTACAATTCTGCACTTAAAGGGTTAAGAGTTAATACATTTATTCTATGTAAAATGTGTAAATACTGGTGGTCTCTGTAAAAGCTGCCGATGCCTAAAAGTCTGTTGTTCTTGCTGTGGAATGTTGAGATAGGGGCCTCGCACTAGCTACAGATAAATGTTGTGTTAGGAAGAGACAGTTACAGGACCGTAATTCAGAAACTGGGTTTGACAGGGCAAGCCCTGTGGACAAGCTAAATTCTGAAAGGTGTTTTTGTAAAAGTCAGCAATTAACTGATAAGCACCTGCTGTGTACTTGAAGAGAACTGTATAGTGTACGTGCAAAGAACTGTATAAAAACAGCAGGCTGGGCTATTGAAAATCAGACAAACCCTGTACCTACATGCTTTGTCTCCTTGCTGCAAGTAATAAAGAATGCCTTGCTGAACCTTACGTGAATTGATCTTTGAATTTTCTTTAACAGCACCCAGTGGCCATTCCCTCCAGATGTTGAGAATTTTGGGTCTATATTAATTTATGGAAGGTTCGACTCATCGAATGACATTTCATCGGACATGCCATTCATAGAACCCCCCTCATGCCCCCCACACCCCCCTCTAATTATACATACCAACTCCAAGATTGCACTACAGTGGGGAAAGGGCAAATTTCCTAATCCCTATTGTAATGCAATCTCAGTCAGAATGGTTCAATGTTCAGCATGTTCAACAAAATGCCATCCAAAATGTAGTTCGATGATCCAATCCATCGATGAATTAATAGGTACCCAAAAATTTCTTCTTGTATTCCCCAACTCCCTACACTGACCTGTATTTTAAACATGTAAAACAAGTACCACCAGTCCATTATTTTAAATCCATCTTAGCAAACTGTGTTCATGCTAGACCAGACAAACTTATTGCAAGCCTGGAGCTATACTCCAGTTTTTGCCACAGGATGCTCCTGCTTTGGCATTAAGTTCCCATTTCTCCAAACAACAGAAGAACTGATTTTGGATGCTTATTTCTACCATTTCTGGCTGGATCTGCTGATACTGGGTCTACTACTTAGATCTTGGCTGCATACATTGTAGTCAGTGGTACAAGCCTGCTGTCCCACCAAAGCTCTGCTGCATGGAGGACCTCCTGTTCTAATGCCATAGGCTGCTATTGTTCAACAATGAAGACAAGTATGTGTCCTTTGTATAAATAAGCATAAGTGTTGTTAGGCTCTATGAGCTACTTTTTTTAAATTCAAATCCTGTTACTATGAACTGCTGATCTTTAACAATTATATGTTGCTTTAATGTTTTGTATACTCTTATTGCTGTTGCTATTTCAGATTCAGTTCCTTTTCATAGTGAATATCTGAAGCTGGACTCTTTAGTTGAAGCTTCATTTGCCTTACTTTGCTAAATATTGCTCTTTTTAGTACAAGTGCATGGGCTAAGCCACCCTAACTTACACATGCACTTTACCCCATCCTCACATAAAGAACAAAAAGCAGAGTCTCAGCCTGTACTAAAATGATTTATGAAATCATTTGTTTACCAGGTAAGCAGACTGATCATTACAGACCCAACCACATGGTCAAGGACAAAGGCTATAGGCATAAAATCCTAAGCAGTATGTCTTTTATAGGTTCATAGCTTCATAGGATGATACTAGGCTAGTGACCCAGAGGGCCTTATAAGCCTAGCCAAGAATTTTGCCCATATTCCCTCAAAGTCAGCACCTGTTTGCCCTGTCTAGCAGAGACATAGGTGGGATTCCAGGACTGTATTTTTTGTTTCCCATCCAGTCATCCAGGTTCCTCTTAAAGAGGGCTAGAGAGGTACTCTGCTTGACATGGAGATGGAGTCTGTTCCATAGATGGGGAGTCTTTGGGACACAATTCCATCTCGCCAACAAGTTCTATTAATGTCACAGACTAGGTTAAAGGCTTGCATATGGGTTGAGTGAGTGGAGTTTCTCTTATGGATATGCAGCAACTCCATCAAGGCTGAGTCTGAAATGGCCTTGTATGCAGACACAGGTCACCTCTGAGCAGTCTGTATGAGATTGAGTAGGGGGACAGGGCTTTTAGCCTATCTGTATAGGATAGGTGTTTGAGACCCTGGATTTTCCTGGTCAGGAACCTCTGTGGTCTCTCCAGCTGCTGCATGTGCTTGGCAAGGTACACGCCGAAGGGGGCATTGTACTCGATAATGGGTTTGATAAAGGAGGAGTACAGGGATGTTATGACCTCCTTGTTCCTGGATGGAATGCCCTTATTTATGGGGTGGGCCATGTAGAAAGCCTTCAGTACAACAGAGGCAATGTGGTGGTCAAAAGTCATTTTGCTATCAACCTGAGTGCCCAAATCCCTCACGACTGAGTGCGTGCTTAGTACATTGTTATTATTGTGATAATTAGTGGGGATGACATTTTCCCCAAAGGGAATAATGATGCATTTCTTGGCATTCAGTTTGAGGCCATGCTTCTGGCACCAGTTATTAGTTTGGGTAAGGCCCTCTTGGAGGATGTTCACATTACTAGGGGAATTTAAGACAGTGCCCAGCTTGCAGTCATCTGCAAACTTGGTCAGCCACAGACCACTGGTTTTGCCTTGCACATCAGAAAAGTATATCCCAAACAGTAGAGGCCCCAAGGCTGATCCTTGGGATACATCGCTCGTAACAAACAAGCTGTTGTTGTGATGCTGTGAATTACATATTGCTCACTGCATTTCAAAGTGAGGCTGTTCGCTGAATGTAAACAAATAATTGTCTTTTTCAAACAAGGGCATGTTTCTTAGAGCCCTTTTTTGCTGTTTCAGTCTTAGGTCTATTGATGTGACAGTGGGTGGTATGTTTAACAAAAGTTCTGAAATTCTGATGTTGTATAGGCTATGTTTTAAAACTAACTCACCAAGTGACAACTTCATAAACAAAGCAATGTGTTTTTTTATGATATTTGTTTAATACATTTGGGTTTTTTCTATTGCCAATTTAAACTTATACATCTGAGCTCTGAAATCAGCAGAACATCATAGAACATTTCATTTTCAAAGAAGTACACATTCATTTAAATCCTTTATGCAATTTCAAATAAAAAAAACTTTGGCTCTGTGGAAAAAAAGAGAAACACATCAAGGAGGCAACTGGTATCATTTCCATTAAGTAGAGGTTAACTGCATTAATATTTCAAACGTGAGCCCTGGTGCGCTGAAGAGAATGTAGTCAGACGGTCAACACTAAATGTATTATATTGTAAGTGACTTGATCATTTACTAAAATCTTTAAAAAAAGAAGTTATAAGACTACATGCTCAAAGATTCTTTTCTGTTCCCTAAAATCATAAGACAACCCACACATTATGGGCCAAACATATTACAATGGCATGTTTTCATGGATTCATATTTTTTCTCAGCACCAACAGACACTTAAAGCTTTCACAATGGTATTAAACAATGTAACATATTGTCAGAAAGTGGGGATGAGATGTAACATAAACTGAATGGGTACTATGAGCACACACACACACACACACACACACACACACACACACACACACACACACACACACACACACACACACACACACACACACATACATGCACACACACTAGTTCCAATGGCATTGTTCTTGTCCAAATTGCTATTCACTAAGTGAAGCAACCAATTTACTGATCATAAATTTTACATTTCACTTGTGCTTTATTTATATGAACTAGATGATCTGTGGCTGCCAGTTAAAATAAGAATGGTTATAGTGTTATTTTGGCGTATAAAGTTATCAGGTCTATAAACTGTCGGCATATGTGATTTGACAGAAAACTATGCTATTGCAAAACACTGTATACCCTTTAAATGTAAATTTGTTTCCCCTTAATATAAACAGCTACGGTCATTAATATTGTATGTAACTAACAGAAACAGCAGTTACCTGGTTTCCACAGTATCAGTAATTCCTGGTTCCTGGATTAGCTACCATGCATTCAGCACATCGGGCAACAAGCGTCTTTCAGCACTTATTGTTTCCATAGCAGGTATAGGTTTTATGGGACTGGGTTGCTTGCCAGAAGCCCAACCTTTCTCAAAGGGTACACCACACGCTAGCATGCACAAACTCACACCTACGGTCAATTTAGAGTGTCCATTACA
The DNA here is from genome assembly GCF_019279795.1 of Protopterus annectens. Taxonomy (NCBI): domain Eukaryota; kingdom Metazoa; phylum Chordata; order Ceratodontiformes; family Protopteridae; genus Protopterus; species Protopterus annectens. Next base: position 878,666,546 of record NC_056737.1, read on the forward strand.
CTTACTACATGTCTTTGGAATGGGGAGGAAACCCACACAAACACAGGGAGGACATGCAGGCTCCACACAGAAGGCACCCCAGCTGAGAATCGAACCAGAGAACCTCTTGCTGTGAGGAGACACACCACTGCAATGTCCAGTATCAGTAATTAAAAGTAACAAAATTCCGATTGACACCGAGTCTCATGTAATATCTACAGCCACTTTACCAGTCATTTGTACTATACAATAAAATTGTAAAACAAGTTTTTACTTAAAATGTTGCTAATATCCACAAAGACATTTAGCATTGTGGCAATGAATAGGTTCATAGGTTCATAGGTTCATACTAGGATATCTGCCCGAGGGCATTTACAAGCCTAGCCCATAGTTTTGTGGCTTACGCCACCCCTTTAGTATGGGGAACTATACCCATTATTTTGCTGTGCCTCTGTCGAGCAGTGACACTGAGGTAATCCCTGGGGTATATCTGCGATCTCCCATCCATTGGTCAAGATTTCTCTTGAACAAGGCCAGCGAGGTGCTCTGCCTCACATATACCGGGATTTTGTTCCACAGCATAGGGAGTCTTTGGGTGATGAATCTATCCCTCCAGCACATCCTATTAATAGCCGTGTCGAGGTTTAAGTCTCCCGCCCTTGTGGCTCTGACGGATCTAGATTTTTGAGGTGAAGCATATTCATCAAATCTGGGTTTGACATGGCCTTGTATGTCAGGCAAAGGTCACCTCTGAGCAAGCGGTGGCGACTGAATAGAGCTGGAGTTCTTTCAGTCGGGCAGCATAGGACAGATTTTGAGACCCTTTATCCTTTTGGTGAGGAACTTTTGTGGCCTCTCCAGCTGCTGCAAGTGTCGGGTCGGATACATTCAGAATGGGGCATTGTACTCAATCATTGGTCTGATGAGTGATGAGTACAGGGAGACTATGACCTCCCTTGATCTAGATGTGAATCCCTTCATGATAAGGTGGGCAATGTAGAAGGTCTTCCTAACTACTTTAGCTACATGGGTGTCGAATGACAGGCTACTGTCAACCTGGGTCCCCAGGTCCCTGATAACTTCTTCTGTGCTCAGTGGATTGCCACCTATATGGTAGCTAGGGGTAACCTTGTTTTTCCCGAAGGGTATGACTATGCATTTTTTGGCATTTAACTTTAGGCCATGGCTCTGGCACCAGCTATCCGTCTCTGTGAGACCCTTCTGAAGGATATCTGTGTCAGATGTGTTTTCGACTATGGCCCAGTTTGCAGTCATCTGCAAACTTTGTCAGCCATAACCCTCCTGTGTTTGCTTGTACTTGGAAAAGTAGATGCCAAACAAGAGTGGGCCCAGGACTGAGCCCTGTGGGACACCACTTGTGACAGGCTTTGAGTCTGACATGGCACCAGCAACTCTGACCCTGTGGGTTCTGTCACTCAGCCAGTTTGCAACCCATCTTGTGATGTATGGGTTAACATTTAAGCTGATGAGTTTTTCAATGATACCCGAGTGGGGTATTGTATCGAAGGCCTTCGCCAGATCGAGGTAGGCTGTATGGACTGCCTTTCCCTCATCAATGGCTTTGGTGACTGTTTGGAAAAAGTCAACCAAGTTTAAAAGGCATGATCTGCCTTTGACAAAGCCAAACTGGGTTGGATCCAAAGTCTGCAAATTCCCTATGTCTTTATTTATGAGGTCCATTATGATCCTCTCCATGGCTTTGCAGATAAGGCTTGTCAAGCTAATGGGCGGTAATTTCCAGGATCGGTGGAGGCACCGCCTTTGTGAAGTGGGACCACAGTTGCAGTGCGCCACTCCCTGGGTACATATCCAGAGGTGAGACTATGATTAAACAGCTGTCCTAGCTGTGGGTTTAATTCCTCGTTGAGTTAAGTGGACCACACAGCCAGGGACACCATCAGGTCCCATGGATGCTGTGTTTTTTGCTTTGGAGAGAGCAGTTCTCACTTGGGCGTTAGAGATGTTTGGGGGCCTGCAATCGTTTGGTATAGATATCTCTCCTTTTGGGGGGGGAGAAGTTTGCACTGAACCTGTCAGCCAGTATGTTGGCAATGTCTGTAGGATCAGTAATCTTCACATCATTTTGAACTAGTTCTGAGCATATCTGGGAGTTTCCTCCCAGGTTTCTAACATAGCTAAAGAAGGCCTTATGATTGTCTTTTGAGTCTTTAGCTATTTTTCTCTCAAAATTTGCTTTGGATGATTTTATGAGAGCTCTTAGTTTTTTACTTATAGTGATCAAAGGTGTCTTACCTTTTAAGGATTTTGCTCTATCTTGTAGTAGCTTCCTCCTTTTGTTGTAGAGTTTGTTTATGGCTGGGGTCCACCAGACTGGACGCTTGCCTTTGGTACAAATAGTCTTTGTTTTGCTTGGGATTGCCTTATCCATGCAGTCCTGCAGGTGCTGGTAGAAGGCATTTGTGATTCAGCGGCTTGAGTACTGTTTTCTGCCGGCTCGGGGGCCTTAAAGGAGACCACACTAGTCTTTAGAAGTGTGAAGTCGGCTTTCGAGAAGTTCTTTACTGTGGTCTTTTTTATTTCAGGTGGGGGTGGGATGAGGACCTCCAGCGAGATTAGTTTGTGATCTGATCTCACCAGTGAGGAGTATACTTCCGGTGTTGAACATTGTGCTCCCATGTTTGTGATGATGAGATCAAGTATGTTTTCTCCTCTTGTGGGGATGGTGACTAGTTGTTCCATGGCATTTGAGTTTATGAATTCCAGGAACTTTTGGGCTAGGGTGTTTGGGCTTGAGTAGTGTTCCCAGTCTATATTAGGGTAATTGAAGTCACCTAGTATGATGGTGTTTGGTGATACATTTATCCCCTCCAGTGTTTTCAGGAAGGCCATGCGAGGCTCCTGAGTTTGTGAGGGTGGCCTGTAACATGCTACAATTTGCAGAGCAGTCTTGCCTATGGTTAATTGCACCTGGATGGTCTCCGATGCATCGTGCGTTGCCACCAGTCTTGAGGTGTGGGTGTCCTCGATGAATATGGATACCCCCCCTCCTTTCTTGGTATTGTCCGGATTTTGGGGCGGAGCATGATATGAGGTAAAACCTGATAGTGCTGGGGTGCTCTCAGGATCCTTGAACCAGGTTTCTGTCACAGCACAGACATCGATGTTCTCCATACTGAGAAGGGCCTCGAGTGCGTGCATTTTGAGATTTAGACTTCTGGTATTGAGCAGCATTACCCTTAGTTTTTTCCTTTTTGTGTTCTAGGGTGGTAGGTTTAGAATTTGAGCCTTGCCTAAAAAGGCACTATGGGGTGGCAAGAGCCTTTGCCAATATCCGGAATCCCAGGGTGACAGGTGCAAGCCGTCCCTTAGCAGCGTGGCTTGTCCAGCATGTCATCCCAGGCAGACAGACATTGGATCCCCTTTGAATGACACCAGAGTTTAAGCCAATTGTTAAAGCTGATCATCTTATCTCTGTATTGTGGCATCATTCTTGGTGAAGGTAGGATACTGCTCAAGGTCAGGGTCATACCTGCCTGGGCTACATAATCAGAGAGCTCCTCAATGTCTCTTTTCATGTAGTCCAAGGAGGTACGTCTCAGGTCGTTTACACCAGCGTGGACAATGACTGAGTTGTATTTGTACCTGCTGTTGAGAGACCTGAGTGCTTGCGTTATGTGGCGGATTCTAGCACCCGACAGGCAGCTTACTGTAACTCTCTCCTTACTCAGTCTGGTGAGCGGGACGTCAGTGTGTCTGACTATGGAGTCACCAATGACTAGTGTGTCTGGCATTGTGTTTGGCCTTAAGGGCTGTGACTGTTTGACACTCTGACTGTGAGGTCTATGTGTTGCAGGTGTTGTGTTCTGAGGTGGTGGTTGTTTGGGTGTCTGCTTTGGTGGCCTCTGCTGTTTTGGTAGATTTTTGATCAGAGCCTCCGAGTATGTCTTTGTGTGTTTATGTGTATGATTTGAGGTTGTGATGGTACTATGTGAGACTGGGTCTATAGTGTGTGTGGTAACCTTCTCCTCCTGACTGGTCTTGCCAGTCCTATGTTGAGAGAGCTCAGCCTCCAGTTTGGCCGTATAGTTGCATCTCTCGCATGTATTTGTGTTTTGTGGGAGGAGGAGAGGGTTGTCTGTGTACATGAGGCAATTGTAACATTGCCTCAATATTTCCAGGTTCACCAGCTGAGCAGGAGAGGATACTAGCAACTGATCCCTCGACATGCTGGAAGGAATAGACAAAAAAACTTTTAGGCAAAACTTAAACTAGCAAGTGCAGTAAACAGTTTTAGCTTATAAACACAGTAAAAACAGTGCAAACTTTGATAAAACAAGCAGAAACAGTAGTCGAAAGGCACAAAAAGTCGAAAAAGCCAAGAAAAATACTTAAAATCTGGAAAGGTAGTCTTTTCTGGTCTCTGCTGCTAGAGGAACACTGCTGGCCACCACGAGGAGCTGTGCTGAGTTCTCAATAGCTGGAAAAGCCCGCCAAAATGCGCTTTATAGCAGGGGGCTGGAAAAGACAGGAAATGACCCAAAATGGCCAATAGACTACAAGTTACTGCCTTAAACCACTCCTCTAAGGACAAACAGGCAGCTCAGTACTCCCCACTCTCACTGGTGAGTAAAGAAACTTCCCCCTGACCAAACAAGGAAAATGGAGAAACACAGGAAAATGGAGAAACACAGGAACCAAGTACACTCCATTGTTTAACTACAAGGACTGGGTATTATTTGTGGAAGCTTTGCCATGTAAATTGATTTGGCAACATTTCCAGACATGCTTTCAGTGTATTCTGTTACCATCTGGTACTATGACCTACTTAATAAAAATGAGTATTTTTATATGATTTATTCTTCCCACCATTTTCAGCATGTTTGTTCCCATAGAATGATCTCATAGAATGGATCTAGAATATTGTCCTTATACAGCAACAAAAAATATTGGTGAACTATAATGGCATCTTGAAACCTTCTTATTTAGTAATACATCATTGCTTATACTGAGATTTCAGTATTATGGCATCTTGGGTTGGGACTGGTATAATGGTTACTCATGTCAGTCTCACAAGCACAAGGTACAGGGTCTGATTCTCACATTTGAAATGGAAATCGTCTTGATTTAAAATGGCCCACAAGGGCAGCTAGCATAGAACTGATATAATAACTTTTAATACATAACATGTAATATGCATTAACTAATTGGCAGTATTATTTTCATGAACTTTAACTAACAGATATCTTTTGTTGCTGCTGTAGGTATGTACTCACAGTCTGATATTAATTCACAAGATGAGTCATTGTGGGCATAGTAACTAACAACCTTTTCTGTTTCCATCTTTTTACATCCCTGATGTCTCAGTTTGTGACCACAAAGCCTATAATAAATAAATAAATAAAAAAAAAATAAAATGGTATGGTATATGCAGATCAATGAAAACATGAAAATATTATACTTGCCCATATACATTAATATTTCAAATTCTATACATTTGGTATCTTTTTTCAAATTATGTCAGGTTATTAGTTTCATGTGAAACTGATCCTGTTTGGAAGCTTATGTGGTAAGTGTTTCATTTACTTTTTCTTTAGGTTACCCATTTAATTTGTGGAAAATATGGCTGACAAACTACTTTAAAAAACATACTTCATCAAAAACTTATGTTACAGAAGTAAGTTTAAGAAAATGAAAAGAAGAAACAGCATAGGAACTGTAAATGTACATGAAATTGTGAATTATTAGTCTTCTGTGTTTGAATATTACCTGTTAACAAATCAGAGATAAGCATAAAATAAAACAAAGGAGATAAAAAGTCAAAAAGTATTTGGGACATAAACAGAAAATACAGACATGATGAAAAATCCTACTGCAGGCCAAAACACTCAGCCACCCTCTCCTCCATTACAGTTATTTCCATAGTAAGTGTCCAGGCTGTTCTTAAAATATATAAACTAGTGCTTGTTTTAATGTAGTTTAGTAGTCTGTTCCATGCATCAATTACTCTCTGAGAGAGCCAGTTAGCACATCTCTTATTCCTATATAGTCTTCTACATAGGTTGTCTGATGATTTTGCACTACTTTCTGATAACCCCAAACATTCCCAGAGGTGGTTATCTCTAAATGCCCTACATACCTGAATAAGGTCTCCTCTTAAATGTCTGCATTAAACAATGTACAAGTTCAGATTTTATAGTCTTTCATAATAACTTAGAATTTCACATCTATGGATGTCCTTGGTATGTTTTCATTGTACTTTTTCCATTTTATTCATGTTTGTTTTCTTATAAGGTTTCCACATGGTTATTCCCAAGTTTGCGACTAATGTAACTCACAGTGATTTCATAATTTCTGATTTCCTACACTTTATAAGTCTTTTTATACAACCTATAGTTCTATAACTATCCTTAACCAATTGGTTGATATGATTAGAAACACTGTGTGCTGTATAAAATATTCACCTTTCAATCTGTCATCCAATTCATATTTCATTTTGCTGTATTAATCAGCATATTAATCTCATGTGCCTAAGTTCTTTTACAGATATGACCTGTCTGTAACATATGTAATCAGTTTACCTATTTTCAAGTCATCTGCTTACAGACTGTAGAACACCTCAGATGAAGATGATAGATTTGAAAAATACAGCCTAAACAAGTATGAGCCTAGGACAAAAAGTCCAAAAATAAGTGAGTTAACTGCTCAAGTAAACTCCGAAAACCAAAAAAAAAAAGCAGTATTCAGCGATGAACAAAGTCCACTTAGTAAAAATGTTAATTTATTGACCCAATCCAAAAATGAACAAAAATAAAAACAGTTCCACCATGAACGCCTTCATAAAACAAACACCAGCGTTTTCGTCATACAATTGAATTCATCAGATGACCAGCATAATTAATTCTTTCATTTTATATCCACTGACCCTATCAAATGCTGAAGTTAAGTCTACATAAATTACATCACACTGCAATTTTCCATTTATAGCTATTATATCATCATAGAGCATCCTGTTCCAGGGGGTTATAGATCTATTTTTAACATATGCATACTGATATATGGTTTCAAGTCCCAACCTTTCCAGTTCTGACAATAATTTATCTAAAATAAACTTCTATATTATTTTTCCACAAGGTGAAAGTAAACTTATGGGTCTGTATGAATCTGGGTTGTCCTGCTCTCCTTTCCCTTAAAGACAGGTTTAACAAGTGCATATCTCTCATCTCAAGGAATTTCTCCATATTTAAATGGCCTAGCGAATAAAGGATATAATGCTACTGTAAGTTCATGCTGAAGTGTTCTTAGGTCATTATTACTAATTCCATCTCTTCTCTATGTTTTGTTTAGTTTATTTTCAGTTTGTATAGTTCTTTTTCAATATAATCTAATCTGATTTCAGTATATGAGTTTACTAGGGCAATTTATCACTACTTTATGGAGCCAAACTGCTTTGCAAAAGACTTAGTAAATATATTTTTAATCAGGTGTGTCAGAAAATAAAGTTTATAATCTACTCACAGTTTATCAATATGTAAATCTTCACTCCTACCACATCGTATGTATCTATAAAATGGTTTCCTATTATGCTCAATATCTTTATATATTTTTCTTTCCATGATGGCTGCACACTGATTAACAGCTTAACTTCAGCTCTCCTAGTGTGAACAAGGAAAATGAAAGATAAGGGCCAGGAACTCTGCCACTTTTAGTAAATTTAGTTACTGATTAGTAAGTGCACTCTATGGATGCCAGCAATGAAGAAACTAAGAGAGCATGAAAGAAAATCAACTAGAAAAGGTGAAGACAAAACATTAACTGTGAAGAATCCTGCAGCTGTTCAGCAAAAAGATGTTCAAGCTTCACCTCTCATATAAGACATTGCTTTCAGTAATCTACAGGAAAAAATGAAGTAAAATGTGCTCATATTAAAATAAACAAAACACTGTAGGTGTATATCAACTCAAATAACAAAAGGTGGGAAAATGGAAGGAGCTTTAAACAGATATTCAGATGAGTTGATAAAAGTGCAAAAATTAGAGGTTGAAATGAAGAAAAGGTTGGCTGAGTATGAGACTGTTCAAGAAGAAATGTTTAAAAAATGGTAGAATTAGAGGTCAGGTCACATAGGGAAAATCGGAGATTTTCTGGTGTGCCAGAGAAACTAGAAGGAGCAGATTGTATTAATTTTATAAAGGCATGAATAAGCAACTGAACTGATATTCCACAGCAGGAACTGTTACTTGAAATGACACACCATGTGTTTGCTCCAAATCTGACCACAAGAAAGCAGCCAAGACCTGAATTAGTAAATGTTGCTTATCTAGTCAGGATAAAATAAATGAGTCTTTGTGGTTCTGCTCAACCAGCTTTATTATGTACAAACACATCAGGATTGAGGCTTAATAATTTTAACTTAGATAAACTTATAAACAAGCTAACTATTATACTCATACATGCTCACTCTCTGGCAGTACTCAGAAAATGGCACTGAAGCTAGCACGTGCTGGCTATTTATATGCATGTGCTGACCTTGAGACCCTTCTTAAAGATACAAAATATATACACTATTCTACATCCTCCTTCTTTGAGAAATAAGTTATGCAATGTTGATGACATTAATTGACATATAATCAATACAAATAATTCTTTGTCATCCAATTATACAGAACTAAATACATATACACAATTATGTATAGGTTTCTGTGTATTTCACACTAGGTCTGGAAATATGATCAAATTGTGTGACACAGAAATTAGAATCAGGTCTAGTAACTGGGACTGTCTCTGCTGAAAGTTGAACTTTAGGGACATCAGGAACATCATCAGGAATGGAAGTAAAAGTTAAGACATGTTCTGCAACAGGAACATTGTCTGGATTGCTTTGAGATCTAGAGTCTGTATCACAAGAACAATGCTGCATTATCAGTTCTGGTACAGGAAGAAGATGTCTACGATTTCTCCTGTACTTCACACCTTCAGACCAATCTGGTCGAAAACTTTTGCTGTTTGTATCCTCACTGTCTCTCCTTCTTTCAATGGATGAAGAAATCTGCTCAATTTATCATAACTGGACTTCTGGAATGAATTCTTTCTGAATAGTTGAACCCTAATTGTCCTGTTGTTCTTAGCTTTAGGCCTCAACAAACTGGAACTAATAGTCAACGTTGTTCTGTTTTGCCTGGATAGAAGTCTCTGAGCAGGCGAGCCAAGTATATCATCACTGGGTATGTTTCTGAGATTAAGTAAATTCAAAAAGACATCGGTATTATCATGCTTTGACCTTTCAAGTAATTGCTTTGCACTCTGTACTGCACATTCAGCTAGTCCATTTGACTGTGGATATTCTGGACTGCTAGTAATATGTACAAAGTCCCATTCTTTTGCAAATTTCTGAAACAACTGACTGGTAATTGGGTATCATTGTCAGAAATAACTTTGTGTGGATTACCGTGGACTGAGAAATTACATTTCAACTTGGTGATAATGGCAGTGGATGTTAGGTTAGGTAGTAAATCAATCTCAAACCAATTTGAATAAGAGTCTACCAACATTAAGTAATGCTGAATGTTCCATTCGAATATATCAGTGGCTACTGTTGACCAAGGTAGTTCAGGAACTTGACTTAGATGAAGTGGTTCTTTTTGCAGATGCAGTTTAGTACTATTGGATACTGAACAAGTACTTTATCAAGTACTTTATCAATGTCTTTTACTAAAGAAGGCCAAAATACTAGTTCTCTTGCCCTTCTTTTCGTAGATTCAGAATCTGGGTGACCACGATGCAAAATCTGGATATATTCATGTTGTAAGGAAGAAGGAACAACAATTTTGGGACCTTTGAAAATAATGCTATCTTCCGTCAGCATCTTGTCTCTGTAAGGAAAATAAGTTTGCTTTTCAGGTGGTACACTAGATTGCTTTGGCGGCCATCCAACATTAATGTAGTGGTTGAGCTTTTGCAAAATTGGATCAGTCTTTGTATGATCTCTCAGCTCATCAAGTCTCGGGGTAGAAAAGTTATACATTTCTATAATGTCAAAGTCAAAATATTTTGCATGAAGCTGTTCCATTGTATTTCTGGGCGATCTGGATAAGGTATCAGCCAGATAAAGAAGTTTGCCTTTTGTATAGACCATACTGAAGTTGTACGTTTGTAATTTGAGCATCATTCTTTGTAATCTTGGTGGAGCTGAATGCATAGGCATATAACTAGAGGTTGGTGATCTGTTTCAATCTGAATAGCTCGACCATAGATATAATCATTTAACTTTGAACATGCAAATACTATTGCCAAAAGTTCTTTCTTAATTTGAACATATTGCATTTCAGTTTGGGTAAGAGTTCTAGATGCACAGGCTACTGGTCTGCCTTCTTGAAGAATAACTGTGCCAGGACCAAATTTGGAAGCATCACAGGAAAGAGTTACTAGTTTATTGACATCCTAGTATCTTAATGTAGGTGGGGTGGCATTTTTCTGCTTAAGGTCTTCAAATTTTCTCTGGTGCTGTTCCATCCAAGACCATATAACATTTTTGCATAAACCTACCTAAATAGTTGACCATACTAAGAAAACATTGTAGAGCCTGAACATTATCTGGTACTGGCATGTCAAGAATGGCTGCTTGCTTGGACAAGTCTGGTCTCAAGCTAGTGCTAGTAAATAAATGACCTTCACATGTAATTTCTGGTAGTCTGAATTTGCACTTCAGAGGATTGAGCTTTAAGTTCACTTCATGTGCTCTGTTTAGAGCTTTCTTAAGGTTTCTCTCATGTTCTGCTTCACCATTGCCTCCAACCAATAAATCATCTACTATTATGGCACAAGGAAAACCTGAAATAAATTGCTCCTTGGCACACTGGAAGACTTCACTTGCAGAATTCATTACAAATGGCATCCTGAGGAATCTATATCTGCCAAATGGATTACTGAAAGTAGTCGGTAATGAGGATTTGCAGTCAAGCATCACTTGCAAAAATGAGCTTTTTGCATCTAAGACAGAAAAAAGCAGTGGCATTTGGTATTAGGGCTGCGACTTCCTCGACTGTACGCATTGAATGATGCAGTCTCTTTAATGCTTTGTTCAAATCTCTTGGGTCAATACATATTCTGATTTCATCTGAGCCTTTTTTGTGGGCTGCTACCATAGACAACATCCATTCAGTTGGTTCTGTAACTGGACAAATTACACTTTGCTGCACCATTTTATCCAACTGAGCTTTGATTTTATCCTTCATAGCTATCAGAACTTTTCTTGCTGGTCTGACTACTGGACTGACTTCTGGGTCTAACTTCTTGGAACACAACTGGAAGTTCACCCAACTTGTCATCAAAAACATCAGAATACTCTGAGAAAATAGTTTCAGCAAAATTGGCACTAGGATATGTGCTTATATGATGAACTTCTTTGGTAAAAGAAAGCAAATTCATTCTCAAACTGTCTCTGAGACCCAATAATGACTGCACAGGTCTTCGGACTACATGGCATAACAAGCTGTAACATTTTCTCATCAAATAACATGAAAGCGCTACTGAGCCTTTTGTTTGAATTTCTTCACCTCCATAAACAACAAGTTTTGCAGAACTAGCCACATTAAGTTGTTCATCAGTTCTCACCTTGTGTCTGCTGACATAACATTACAATTTGAGCCAGTGTCTACTTTAAGCTTGGTGGATTTACCATTGATCTGGATAATACAAAACACTTCATTATTTGCCAACAAATTGACTGCATCAACCTTTTCACCAATTACTGATACACCATCTATCTAGAAAGTAGAATTGCAGCTCTCTAAATGACTACTTGCTTTTTCAAGTGACCCTTCTTTATAAGTGTGTGAGGTTTACTTGATTTGCAAAACTTTTGAAAATGGTTCCATTTTTTACACTTGTGGCATTGCTGACCAAATGCTAAGCATTTTTCTCTTTTACACTCATGATTGGCACCACAATTGTGACAGTTAATAATAAAGTTGGATTTGGGTTTTGCTGACTCACCCTTGTACTGCACTGTGCATATCCTTTTCTTAGAATGTGCTGAAAAACTACAGTGTTTTCCCAGGTAAACCTGTAGGGGTGGCAGCTGCCATTGTGCTTAGGCCTGCTTCTGCTAGCCACGTGTTGCATGTTGTCTACATTTGCTTTGGAGCTTGCTGAAACCATGCTATTATCACTTGTAAGCATACTTGTGTGCCTTTCCATAACTTCATGGATCTGACAAATCTCAATAGCTTTGCTCAGCATTAAATCACTTTCATGAAGCAAAATCTTTCTCACTATAGCACTATTAATACCACACACAAGCCTGTCTTAATCAAGTCATATTTTAAGTCACCAAACTAACACATTTTAGCTTTGTTTTTCAGGTCAGTTATATAAGCTGCAAAAGTTTCCCCAGGTATTTGATCTCTTGTGTAAAACAAATGCCTCTCTAATGTAATATTTGTCTGGGGGGTTACACATTTCCCTGAATTTGCACTTCAAACACTCAGGGTCTTCCCTTGATTCAGCCTGTACAACATATGACGGTTTTCACCTTCTCCCTCATATACTGCTGGTGCATACACAAATGAATGCTCTCTTTCAATGGCCTCTGACCCAACTAGGTTTAGCAAAATGAATGCCCTGGTGCATACATCTTTTCAGAATAAGATGCTTATATAAAAATATCATACTTTTGCTCAAATATTCTCCAATTCTCTGCAATATTCTGATCAAACACCAGTGGTGAGGGTTTTCAAAATCCGTCTGCCATATTAACATATATCAGTGAAGGCTTTTATAAGTATGCATAAACATACACACATATACATATGCTAAAAAGTTATGTCAGTACTTGTAACTATGCCCAATAGCACAACAAGCCTCTGAATAAGTGAACTTTACGAAATAAGTCTCTGGCACTGCAATACTCTTGAGATCACTTTACTGTAAGAAATCACCTCTTACCAGTGTATGAAACATTGTGAAATAAATGCACTGTGTGAATAAATTGGGCAGAAGAAGCTCAGAGTAAAAAACATTTCAAAGTAATTGCACTTTGTGAATAAACAGTACACAACACACTGAAACTTTCCCAAAATGGTTGTACTTTGCTAAATAAATCTTTACAGTGCAAGAAACACTTTGTAATGGCATCACTTTGCAAATAGACACACCCAGCACAAGAAACTTTTCAAAATGGCTGTATCTTGACTGTACTTCACAAAATAGTTGAACTTTGCACACAAATAAACTCTTCAGAATAAATGCACAGTAATAAGCACATGCTGTAAGCACTTTTACACACTTTGAGATCATTTGAATAACTATAGTTATGCCCTGAATACAATGCGAAGTAGTAGTTATGCCAAAATACAGTACTTTGTCAAAAACATAAAGTTGCCTTAGTTTATTTATACTTAATGCCCTTTTTGCCCTTTGTTATATTCATTTTGCTTGTTTAATCTTTTTTCATGCCCATTATACTTTTCTTGTGCTCGTTTTACTCTAAACATGCCCGTTTTGCTTTAAACATGCTCATTTTGCAATTCTGAGGTAATTCCAAACCCCTTATATGCTTTTCTGGTAATCATTTTACCAAATGTCTTAATTTTAAACATTTTATTTAATTAATAACCTTTTGTGCCTCTCACTTGTTTAATAATGTGGTTTGTGCCCTTGTAATGCTGTTTTATCTTTTTTATAAAATCGTTTGTGCAAGTTTTCATTACCTTTGGTTTATTTCTGGCCTTTTTTCTGTGCTCATTTCTCTTAGTTTACCTTCAATGTTAACTCTGCACCTCATAGCTCTGAAAAGCAGTTTCTGGAATCCCACTTCTGATACCATGTTGCTCGTCTAGTCAGGATAAAATAGAGGAGTATTTTTGTGGGCTCTATTCAAGCAGCTTTATTATGTACTAACACATCAGGATTGAGGCTTAATAACTTTAACTTAGATAAACTTATAAACAAACTAGCTATTACACTCATACATGTCACTCTCTGGCTGCACTCACAAAATGGCATTGAAGGTAGCACATGCTGTCTATTTATATGCACGTGCTGACTATGAGACACTTCTTAAAGATACAACATACATACACTATCCTACAGTAAAGATACAACCTTACCAACAGAAAGAGTTAATCCTGGCAAAACTGTGGCAAAAGGGCAAAGAATTCAAAGTTGCAGATAGTAGAGTGTTTGTGGAAAATGATTATTCACCATACACCAGGCAGAAGAGAAACAAATTTATTCTGGCAATCAGGGAATGTCAAGAGACAGGTGTGAATTTAAGCTGCTGTATGCAGTTGTCTTCGGAACATCATTTTTTGAAGCAGATTAGGCTAAGAAGGAAATACAAAAGTTTGTCCAACAATAAGCTCACATATTGACTTAAAGCATTGAGAGTACCTTGGAAATGAAGCAGTATCTGGAGTTGAGAGATGAACATGAACAAGAAGAAGACCAGCAACTTAGAAATTAGTGAATAAATGTGAGACTGCAAAGCATCAATCATATTTGTAAAATACGGCTGTGTAAGAAAAAGTGGAAAAAATGAACTTTTTTGACTTTGTTAAACTTCTGGGGAACTGAAAGGCATATGACTCAGTTCATGCCATTAATGTTTGGAAAGACATTGATGGAAGGGGAAGTAGAAGAAAAAGTTAACTGTTATTAAAACACATTCTGTTCTTATCCGTATTTCTATGAAACTTTTCATTATATAAATAGCATGTTTTATACTAAAGCATTTTAGTTGCTCTTATATGTGATAAATATACTAAAGTAAACAGATGCCTTTTTCCTCTTTATTTCTTCTTTTTGGTATTAAGAAATGTAGGCATTACAATGTAAAAAGAGAAATAAGGCTAGAAAAAAGCATATCTAAGTTAATAGTCTGTAATCTTGGGTTGTTGAGGTTGGAGACTGAGTGCAAAAGTATACAGATCATAACATATGTAGAGCTGCTCTGGTTTCTAGTACTTTTGCATAGCTGAATCTCTGGATTAAGACTCTTGGCTTAATCTAATAAAAAGTTTTAAGTGGAAGCAAGTAAATAAGACAACACTGATTATAATGAAAGGTTTTACTTAAGCAATATATATTTCAGTTTGTTTTGAGAAGCCTGCAGCTGAGGACTCCATGTTTTTTTCTTATGTTTCCATGTAGACAAACTGATAATAGGCCAATAAAAAGCCAGAACACTGGTTTCTCCAAGGATAAAAGTTAATGCATTCTGAAAGCATGCAAGTTTTAAAATATTGGAGGGGAATAAAGATAAAAAAAGAACAGACACCGATTAGTGAAAGATGAAGCAGAGGCAATAACATATATCTTAGCATGGATGATCCCAGTTTTAGGTTTAGTGAGGCCTGTGTTTGCAGCTGTCTATTTGGAATAATCATTCCTAGTAGGAGGGTTAAACTCCACTGTACACAGTTTTGTGTGTTTGTATTAAGTTAATAGGTTATGGGGATGTTTTGAGGTGTGTTTGTTTTATTTTTTGGTGGGTTTTCATTAAAACAAAAAGGTTTTGTAAAATGTGATATAGGTTCCAATGTTGACTATAACAAAAAAAACTGTGTTAAGCATTAACTTGCCAAACATTAGTAGGTGCACGTATCACCAAAGCTGGAAATAGACATTTAAAAAAGCCGTCATTTATAATAGGTGGGAATAATGACTTCTTATCATAATGGCAACTCTTTCCATATTATTTTGGAATGTGAATGGCCTCACAGGTACAGACAAAAAGGAAAGAACATTTAATTGTATTAAGAAATGCAGAGTACAAATAGCAATGCTAGAGGAGACACACTTGGAAAGACCTAAGCATGTGAATTTGATAAAGGAAGGATTTCTGCATGGATATTTAGCAGAATATCAGGGACAAAGGAAAAGAGGAGTACTTATATTAATTGCTAGTGTAGGGAAAAAGATAATGGCAGATATGAGGTAGTAAGGGGCTATTGGCAAGTGATAAGGATTATGCTAGCATGTATTTATATTCCACCTAAAACTGCTATTATGAAGCTTAAAATTAGAAGAAATAATCAGCTTTCAGCAGGCAATATTACTTATAGGTGGATGCTGGAATTTGATTTGTAATTATGATGCTGCATCTGGGGGGGCCTAGAAGGGAGAACATAACAAAAGAGGGAAGATTTCTGAGGACATTTATGAAGATATTTCATATGGAACACATGAATTCAGTAGTAGGAACTCAAAAATAATTTGCATATTATTCCCCAAGGTACAATAACTGGGCTAGACAAGACAGAAATTATATTTCACAGGAACATGTGCATTTAATTGAGAACTTTGACAAACAGCCAATAACTATTTCAGATCATGCACCAATAATTACTATGATAAAAATGCAGGGTAATGAAGTTAAGATGAGACATTGACACTTCCTTACCTACCTGTTAAAAAGGAATTTAAGGAATGGGTAGTGGCAATTATTTGGGAGTTATTAGGAAACTTGGAAAGTACTCTAAAATATATAGCTAGTGGGGGAGATAAAATGAAAATGGAGTTTAAAAATAGGGTAGAAATAAAAGAAAATATATATATGGTTAAGAAGTAATAAGAATTAGAGGGGATGACAAAGGTTAAAGTATAACAGAAAAAGGGGAATCTCAGAGTAATAAGCGGCACAATTGCAGAGTGCAAAAGAAAAAAATAAGGGAATACTTGGATAATATGCATGAGTTTAGAAAGATTGCTGTTAAGCAACTGTTTGATAAATAATTCCAGAGCACAAAAACTTTTGGTGCAATGACCTGGGCAACAGAAAGTTGTTGCCAAATTTAGGGCGCCTATAACAAGATAAATGATGAGAGATCCTGTTGCGGTATTAGGGATATTTCAGAAATTTTATGAAAATTTATATAAAGCAGAGAAGCATGTAACTCAAGAAAAAGCACAAATGGAAATATTTATGGAAGACTTAAATATTTCAAGGTTAGATGTAGATGAGGTTCAACAATTAACAGGTAAGATAGGAGGAGATGAAATAAAAATGGTGCTGTATAACCAATTTGCAGAAAAGTCTCCATAAATAGATGGTATACTG
Source organism: Protopterus annectens (assembly GCF_019279795.1). Lineage (NCBI taxonomy): Eukaryota > Metazoa > Chordata > Ceratodontiformes > Protopteridae > Protopterus > Protopterus annectens. Next base: position 878,683,563 of record NC_056737.1, read on the forward strand.
GTGGATGTTTGGAAGCTAAGAGGGAAGAAAGTGATAAAGGCCTGGAAGGGTTAGATAAACAATATTTTAAAAGGAGGGGAAGCACCAACATCCGGGAAAAAAGCTGTGGTGACTGTAATACCTAAAGTCGGCAAAGACCCATCAGATCCAGCTTCTTATAGGCACATTTCAATTTTAAACCATGATTATAAAGTGTTTATATCTATAATGGCTAAAAGAATGGCAAAGGTGTTGCCAAAATTGATAGATATGGATTTCTATAGTTTTGTGGAGGAGAAGGAACCATTTGGCAACATTAATAGAACAAATACGATCTGGAGGGAAGCAGAATGTAAGAAAATATCACTGTAGTCGGTGGATCTTGATGCAGAAAAAGCCTCCAATAAAATAAGCTGGGATTTTATGAGTTGGGTGATGGAAACATTTGCATTTCCTGATATAATAATAAAGGTAATTAAGAGGATATATAAATAATCAGAGGCAAAAATCAAGGTGGGAAGGTTCCACTCTGGTAAGTTATGTCTGAAGAGTGGAACCAGGTAGGAGTATCCTCTTTCCACTTTGTTATTTGCATTGTAGTAAGAACCATTGGCAAAGAAAATAAGTGACTCGGAAATTCAAGGATATAGTTGGTATGGTTTTCAAGACAAGTTGGCTTTATTTGCAGATGATATAATTTTGTAAATAAAAGAACCAGAAAAGGAAGTCTCAGTTTTGTGGAACATTCTGAAACAGTTTTTTGGATATAAAATTAATAAAAATAAAACAAATACTATAACTATAAACTATGTACCTCACACATGAATTGGTTCAGCAATACCTATGGTGACATGATAAAATTAATTATTCATGAGTATGGGTTAAAAAGGATTCTGTTATAGCAGTTAAGGATATTGGGAAGAGACTAATCAAAAGATAATATAAAAACTGAGAAACTGGAAGCTCTCGCCTATGGATATGGATAGTAAGACACAAGTACTTGTTTATTGTGGAACTATGTACAACTGTCCTGAAACATTTATTATATTTATTATACGACCTTATATATATTTATACTAATGTTGAGGGATGTGTTGACCAGAATGGACTAGCATTGTATTTATTGAACAAATGTCATAGTAATTTCAGTATGAGTGTTTTAATTACATATCATTAAATTTTTATGGCTTATTTTATTTAACTGGGACTAATTACCATTCACAAGGTGATTAGGTAGGAGGTATATAAGGAGGGAATACAATGTATTTTTTATTTCTGATGAAGTCCTGGACATACTAGTACGAAAACGTGGTGTTTTTGCAACCTTAAATAAAACAGACCTTTTTACTCCTTTCTATACTGTGTTGGTGCCTTCATTTTGCTGGTTCCTAGGTGCTTTATTTTGGATGCTTATTGGTTGTGTTTAAAACACTTTTCTCATTTATTTTTTAAATATCTTTATAAATTATTTTTCAAAATTTTCTTGAGCTTGTCTCACACTATGGTTAATTTGTCTTTCCAGCTTGTTTATTTCAGTTATCAAAGTTATAGTTCTGACCTGTCTTCCATTTCTTACAGTTTTTGTCTCTTACCTTTATCATGTATCTAGTTCGTATGGAAATATATTCTCCTGTGTCGTGTGCCTGGATACAGATGATAGACATTTTTTTTTGCATTCAAAAAATTTCTCTTTCAAACCCTACCACATTTCTTCTGCAGTTTTTCTGCTGACTACATCACTCCAATTAGTTTTACATAGTGACTGTTTTGCTTCCATATAATATTACTAATCTTCTGTGCATTGGATTAGATTTCAGTTTAATTTAACCTTTATAACCAATGATCACTGGACATCAATAGTGGTAAAACTTGACATGAAGCAATAGTCATTTTCTTAGGAACACAATCAATATCTAGTTTGTTTTGTTTCATGGCAGGCATTTTTACAATCTGAAGTAATTGCTGTTCTTGAGCATACATTTTAAATAATTTCCTTACTAATGTTGTTGAATCAGTATTATTACAGTCTGTTTCTGGTAAATTTAAGTCCCCAGCCGCTATTATCTATTCCTCCTGTGTTTCATGCAAGAAATGTATAAATTCCTCTTGGGCATCAGCACTTGAATTTGGTGATCTATACGTTCCAACAATAGTTATATGTTCCAGGGTTCTTTTTAATGTCACAGTCACACAATATTGGTGTTATCACTGAACATGTAATAATCACAAGTCTCACAACAATCTTTAGCCCCTATCCCAACACATCCACCTGATTTTTTGTTAGAATGTCTGTTACAGTAAAAACATTTATACCCTGACTGAACTGGTTTCTAGTCATTGTGCTTTAACCATGTTTCACAAACAGTAACAACATCAGTCTTGCGAGAGTGTAGCAAATCTTCTAATACAAAACTTTATTACTAATGCTCATAGCATTAACAACCATTGATCTCATCGACCACTCACTCCTCTTTGTCAAACTTACAGAAACAGGAATTAGTACAGATGCACTTCCCTGGTTCAAGGACTTTCTTTTCAAAAGATTCTTTAAAATTACAACAGGATTCTCTTCTTCCATAGAAACTATTCTTTAAGCAGTGGTCCCTCAAGACTCCATCCTTGCCATTCTGCCATCTTCTATCTTTATTAACAAACTTCCCCATGACCTCTCCATCCCCAATGATCCTATATACTGATTTTATTTATTTATTTATTTATCTTTTATTGCTTGGTTAGTCCAACTAGGATAATGACCTATTTTCAAGGGAATCTCGATGTAGTATTTATACTGATGACATGTTTATCTAGAGATCTTCTCCTAATCTTTTAGTTACTCACACATATAGTCAATCTGACCTTCTTTTACTTCTCACATACCTTATGAATCACAAATTAATTTGTAACCCTTCCAACACTTAAACTGTTATTCAAGACTCCCCCAAAACTCTCATACTCCATATAGATCTTAGAAATCTCGGACCTACTCAGTAACAGTATAAAAGTAACCTCCTCTTTCAGCCACAAGGGGATTTACCTTGACCAAAACTTTAACTTGCAACAACCCTGAAAAATGAAGGGAGAAATCTATTCCTTCTTGTTTTGGGCAAATAAAAAATCTCCTTACCTTATTCCCCAGCAAAAGTGGCCATTAGGAAAGGGTCCCTCTGCTGTAGCTCAAATATGGCCTCTATTATTGCAGCAACCTCAACAAAGAATTCCAGCACCCTCCAAACCATCACAAACGAAATATGCCACTTCATTACAAACTCTCCTTCCAAACAATACCCCTGCTTCACTCTTGTCAAAGCTAAGTGCCTCACAGTGAAGTACAGAGCAATGTTTTTACTTAGAAACCAGCTTTTCTAATTGTTTAATCTTGAAAGATTCTCTCCACGAGCATACCATACAACCTTAGAAGTCACTTTCAGTGAACTCCCACACTCATTAGCCCCCACTACCAAACTTCATTATACAAAGTGCTTTTCCACATTAGACCCCGCTGTTTGGCAGTCCTTCCTCTTACATCTTATAGAAATTTCCTTTATCCATACTTCTGACAACAACTTAATACCTCCTCATGGAATCCAAGTGTACTTGCCTTCCTACGGGGCACATCTCCTAGAGACTTGTTGCTTCCTCTCATTCACATTCACTCCCCCTTAACTGTACTACTCCTTCTGTCCTTTCTGTCTTCACATATGTCTTCCACCTCCTTTGCTCAGTATATCACTTTGTTTACTCTACTGTAATTATTTTCTTCATTTACATTAAGGAATTTTCTACTCTCCTCTATATTCCTCTTTAATCTTTGCCCATTTGTACTTACTATCATTTCTACCACAGTGCATATGAAAATACTGAAGAAAGAAATTGCCTTTTGCTTTGCATCTTGCATTTGACAATGATGTCTACTGCTTCTACACACATTTGGATATTTGTTGTATTACTGACTTTTCTATGCAATTGCTAATCTGTGTACTTACTAGGTCAACATATTACTAAGCCTGTATATCTGATGAATCACTGACTCATTCTTTGCATATTTTATTCTAGATACTTTCTGTTGCTGTGTCTTTTGGCTTTTCCTGGTTAGGGGTCGCCACAGCTGAACTCCGGTCCGCTAATGATTGGCAGTAGATTTTTACATGCTGAGTTGCCAGCCCTGACGCACAACCTTCAACGAAGGTACACCCATTCACACATGTCTCCACACAGAAGACACTCTAGCTGAGAATCAAACAGGACAACGTCTTACTGTGAGGTGACAATGCTACCACAGCACCACCACCGCAGTATTCTAGATTCTTTCTGTGATTTACTTTATCCAGGCTGTGTCTGAAAATGATCAGTTATGATGAGTATACTAACCTGGAAAAATAAAAAAATAAATCAATAGATTTGTAGCAGTATAAACTCCATTGGTCATTACTAACTTTTAGGACAGCTTATATAAAGTCCATTTTCTCCCTTTTACAACATTCATCCATCCATCCATTTACTCATCCATTTTTTAAACAGCTTGTTCTGGTGAGGGTTGCATTGGAAGAAAGCTGCGCAGGGCAGACCATACTTACTTAATCCATTATCTCCATAAATAGTCTTCAGTTTATCCTGAGAAAACCCTGGACAAGCTGAGAGATACAATCTCTTTAATGTGTCCAGAGTTTGGCCGAGACTTCCTTCTAGTAGGTTAATTTTGGTACATATCATGTGAGAGGTTCAAATGGAGCATCCTCACAACATGCCCACACTACCTTAATTAACTTATTTTAATATGTAGAAGTGGTGGCTGTACTCTGGCATCCTTCCAGATTGCTGAGCTCCTGACTCTGTCAAAAAAGTGAGCTCAGTTACCCCATATAGGAACCTCATTGCATGTACTTGTTTTCACAGTCTCATACTCTCAGTTCAAAACTTGTGACCATAGATGAGGAGGGGATAGAGACTTACCCACAAATGACATCTTTGCCTTTGACTCAACTCACTTCAGCAGTACAGGCCAGTAAAAAGACGGGTCTATATTATATGCTCAAAGAGACTTTTCTTTGAACATATAATAATCGACACATAAAGAGTGAACAATCTAAAGCGCGAAGAGCCACATCCACAAATTTTTTCCTCGGGGAAAAAATTCACGGGGCCGTACACAAAATACACAATCTTCAAAACCCTAATCAAGTATGCCCCCCACACACCCCCAACTAAAATACCAACTCTGAGATCACTCTATGTTGGGGAAAAGGGCAATTCCCGATAACGGCCAACTTAAATTTTTCCCTAGGAAAAAAAATTCATGGACGTGGCCATTCGTGCTTTAGAGCATTCGCTCTTTATGTGTTGATGATTATATGTTCGAAGAAAATTCTCTTCGAGCATATAATGCAGACACTAAAAAGACTATAGTACTGCTGCTACTGCACCCACCTACTAGTCAGTCTCACAGTCCCTCTACCTTCCCTTATGGATGACAAGAGCACAAGATACTTAAACTGTATCACTTCACATAGTAGCTCCCATCTTCATTTGCAGATGGCATAGCAGTCATTTTCTGGGTGAGCCATGACCTCTGATTTGGAAGTGCTGATTTTGGGGTTGGGGGTTGGTATAATGGTTAAGGTATTTGCCCCACCAATACAAGGTACAGGATTTGATTCTCACCTTTGGAAGGGAAATTGGCTAAGCTTAAATGGTCCACAAGGGCAGCTAGCCTAGTAATTACCCATAAATCTGTTTGATCTCACCAGCTTCATGCTTGACAGCAAATAACTCAGAGCCATGCCAGAAATAACATTCATTGGATAATAATAGTACAAACAGAGATACTATCTCCAAATTCCCAAACAGAATAATCTGCAGACCTTGGCAGCACCTTGAAATACTGTTAAAAAAAAAAAATCACAAATATGAGGGTAGGCAAGACATGCCCTATGTGGAGGCCTATAACCTCTGTGAAGGTATTATCTTTAATGTCAAGAAAATAAATACAACATTCACTCCTCAAATACAGGGATAGAATGTTGTATTACAGGAGCCCTGGAACCCTGCACTTCTATAACACTTCCAGTAACACATTCTGGAATACATGATGATATGCCTTCTTCAACTATACAAAAAAATATATAGACAGTATTAGCAAACTCTCCTTTGTATGCAAGAGCAAGGAGCAGATCTACAATTTCACAACCATCACAGAATCCACACTGGTGTCCCTGAATCAGGGGTTTGACTACTGGATAAACTCTTTATTTCAGCAGCCTGGCATATGTTTCTACGCTAGAAAATGTGATCCCTCTAAAACTGAAACACACTCAACTGTCTCCCTTTGGAAGATGAGAACTGCTGCGTAGTTTGTCAGTACGGAGATACTACTGTAGACTTTGAGTTTAGATTCACATTTATGTCCAGGTTTATTAAGGTGCTTGTTATATCCAAGCACCATAACAATTGGTAAAATAATTAATAAAAGTAAAATGAAGAAGAGCAATAAACAGTGTACAACGAACAAACACTAGTGCTACAACACTGTAGATAAGATAATATAATCAATTAAACTGCAAAATTCAAGTACTATCTTATGCTAATGTGTGCATACAACCTTAAGAAACCTTTAAAAGAGCACATGGATCTTTGCTTTCATCAAAAAATAAAAAAAGTAATTCTTTAAGATCAGTGATAGTAAAATTCCTTTCCTCACATGATAAGGAAATTGTCTTAAAGACAGCATGGGCAAAATCTCCAATTAAAATAAAAGATAATTTAGTTCATTTTGATAATGACTATTCTCCTGTGGTAATTGCAAAACAGAAAAGTTTTCCTACCTTTGATAAGAGAACTTAAAAAAATCAAATAAAACCTCACCTGTTCTTTCCTGCAAAGCTTAAAATATTTTACCAGGATACATCTAAATTATTTGAAGATCTGGACAGTGATCTTATTTTTGTTAAATCTAACAAACTTTTGGACAAAATAGAAGAAATGGATTGGGCCAATGCTAACTTGAAGAGATTAGCCGAAAATGAAACTTGGAAAACTCATGAGCATAAGAAGAAGCTAAGAAAATAAAAAAAACTATTTGCTTCTATTCACAATGGAAATCCAGTTTGTTTGTTCTAAACATGCTAATGACCCATAAGGTGAGGGAAATTGATAACCAGAACAACAGGTAAGATTTTACCACTGTTTGTTATACTTTTTAATGATAGTCTTTACTTTTTTTTATGCTTATTATGTAAATATTTAGTTGTTTCTTATTTTTGATAGGTATGGGTTACTGTTTAAATTGAGTTATTATTGTAGTCTATTTGTTGCCATTTGTATTGAAGTACAGTTATATCTATAGGTTGCAACTTTGTTTAGATAAATATCTTCTTTAATAACATCTCTCAATGATTTAGTGCTTATATTTAGTTTAGTATTGTATTGATAGAGACAGTTTATATTGCCTTCAGAAGTTTCTACAGACATGATTTTAGTGTATATATAAAGTTATTTTTTGCATATGCTTTCTCTTATTGGCGTCCGGAGCTATTTTTAACATAAATTTTGTTGTCGGTAGTGTCCAGAGCTAATATAAAACATGATATGTGGATAAAGATGATGTCCGGACTGAATTTGTGTTATGGGGTTACTGTTGGTAATGTCCGGGAATGTGGTGGGCTCAAAAGTTGCTGTTGGAAATGCACAGAGTTTTTTGGTCATATGGGGTAGACATTGCTGCTGTTTCCCTCTCCTTTTTGAATGTTTGCTTTTTCTTTCTTTTTTTTTTATTTAATTCTGGCTATGTGTCTTTTGCTGGTGTGTTGTGGTGTTGCTCTGTTTCTTCGTGGTTGAAACCGGGGTGTTTTGTGTTTCTCAGTGTTGGCCTATGGTTTAGAGAAGCAATTTGGAATGGTTTGTGAGCTGCGCAGCGGCTTCTGTGATTGCTGTACATTCAAAAATGGTTATTTCACCACCTACGAATGACTTCAGCGGCTCGAGTTGCTTTAAAGCTAAAGTGTCTCCTACTCATTTTTTCACACTGAAAATTTGAAAGTCTGCAGTTATTCAGCTTCACCTCGAGACCTATTTCACGATCGGTCTCTTAATATGGACATTCTCCCTTGAGTTACATCTAGATTGTTGCCATGGAAACCATAAATCCCTGTACCGGAAATAAAGTGTCAGAGGCTTCAGAACACTTGAACGCTTTAAAGGGAATAAAAAAGAGAAAAAAGCAATGGAGATTAGACATTGTTGCTATTAATGGGTGATGTGATATATTTACTTATATGCAAACAAACTTTGTTTAATGATTATAACTTGTAATTAATTTATTGGTTACTTGTGTATTATTGTACCACGTTTGGAAGGAACTGCATAAGCGGCTTGCTTTCTGACTTTTCTATGGTGGAGAGCTATCATCAGCCTGTTTTAGATATTGGTATTAGTTATTGAAGCCAGTAATTCTTAAGAAAATTGATGTTACATCATACTGAAGTGCATAGGGTTGTGATTGTTTAATATTTGGGCAGAAAAATTGGTGCTTTTCCATTGGAAACCCTACTGCTTAGTGTTGGTCTGCTTTTTGCAACTTGTGCATAATATGACTTTACTTCTCAACTCAAAAAATAGGATTAAGGTTCAGAGCTAAAATGTGACACAAAACTATAAATAACTTGGCTATACATATATCAAAACCACTCGGCTTTGGGTACAGCTGTGGATTTCAAAACTGGAGGAGAGTTATTTACATATTTATACGTATCCAAAGAAGTGAGGACACAGGAGAGTGTAAGGCAATTTAAATGTGTTAGAATTTTGTAAACTCTATAGCTCTAAAAGAGTTTACTTTATAATCTTGGGGAGAGTGGCTCTGCTGTGTAACATATTTATAAGAAAAAAAAATAGAATGTTTAAATTGGAAGGGGTGGGTTGGCAGCAGGGGTCTGGCCAGGGTTTTCGCAGTTGTTCTCCCTTTTCCAGAATGCTGCTGATCACTGCAGGTGACTCAGCCATGCTTGTTTTTTTGCGATCAGTTTGGTATGTGCGGTGGTGGAGTTGCAGCACAGATGTATGGAGGGTATATATTGAAGGGCGTTTGGACGTATTTCTTGCTTGGACATTTGAGGACATTTGTTGCGCTTTGTATGTGCGGGCCATGGCTCTATAAAATAACTGTACATGGGGAAAGTACTTTGCTTCACGGACTGTGTGATAGCCTTAAATGTGATGGAGGTGGGTCTGGACAGTGCACTGACTCTTTTGCTCCTTTTCTGGTCAATGGGGGGGGCTGTGGAGCTCATGTGCAGGAGGTCTTTTTGTACTGGCACAGTTCTGTTTTGAGGAATGTGCTCCCCTGCTTCCCAGGTTGGTGTTTTCCATCCTAATAGACTTTATTGTTGAAGAATAGTGGAGAGTGTCTCAGCGTCTCTACAGTTTAACAGATTGCCACATCCTGTTCTCCTTTCTGCAACATTCTAAATTGCTTACCTGTGGTATGTCCCCAATCATTTTGATGGGGTTGTGCAGGTTTCTTGACTGACTCACAGGAAAGACTAGATAATAGTATGCTTCAAACTGTTCGCAGTGCTTTTCAGCTGGAAAAGTCCAGACGCTTTTCTCAGTTCTTGTGCTGCCTCTCAGTTTTGACTCCCTGCCATCTGGCAGACATTTCATTGCTTACACAGACGGAGCCACTGAGTGGTTGGGGTTTAACGGAGGGGTACCGAAAAGGTATAGTATCATTCAGATTTCTCTACATAGGTTGGTGGTAGTTCTTACTTTGAAAATGTCACAAATAATGTTACAGTCTAATCATTTGAAAAGGCACAGTTTTTAGGAGGCATATTGAAGTGATTTTTATATATGCAAACACAGGTGAAGAGTAAGTAATTATAAATAGCAGCGGCAATTCTGTGCCCCACTCAATACAATTCCCAGTAAAAATACAGCTTAGTGGTCATGCCATTATTACTCGGAAGATATTTGCAATTTATTTATTCTCAAAGTAGTACAGACTAAGGTTCTTTGCTGTAGTGATGGAAAGAAATTCATGTGGGAAAATTTGTAATTAGACACTAACATTAAAACACACAACTATTTTGAAGACAGTTACAAATATAATATGTGCAGAAATTCTCATGGTCCCAGAAAGATATCAGTTTAATGACACACTCTTGCCTAGATAGTTTCAGTATTTTTGTTGACAAATGAATGGATTTGAAATGAGATGCTTCTGAAGTAGGAATTGTGGGTGCGATGATACGTAAGTGCCAATTATTGTGACCGGTTTGCATACATATTTAAGTGTCTGTTTATTTTAATAAGCAGCAAAATAATACTTTCTCACAGCAACTTAATAGGCTTGATAACATTACTAGGGTCTGGATGAGCATAGTTAAGTAGAATGATGATGATTATAAATTCAAAATCTAGACAATATTCTGTGACTAAAATAAATAAAGAAAAGAATAAGTACATTGAATTGGTGGTTTGAAATGGTCTAAGCAACACTGTCAATAAAATATTTATGTTATAGATGAAAACTAATTTATTCCTTATATTTTGAGCTATCAATTAGAACTAATTTTTATTAACACCTCACTTATTATTACAAAATATTTATTAATGCATAAATGCAATTAAAGTAAATAAATTTAAGTTATTACAAATGAGAATAATCCATACCTTCATTAGTAGATCATTAATTATAACATCTTCTTTTATTTCTTTAGAATATCATATTAAGAAAACATGAGAGTTTTAGAATATTAATTTACTTGTTTTTATGATTTAGTTATATATAATGTATCAATTCCTTACTTATTTATGAAAAGATATTATTTATAAATTGCTTTACTATTTTTGTTATTTGCAATCATATCTACTATATATTATGGTTATTTGTCTTCAATATCTAGATTCATAGTGAGACTAATAGAACTTAAATTCACTTCTAGGATATAAAACACAAAACAAGGGTAAAGACCACACTGGAACAACGGAGATACGACCCAGCAATCGCAATGGACACAAAACATAAGCAGATAAAAATCACCACCATGCGCTGGGTCTGATGGCTTGTAGAATGCAAAAACCAAGTTCCACGAACACAGCAATGCAGCAAATCAGTTTAAAAACGACCAGAAACTGCAGTACAGGAAACCAAGCAGTTTAATAGTAGAAACTGTTAGCGCTTTCACCCGTAGGCTTCTTCAGACAGTTACAGAAAAAAGACATACTATCTCAATTTAAATACTAGAGCAATGCTGGCAATAGGTTAAAACTGAACACATGTCAAAAGCCATTCACTACACATTTAAAAGAGCAAAACACATTATACATAACAAGGCAAACGAGCGCTAAACATTAAAAAGATTTAAATAGTTAAAAACATGTAAAAACATATAAAGACTCTGCACTAAGGAATAGGAGATGTTTTAGACCGTAATGTACTGTAGCCATGAAATGTACATATGCTTTTTATGCAAGAGTCTTTATATGTTTTTACATGTTTTTAACTATTTAAATCTTTTTAATGTTTAGCGCTCGTTTGCCTTGTTATGTATAATGTGCTTTGCTCTTTTAAATGTGTAGTGAATGGCTTTTGACATGTGTTCAGTTTTAACCTATTGCCAGCATTGCTCTAGTATTTAAATTGAGATAGTATGTCTTTTTTCTGTAACTGTCTGAAGAAGCCTACGGGTGAAAGCGCTAACAGTTTCTACTATTAAACTGCTTGGTTTCCTGTACTGCAGTTTCTGGTCATTTTTAAACTGATTTGCTGCATTGCTGTGTTCGTGGAACTTGGTTTTTGCATTCTACAAGCCATCAGACCCAGCGCATGGTGGTGATTTTTATCACTTCTAGGATAGTCAATGTAATTTTTTCATGGATAAATAGTAACTACATAATAGAATAATGAAGAATGCTATATATATAAAATCATTTTGGAGTTAGAAGTTTTCTTCATTTAAAGGTTATTGAAACAGGAGGATTAATTTATGTTAATAGGAATTAATTAATACTACTATACTACAAAGTGATTCTCTTTAAATACTGTATCATATTTGCCTTTTGCATAATGTTTTTGTTATTAATTTAAAATTATTAGATATTTTGAGTTTCTGTAGAAGCTGAGACTGATTTACCATTATCGGGAAATTTTCTCTTAGATGCTGATCAGAGGTTGTTACTTGATGAGGGGTTAATCTGAGTGATTATATGTCACTTGGATTAGGAGTATTATATTCCAGGAAGGTTATGGGGGGTTGATGTTACTAGTTTATGTTATAAAAGTTTGTTACAGTTTTTTTTTTACATTCTTCACAATAGAAAGTAATACTATAGTAATACACTCATATTTTTCATATCTATTACTGTGTAATCAATCTAAACTTTTTCAGATTTAACTGTTTGATATGTTTTTGGTCAAAATACACTCTTTTCACAAATTTTACTTATGACTTCATTAAAGAGTATTTCTATTAATGTTAATGGATTAAATAACTCAAATAAGAGGGGAAGTTTATTCAAATATCTTAAATTATACAAATACCAATTAATTTTCTTACAAGAAACTCATTTGAAATCAGAAGATATGTTTAGAGTAGATACTAACTCTTATTCACCATTAATTAGTTCAGAACATCTTCAGAAGAAAAGAGGGGTAGCAATTCTGTGGAATAATACTTTACCTTGCCCAAAGATTACCAATACATATAAAGATAATAAAGGAATGTTTTGTCTTGTCACGGTTGAATTTAATAAGAAAATTTATGTTGTTTTTCTTTCGGCTTTTCCTGATTAGGTATTGCCACAGCAGAACTCCAGTCCACTAATGATTGGCAGTAGAGTTTTATGGTGCCGAGGTGCCAGCTCAACGCCCAACCTTCAATGAAGGCACCTCCATTCTATGCATGTCTTTCGAATGCCACTCGACCACGAAGAGGACATGCAGACTCCACACAGAAGACGCTCCAGCCAAGAATCGAATGGGAAAACCTCTTGCTGTGAGACAACAATGCTACCGCTGCACTATATACTTTAGTGAATTTATATTGGATACCATCAATAGGTATCACTACAGTAAAACAACATCTGGATCTCATAGTACAACATTCCATGGGGTTCTTAATAATAGCAGCGGATTTTAATTTAATTTTAGATAATAAAGAATCAACATCTTTAAATAAAAGAAGGATTACAGCTTCAGCTAAATCATTAAAAGATTTCTAGAATCATATCATCCGAAAGATATTCATTCCTTTGCAGATTCTGATTCTTTAAACTATACTTTTTTTCTCTCATAGACATAACACCTATTCAAAAATAGAGTCTTATTTTCTAATGACGTATTAGGCTCTCTGGTCAACACCAAGGTTATTTCTTGCCCAATATCAGACCATAATTCAATAATATTTGAAATTTCAGTTAATTCAAATTACAATACACAGATAAGAAGAATACCTGTTTATATCACAAAACTGAAAGATTTTGAAGAATTCTTAACTTTGGAGACACACAGTTTTATAGAACTAAATAATAATAATAACTCCTCAGAAATTTTTGTGTGGGATGCCCTAAAAGCTATATGGGAGAATTATCAACTGGTATCATATAAAAAGGGAAAGTTGGGATAAACAGTTATTAGAGATTCAACTTAAATTAGATTCATTGAAACATAAACAAGAGTCAGATCTAAATAATAAAGATAAGAAAAAATAAATAAATTATTTGAATAATAAATATATTGATATCCTAAACCATAAAAACATGATTATATTAGAGAAATATATATTTTTTTAAATCTTCCACAAAGCCCAAATCATTAAATTTATTAGCTAACAAAACCAAAGGATTAAATAAAATGAATCATACAAATGAAAAATTTTCCCCTAGAAAGAAAAAGATGATTTCAGGCATACAAAACATTCTAGCTGAATTCAGAGAATGTTTTTATTAATATTAATCAACAATCAAAAATAATAGATTCTAATCAAGAAAAAATGTATTCATAGATTTACTAAAAAAGACTAACAAATGAACAAGCTAACTTTATAATAAAACCTGTTTCCTTTAAAGACATTCAAACCCAGATTACAAATTTAAAATTAAATAAAGCCCCAGGAAATGATGGAATCATCCCAGAAATATATAAAATTTTACCAACTGATGCTATAAAATTATTTCATAAAGTATATAATTTATCCCAAAATAATAAGTTAATTCCCCTCTCTTGGAAGTATACTTTTATCTCTCCTATTCTTAAACCTAACAAAGATCCAGTTAAGTGTTCATCCTATAGACCTATTTCTTTGCTAAATATTGATTATAAAATGCTTATGTTAGTATTTGCAGATAGACTAAAAAATATATGTACCAGTCTTAGTTGAAGATGACCAAATGGGATTCATAATTAATAGAAATACTTATGATAACATTAAAAGAACATTAACTCTAATAGAATCAGTCAAATATTTAAATAATAATCTAACACTAATTTGTTTAGATATAAATTGTGTGTTTGATTCTGTTAATTGGAACTATTTATTTATATTACTGGAAGAATTAAACTTTTCAAAGAGCTTTATAAATGTAATCACTCAACTATATCAGGATAGCCAATCATATATTAAAATAGGTATTAATATTTCCCAACAAATCCTATTATTAAAGGAACAAAGCAGGTTGCCCCTTATCTCCCTTATTATTTACCCTTATTATAGAACCATGGGCCAATTTGATAAGAGATAATGAAAATATTCACGGATTTAAATTAAATTCCAATAAATCTTCCAAAATACAAATGTTCACAGGTGATATTCTTATTACCCTTGGTAATAATGATTTATCTGTTCATGCTCTCTTTAGTAATATTGAACTTTTTCAAAAGAAATCTGGTTTATTATTCAACAATGATAAAACTCAAATCTTATTAATTGGTCATAAAGCATTTGAAATATAAGCGGCTTATAGTAAATATTTGGCAAAATCTGATGAACTACTTTATTTAGGTATTATAATTACAAAAAACATAAAAGGTATCATTAAAATAGACTATAAGAGTTTATTGGCAATAGAAAATCTTATTAAACAATGGAATAAAATTAATTTCTTCGTGGATGAAAAACTTTTAATAATAAAGATAATTTTATTACCTAAAATTTTATATATTATACAATCCATCTCATTATCTCCTCCTAATCAGATTATTAAAAAATGTAATTCCTTGATACACAAATTTTTATGGTCCCCGATTAAACCCAGGACAGCTCTATCTAATCATATAAAACCTGGGAAAAAGGTGGCATAGCAATGCCTAATTTGGAAATCTATTCTGTTTCTTCAATGGCCAAAACTATTTACCAACTTATAGATAAAAATTATACTGCAAATTGGAAAAATACCATAGAATTGTAATTAGTAATTCTATAAATAACAACAAACTTCAGAAGTTAACTATACTAAGTAACTTCTTTATTCGGGTTCTAAAAAATATTTCTTATATTACTCCTCTCAAAAATTTAACTCCAATTATATAATTCTTCTTCTAAAATCCTTTAGAAATTATATTTATAAATTCAATGGCTATATATTCTTTTTCCTATAGCTTTCACACAAGGTGTCATCTTTTCATCTGATTATAATAACATGCTTTCTTTTCAACAGAAAAACCTAATATTTTGGTGTCAATTGATGATTAAGAATGATCTAAAAACTATAAACATATTAAAAAATCAATATGAATACGATTTTTTCTCTTGGTTAGATTTACACGAAGCTAGGAAATATATTATAAACAAAATGGATTCTATGTCTTTAACAACAAAAAATACAATACCTAAATTATTTCTATTTATGATAATGGCTTTACAACATAATTCTACATCTAAAAATATTTTATCTCATTTATGTAAAGCAATCAAATTTGATTTAGATAATCCTTCAGAAAGTTATTGGAACTATTTTACTTTAATTAATAATTATCCCTCTACAGATTCTGACAAAATAAATATCAAACAGTCAGCAAGTGTAACCACTTCATCACTTAATTGGAAATTTTTTACATGGAGGTATTTGCATAGGTCTTTTATTACCCCATTTTCTTTTAGTAAATTTAATAAAAAAAATACCAATTGTTGGAGATGTAACAAAGTTGGTAATGCAGACTGGGCACACATGATATTTGATTGTATAGAATTAAATACATTTTGGACAGATGTTAATTCCTTTTTACAAGCTATTTTTACAGATAACTTTTATCTTTCTAAATCACTAGTTATATTTAACACACCTGTTCCTAATTGTATCCGAGAATCTAATCATCCTCTGATTTGGTCAATTCTATCCATTGCCAGAAAAATCATTACAAGAAATTGGAAGTCTCATACGTCACCCTTAATAATTGAATTCAAAAATTTACTTCTTGAAGTCTGTAACTTAGAAATTTTGACCAATACTGTAAGATCTTCTAGGAATACTAATTCATCTAATATATGGAAAAAAGTATATGATTTATTGAACAAGTAATGCAAATTCTTTTATAATCTTCTTATTTTAATGCACTTGTTTATTAATACTTGATTCTTGTGGAGAATGTCATTGCATATAGTTTAAAAATCTTTGTTTAATTTTCTCATTTTATGTCACTCATTTTGAAAAATGTACATATCTCTAATTTATGTTTATTTGACAATATTTATCTCAATACAGCTGTTTTAAAAAAAGTCTGAATATCGAAGGTCTCCCTCTATATCCTGGGCACCTCTAACAACCACAAAGAAGAGGTGCATAAAGGTCTAGCCAGGCAGTGCAGTACTGAGATCTCCTTAAGGTTAGGGGGGGCTCATATAGTAACCTAGGTCTAGATACACCAACAGCAAGATTTTAAAGATAATGTACCATTGTCGGCTGTATAAACTGGGGTAATAGCAAGATAATGAAAAATACCCATAAGTAACCAAGTTACAGAATTCTGAACCAGTTGTAGCCAATCAAGCTCACTGTTGTAGATGACAGGATGTAAAAATACCAGGGCATGCATTGCCAGCAAAAGGTCCTCATGATGCAGAATATGCTTGATGCAAGACTTATTAAATAAATGAAATTAAGTTGCTTTCACAAAAGATGGCACATGGACTGGACCTCAAGTGTTAATCTATCATCAATAATCAGACCTAGATTTTTTACCTTCTTCACAATGCCAGCCTGTTAGCATTATAAAAATGGTACGGTTATGAATGGAAAATTAAAGTCCCTTTAGGTAGTATGAATTTCCATGGCAACAATCTTGGACTTGATAAGTGTGAAATGATTGACAGTCATGCAATTTTGAATGCATTCCATATCTTTGCCTAAAGAATGTGCAGCATACAAATTGTCCAGAGGGAAGACAAGGTAAAACTGAATATCATTGGCATAATAACAATATTGAAGATGTCTCTCCCTTATGAGCTCTACCAAAAGAAGCATACATAAAGAACAAGAAAGGATCCAGAATGGAACCCTGTGGAACCCTAGATATGACAGAATAATTAGATGAAGATTTTTTTTCCATCCACAATCTGCTGAGTATATCCTGAAATGCACATGGCAGATCATTTCAGGGCAATGCCCATAGATACAAATAAAGTTTGCAAAAGGTCCAAGAGATTATTGTGACCAACTATGGCAAAGCTCAAGAGAGACATCAAGAAACAAAACCATTGATTCTGTCACCATTAGAAAGTGATCCATGACCCATACTAGGGCTTTTCAGCACTATGTCTAGTGTGGAAACCAAAATAGAATGGATTGTGAACACAACATTCTTTAAGAAAAAAAAATAAGCTGCAGACAAGCAACCTTTTTAATAACAGTTATCCACACCTCAATGGAACTCCAGAAGACAGGAAACAGTAGATGGGCTTAACACAGTTTTAATGCAATAAGAAAGCACAACACATAAACAATACTCCTTGAAAATATGTTTTCCTCCTCAACTTCATCAGATACAACTAACAAACTAAATTACATGCCTTAAATACTTCAATTAAATACAAATTCATCAATAAAAACAGTGCATCACTAAAATTAACATGTTATAGGCTTTACCCATAATCCTTTTCACCTCCACTAACATAAATAACTTCATTTACAACAACAAGTCTACACTTTAGAAGTTCTTTCTAATACAATTCATAATGTAAAATAAACCCTGTAACTGCTTGCATCAATAAATGTTAAAACAACATCTCTCCTTAAGGGTAATAAATCATAAAAAAACTTGATATATAAGTTTATAAAATTTATAAAAAGTTATTCATGTGCCCTATATTGGATTTAAAACTCACAGCTGCCTCACATTTAAAATAACTATGGAATCTCACTATGCAGGAACTCAACACAATCAAATGCCACATTTGTATACTTTTATGTAAATGTTATAATCTTGCCGCTCTCAGCTTTAAAACTGGGGCCAGGGATAAACCATTGTTTAGTCCAAGGAACCTACTGGCTTCTAAAAAAATCTACCAGTAAAGGTCCCTATATTCAGTTCTGGTTTCCCACAAACCACCCCTCATATACCTTGGGATCTCCTCAAGTACAAAAAAACTAAACTTTCCTTTTCCACGTTCTATACTGTGCCTATATAGTGCATTATTAACATTTCTATTACTTATGGCATTCAAATGTTCATATACTCTCCTTTTCAGCTTCCTCTCATTTTTTCCTACATAGAATGCCTTGCACTCACATAAGGCAAGATATACAACCCCGCTGGTCTCACAATTACTATAGCTCCTTGCCATGAGGGTTCTATTTCTGGAATCCAGATGGACTAGTTCAGTATTCATAATGAAAGGGCATTGCACACATCTCCCACATTTGAATGCCCCTTTCTTTTTTTGGGTTCCACCCCCACTTAAAGTCATAGTATCCTTACAAAACATTTTTGATACTTGTTCCCTTCCTATAGACACATTTAAAAGGGGTTTTAAAGTCTAGTTTAAGGTCACTGATTCTACTGAACCTAGTCCATTCCCTTTCCATGGTTCTACATACAACATTGGCATCCCCACTAAAATCAGTGATGAATGCCGAACCAAAATTCCCCTCATTCATATTTTCTTTCAAATTTAAATGATCACCCACAGGGCTAAATTCGGGAATTCCCAAGATTGGGGTATATTGCCTGTCCACTCACTAGCCACCTCCTGTTTCCTAGATGTCAAAAGACAGGCCAGATTATTTAGCCTACAGCAAAAACTCAGACTCTGGAAACACCAAACACCATTCTTTTGGCTGCTTCAAGTTTGTCATCAACCAATGTGAACAATAATTTGGTTGAGGCTTTTTGAGTGGCAGCTATTCCTGTGCTTCTGAATTTACCAGAGAGGGTGGAGATAAGACAGGGAGATCCCTCAAGGGGGTGGCTGTAACAAAGAGGAGGCGGAAATGGAGGAAGAAAAAAATACAATGGTCCACAAACATGCAGCCACTTGGGTCATCAGAAACATCAGGTATGAATGCTACAAGTATTGTCAACTTATCTAGACTTATTTTGAAATGTGAGGGTGTTGCACTTTTACAGAAAGGGCTTCAGTTTATTATGCCAAATGTAGATACTATTACTGAAACCCTGACTGACTTAAATATGTTTACAAGGGGTTTAAATTTGAAACTAATTTTTAAAGACTCTCCGTTGGCCTCTGCTCAGCCTTGTAAAATGTCAAGTGCATTTATACTGAATAGTTATCTGGTAATTACTGTATTTGAAAATGTATGTGAACAATAATTGCGTTTGTTGTATGCACATAAAGAAAAAAATAAGTTTTATAACTTGACTCACAGTGAACATTAAGCACTCAAAAGGTTGCAGAATAACAATGATATTGTAATTAAGCAAGCCGATAAGGGTGGCTCTATTGTAATAATGAATAAAGATGAATATGTTTCCTGTATGAATGAGTTTTTGGCAGATAAGAAGACTTTTGTTAAGATTAATATGTTAGAAGTTAAAAAAACATGTCTCAGATGGGAATATGGTTATATGTAACATGCAGTTGACTAATGAGACATCTGTTGATTTGTTTAATCATTTTACTGTGTCACGTCCAGTCATCCCTGTATTGTATGGATTACCAAAGGTGCATAAATCTCTGACCCATCCCCGATGAGACCAATAATCTCAGGAAGTGGGTGGGTAACTGAACCAATTTCGATCTATTTACAGGTTTACCTTAAGATAGCCGAATCACAGTGGTGTGATTGCTCATATGAGTGAATCGAAACCACGAAAGTGAAAACAGCAACAGTTTGAAATGTTCGAAAATCAGCAAATCAAAAAGCAGATTCGCTGATTTTTGAACATTAATGTCGAAAAAATGTACTGAGGTTTAAAGCAGGGGGGAAAGCCCCCTGCACCCCCTCATGTGGGGGGCTGCACCTCCCCACCCCCTACTTTAATATTCTAACTCCGAGATCACACTACAGTGGGGAAAGGGACCACCTAAGTACCATGTTCAATCATAGCTTCACCTCAGGCTTTGTGCCCACTGAATGGCGCATAGCAACAGTTATCATACTCCACAAAGGGGGAGCCACCATGGACCCCGGGAACTACTGCCCCATTAGCCTGACGAGCCTGGTCTGCAAGGCCATGGAATGTATCATCATGGAACTTATAAACAAAAACATTGGTAATCTCCAAACTCTGGACCCCACCCAATACGGGTTTATAAAAAGCAGATCATGTCTCCTAAACCTGATAGACTTCTTTGAAGCAGTCACCAAAGCCATAGACGAGGGTAAGGTGGTTCACACAGCCTATCTAGATCTTGCCAAGGCTTTTGACACCATCCTCCACTCCACTCTGGAATTATAGATAAACTCACTAAACTAGGTATAAATCCCTATGTCACAAGATGGGTTGCCAACTGGCTCACTGACAGAACACACTGTGGAAGTAGTTGACTCCAAATCCGACTTCAGACCAGTGACAAGTGGAGTACCACAGGGTTCAATCCTGGGTCCTCTCCTGTTTGGTATCTACTTCTCTGAAGTACAGGCTAACACAGACAGTCTTTGGCTAATGAAGTTCACAGATGACTGCAAACTAGGAGCCATAATCGAAACTCCTAACGATGTGGACATCCTACAAAAAGGTCTCACTGAGACAGATGCCTGGTATCAAAGCCATGGCCTCAAGCTCAATGCCAAAACGTGCATTGTCATCCCCTTTGGTAAAAGCTCTGTACCCATGAACTACCACATAGGTGGTAGTAAACTTAACACAGAAAGTGTGATAAGAGACCTTGGGACACAGGTGGACAGTAGTCTCTCCTTTGATAATCACATCACCACAGTAGTTAGGAAATCCTTCTACGTGGCACACCTCATCACAAAAGGTTTTTCACCCAGGAAAAAAGAGGTCATTGTTCCCCTCTGCTCATCACTTATTAAACCCATTATAGAGTGCAACGCCCCTTTTGGTATGTACCTCACAAGACATCTACAACAATTGGAAAGACCACAGAAATACCTCACAAAGACCGGCCTCAAACATATGCCCTATGTCTCAAAAATCTCCAGCTTTACTCCGTCGCATATCGCCTACTCAGAGGTGATCTCTGCCTAACATACAAAGCTATGTCAAACCCAGAGCTGTTGGACATGCTCCACTTAAAGAAATCCCAATCCCTCCAAGCTACACGCTCTAGGGACCTAAACCTTGTCACCACAATAAACAGAACATGCTGGAGGGAGACTTCCCATACTCTTGAAGAGTGCTAATGAGGAGCTTTGTTTGATATAGATAGGTAGTTTGTTCCAGAGTATGGGAAGTCTCTGTCCCAGAGACTTCCCATACTCTGGAACAAACTACCTATCTATATCCAACAAAGCTCCTCATTAGCTCTCTTCAAGAAAAATCTTGATGATTGGATGGTTAATAGGAAATTCACCCCAGGGACCACTTCTGTGGCTCTGGTCGACAGTGGCACAGGAAAATAATTTTCCTGGGTAATGAAAGCCAGGGTACCTTTTTAGCTAGGCTTATATAGGCCCTAGAGCCAATAGCCTAGTACCTACCTATGAACCTATTAGCCTGATGAGCCTGGTCTGCAAGGCCATGGAATGTATCATCATGGAACTTATAAACAAAGACATTGGTAACCTCCAACTCTGGACTCCACATTCTACATTCCTAAATAATTTAAACAGATTAGCTGCTGCCAGACAAAATAGTCAAATTGAACTATTCTCCTTGGCTTTCTGTCAATATCAGATTCCTTATGCAAAAAAGAGATAAGGCTTGGGAGTGCCTACTTAAAAGAGAAGACACATAATGATCTACAACACTTTAGAGCACTGTGTAACCAAGCAAAGAAACATGTGAGCTTAGATAAAAAACAGTTTTACACATTACCACAAGACCAGTATATATCCAATCTTAAAACTTTCTGGCAAACAATCAAAAAAATTTAAAAACCTGAAAATCAGTCTTCCCCTCAACCCACCAGTGATAGTACCTCTTCTGATATGGCTTCTCAGTTTAACTCTTATTTCATCGCTAGCATAGCATCCATTACTAATCATTTCCCAGCATCTCCATTAACATTCTTTCATCCTCTTATTAGCTGCCTTTCCACATTCTCCCTGTAACCAGTACCCACTTCCTTCATTAAGTCACTGTTCAGCAAACTCAAACTTTGCTCCCTCTTTGCTAATAATCTTCCTACTGAATTTCTAAGTATAGCAGCTGACTCAGTAGCTTATCCTGTTTCCATACTCATTAACAGATCCATCAAGGAAGTCTATGTCCCCATCCTGTGGAAAATGTTCTTCATCTTTCCTCTCCCCAAAGGTAGCACCTCCTCTATCCAACATTCTGGAGAAATGTATCCATAAACAATTTCTTCAATATCTACTCGACAATAATCTTTCTCCTACACAAAATGGATTCAGACCTGCACACAGTGCTACTACTGCTCTACTATCCTTCACTGACACAGTAAATAAAGCCTGTGATAAAGGAAACTTTGTCTCATCTCTACTTCTAGATCTAGCTAAAGCTATTGATACAGTCCCCCACCCCAAACTCATAACCCAACTATCCCTTCTTGGCTTAACAGAAACTACCTTGCAATGGTTCACCAGTCATCTCTCTAACAGATATCAGTCAATCAAATGGAATTCCAGTTTCTCTCCTTATTTACCAGTTAGCACTGGGGTACCTCAAGGCTTAATACTGGGTCCTGTCTTCTTCAACATTTTATTAATTATCTTCTTACCTCCACTAAATAAGCAACCCTTATTCAACATGCTGATGCCTCAACTTTAATCTGTTGTTCTAACAATCTCACCTATCTGCAAAATATAATGCAAGATGAATTCATTTCCATAGAGTCCCAGCTCACCAACAACCATCTCCTACTCAAGCAAAAAAAAAAAAAAACAAACTTCTGCTATTCTTACCCAATCAGTTCCCCCTGACAACTCTTAACTTTATAGTTTCTTCTCTTAACAATACTTCTATTGATGTTGTTTCACACACCAAGCTGTTAAATTTGACCTGAATATCAATAACAACATAAAAAAGGCAAATCAAAAACTGGGCATGTTGTGTAGGGTTAAAAAAAATTATCTCCAACTCCACAAAAGTAATCCTAGCCACCACTTATCTCTTACTATCCTTTCTACACGTTTCCCCTATTCTAACTCACCTTCACTCTTCCCTTAAAGATAAACTTAGTCAATGCTATAACAAAATAGCTAAATGTGCTACTGGCCAGTCCCCCATTCTCACCACTGCTCTGCTCTCAAAACCCTTAATTGTCTCGAGCTACCCCTCCTTCTGACCTTTGATCAACTAGTGTTAACTCAAAAAATGCTGTACAACTCATCTTTTTCACAAACAACCTCAACACTACTTCAACACTATGTTCCATCTTGTTACATTCGTTCTTCTAGTCACAAGCATCTACTAGCCATTCACAAACCTCAAAGATTTAGGGGAGCTTGCCTATATTCAGACTGTGTAGCCAAATCCTGGAATAGTATTCCAGAATCAGTCAGACTAATACCTCATTACTACTCCTTCAAGTCTCCACTGAAGGAACACCTGTCCAATACCTGGAGCTGCCCAAGCTCCACAACATCTTAATATTTGAGAACATTCTATTATATCTGGACTTTCTGAACTTTCTCTAGTCCCATCCTACTTCTCCTCATGACTTACCCTCCTTTCTGGCCTTTCCTTCAGTATACCTTTACAATGAGATTTTTACTCTACCCTTTCTCTTTTAGAAAACTCAGTTCTATCCACTGTAAAAATGATTGACCTATGGTCTGTGTATATTGTGTTTTAACACAGTTGCTTATTAATGTCTCTATATAGTGTGTTTGAACATTAGTGTGTTCTAAGATTTTTGCTTATTCTTTCATGTATACAAAAATTATACTTTTTTTGCTGATTTGACAATCTTTGCAATCTTGCTAATGTACTTGCGGAGCTTTTCTCCCCAGGCCTCCACTGAAAATGGGTACATACCCAGTTGGACTTTCCTGGTAAACAAATGTCAACCAAATAAATAAATAAATGTTTGGCAAGTTGATTGGTTTTACACCCAGCTTTCACTCAACAGAGCTATCCCAGGTAATCCAGGCAGGGCAACTAGACACCAGCCAGCATCTTATTGACCCACTTTATGGTGGGTACACAGTGGCCAATTGGGGCACATTCAACCCTCCCACTGTTAGCATGAGTCGCTGGTGTAGGTCAGAGTATGTTAGGCCCTCAACCTACGTATCACCCATAAATATCCATGCCTATTTGGCAATCACCTAGAGCCATATTTTACACTGCCCAGTGGATTGCCGTGCCATGGCACGCAGTTGTGTTCACCTATCTTGAGGATACTGGGCACCACAGCAGATGCCCAATGTGGTTAGTCTGTACAATTCTTCCCCCTATAGGGTACCATGTAGAGTGTGTGGTGCTGCCCACAGCTCCATTTATTGGTAAGTTTGAGATAGAAATGTTCCGAAGATCTATACAGTAACTCTCCTTACCCATATTTTGTAAGTTATATCTAATGTCTGCTTGTCACATATATCACACATGGACTGTTTACAAACCAAATGTTTTATACTTGGAATTTAACATTATGTATAATGTCCACACTGAAAAAATACATGTTTTATCTTTGTATATTGTCACTACAGAACAATTACCTGTTTATGTCTTGACGTCTTAAGAACTATCTATGTAATGTATGTGTATAAAAAATGTTTTTAATCTCTTCTTCTCTTTTGGCTGTTCCCATTAAGGGTCACCACAGTGGATCATCTGTTTCCATTTCTTCCTGTCCTCTGCATCTTGCTCCATCACACTAACCACCTACATGTCCTCTCTCACCACATCCATAAACCTTATCTTAGGTCTTCCTCTTTTCCTCTTACCTGGCAGCTCCATCCTTAGCATCCTTTTCCCAATATACCCATCATCCCTCCTCAGCACATGTCCAAACCAATGCAATCTCACCTCTCTGGCTTTGTCTCCAAACCATCCAACCTGAGCTGACCCTCTAATATACTGATTCCTAATCCTGTCCATCCTCATTACACCCAGTGCAAATTTTAACATCTTTAACTCTACCACGTCCAGCTCTGACTCCTGCCTTTTTGTCAGTGCCACTGTCTCCAGCCCATATAACATAGCTGGTCTCACTACCCTCTTGTAGACCTTCCCTTTCACTCTTACTAGTACCAAACTGTCACAAATCACTCCTAACACTCTGCTCCACCCATTCCACCCTGCCTGTACCCTCTTCTTCACCTCTCTTCCACACTCACCATTACTCTGAACTGTTGATCCCAAATATTTAAACTCATCCACTCCCTGCATCCTCACCATTCCTCTATCCTCCTTCTCATTCACATACATATATTCTGTCTTAGTCCTGCTGATCTTTTTTCCTCTCCTCTCTAGAGCATATCTCCACCTCTCTAGGGTCTCCACAACCTGGTTCCTACTCTCACTACAGATCACAATGTCATCTGCAAACCTCATAGACCACTGGGCCTCCTGTCTGGTCTCATCTGTCACCCTGTCCATCACCACTGCAAATAAGAAAGGGCTCAGAGCTGATCCTTGATGTAATCCCACCTCCACCATAAATTCACCCATTACTCCCACTGCAGACCTCACCTCTGTCACACTGCGCTCGTACATATCCTGTACCACTCTTATACACTTCTCTGCCACTCCCGACTTCCTCATACAATACCACAACTCCTCCCTAGGCATCCTATCATATGCTTTCTCTAAGTCCACAAAGACACAATGCAGCTCCTTCTGACCTTCTCTATATTTCTCCATCAACACTCTCTTTCTTAACCTAGCTTCCACTACTCTTTTCCATACCTTCATGCTGTGACTGATCAGTTTTATCCCTCTGTAGTTTTGCACATTGCCCTTTTTTTTTATTATTTTTATTTGACATTTGTTGTCCGGGAAAGTCCGACTAATATTCTTAAAAATCGGTACCAAAACACTTTTTCTCCACTCCTCAGGCATCCTCTCACTTTCCAAGATTTCATTAAACAATTTGGTTAAAAACTCCACTGCCATTTCTCCTGAGCACCTCCATGCTTCCACTGGTATGTCATCTGGACCAACAGCCTTTCCAATCTTCATCCTCTTCATAGCTGTCCTTACTTCCTCCTTGCTAATCCGTTGTACTTCCTGATTCACTATCCCCACATCATCCAATCTTCTCTTTCTCTCATTCTCTTCATTCATCAGCCCTTCAAAGTACACTTTCCAAAAATTTAAAATTTTAAAAATGTTTTTAATGAGTATCTTAAATGTATTTATTGGAGCTTCTTATCCTGTAATGAACTTTGCCCAGTCAACAAAATAAATAAATAAATCTAAATGATACCTTGATCATAAAATAAAGAATATGTGATTATTTACACTATGGTTAAAATTGGGCTGTGCACTGTGGGTAAGATGAATGGTGTTTCCTGTTTCCATACTGACCCATAAATTTACTTTTATGTTGTGCAAAAATAATGGAGAAGGTTATACTGGATAAATTATACTCAGAATTGGAAAAGTTGGGACTTGAAATCATATACCAGCATGCATAATTTGAAAACAGATCTATAACTACCTGTAACATGATGTTGTGTAACAATATAATAACAACTATGAATGAAAAATAGTGCAGTGATGTAATTTATATAGATTTAACTTCAACATTTGATAGGGTCATACACAAAACACTGATCAATAAATTAGAACAACTAGGTACTGATGTACTGTTGATAAGACAGATATCTGCACGGCTTACAAATAGGGCATGGCAAGTATCGTAAAGCAACTGGACAGGTGAAATTCAAGGTTACAGTCAGGGTATCCCATAGGGCACTATCTTAGGCCCACATCTGTCTTTTTCATCTGAGGTTTTCTGCAGTCTGTATGCAGATGACTTAAAAATGGGTAAACTAGTTACATTTATTTATTATTTATTTGTCTTGGTTGACTGGGAAAAAGCCTGACTGGGCAAAACTCGTTTTCTTCAGAGGCCTGGGAAGAAAATGTCCGCATTTAAGTTATACATGATGCACATTTATCATTGTAGGGTAAAAACATCTATACATGAGCTTATTTACATAATTATTTTAAATATTTCTTACATGAACATCACATTTTAACACAAAAAAGGGAGAAATTAACATAAATTGGCTAATTATTAAATAGAGAAATAACATGCAGTAACAATAAATGTATGTATAGCATGATGGCTGCATGGAAAAGATCAAATTGGAATTGTTTTTGAGTTTAGTAATAATTTACAGACAGACAAGTAGAATGTAGCTTAAAAATGATGAGAGATATGAAAGGAGAAGTTATGGAAATGAGCAGGAAAATAAATGGACAGGGGAAGAATTGTAGTTAGTGGTAGGGTGTGAAAGAAGGAGGAAAAGAAAGAGTTTAGGAAATAACTGCAGTATGAGGAGGAGCGATGTAGTACAAAAAGAATGGGATACATAGTGGTGTAAGAGCTGGAGAAAATGCGTTTTGCATTATACATTATACTACATGTGTTATAGATAGGGCATGCCTGCAAAAGAACTTGAATTACTAATAGAATTGTGATGCCTCTTCACAATGGTGGTCTCATCATGGACCCCAGGAATTACAGACCCATCAGCCTGATGACCCTCATCTGCAAGGCCATGGAATGGGTTGTAACAGCTCTAATAAGTTACTATATCAAAATTTTAAAAGACTTTACCTCGAGCAGTTTGGCTTTGTTAAGGGTAGATCTTACCTAATGAATCTGGTAAAAAAATTTTTTGAGATGGAAATGTAAGCCATAGACAATGGTCAAGCATACCTTGACCTTGCCACATACCAAATTAGCAAACAGCTAGTTGCACTCCAACATTAGGTCAGGGGTCTGAAACTCAAATAACCACTGGTGGTGTATGCAGACTAGCAAATTCAATAAAGGGACACAATCTCAAGACAAAAAGACATGCAGCAGATGCAGCTAGAAAAGTAGTGTAGTTGCTTCCCTTATCTATAATTATGCTGGCTTGTGGACTGCTTGAAGTCTGAGGGCTTTGAGTTTGAGACCCCTGAGTTAGATAGAGAGCAAACTGGCTAAAAGATAGCACCCTCACTATGAGGATGGCAGGTGTGTCCTCAGACAGCATGAAAGTAACCAGTGGGGTACCACAGGATTCTGTGCTGGGAACTTTGTTATTTGGCATAAACTTGTCTGATCTCCAAATCAAAAATCAGGAACTCTGGTTAACAAAGTTTGACAACAATGGTGAACCGGGTATTGTGCTTAAATTCCCTTACAGAAGCAAAATTAACCTCTTCTTCTTCTGGCTTTTCCCAGTTAGGGGTTGCCACAGCGGATCACTTGTCCGCTCATGATTGGCAGTAGAGGTTTACGGTGTTGAGTTGCCAGCCCAGCACCCAACCTTCCACGGAAGGCACATACATGCACACACGCACACACTAATGCCTAGGGCTAATTTAGAGTGTCCAATCCACCTACAGCATGTCTTTGGGATATGGGAGGAAACTGGAGCACTCAGAGGAAACCCACACAACCACAGGGAGGACATGCAGATTCTGCACAGAAGGCACCCCAGCTGAGGATCGAAGCGGAGAACCTCTTGCTGTGAGGCAACAACACTAACCGCTGCACCACCATGGCCGCCCTAAGAAAAAATTAACTTAAACATGTTAATAGCTTGTACACTGAAAATAAGCTAATACTAAATGCTAAAAAATGCACTAGTGTTACATTTGGCAAACAAACTCTCCACCCTACTTATAGCATAGAAAACACCAGACTCCAAAATGAGGATGTTGTGACAGACTGTGGAACATGAGTATATGACACCCTTTCTTTTGCTCATCACTTTACAACAGTGGTCAGGAAATCCTTCTGTCTGGCACACCTGAGCGTAAAGGGTATTTCTTCTAGGTCCAGATAAGTCCTGATCCCCTCTGTATTCTGCACTGATAAGGCCCATCATAGTATACAATTCCTTCTTTGGGATGTATCTTACTAAACATATCAAGCAATGAGACAGACCCAAAAACTCATGATAAAAAAGATGATGGGACTAAAGGACCTGATTTATCAAGAGAGGCCGGAAGTCTTGTCCCTGTATTCAGCATCCTGAAAACACCTTAGTTGTATCTGTACCTTGCTTTCTGGGGCATTTAGGATCCAGAAGTCCAAGACCTCTTATTTCTCAACATTTCAATAGTCCTGTGAACAATAGAACCAAAGATCCGAACCTGCATCAGCAAATAACTAAATCACAGTGGAGAGACAGATTTGTCATACTGTGACTATCCCTTCTCTAGAATAAACTTCCTCACCGCATCAAGGACATATGACACAATATCTTCCTTTAAGAAGGAATTAGACAACTGGATGAGTATTCATAAATTCACCCCAGGTATTACTGGCCTATCTCTCCTTGAAAAAGGTGTTGGGAGGGTGGCCTAATGGTTAAGGTGTTTGCCTTATAAACACAAGGTGAAGGGTTTGAGTCTCACAAGGGATAATTGGCTAGGCTTAAAAAATGGCTGCCAAGGGCAGTTAGCCTAGTACTACCCTATGAACCTAAGGAGAAAAGGTGTAAGAGTGGGTACTGGCAAGGTGTAAATGGCCACCTGGCCCAGTTGCCTTGTACTTTCCATGTTTCTATAATCGTGTGATACTCTGCACAACTTGCTGCTCCAGTAATCTTCACCAGGACAGGTGATTTAGGAAATTATGATGATAATGTTAAATGTTTGTTATTCTTGCTGTCCTCCAGGTATTTAGTTGTGTGGGACAAGTAAGCTGAAGATTAAGATTTCTAGAACTATGCCATGCACTGAAATCCAATGAGGAATCATTAGGTCCTGATATTGACTAATGAGGAAGACATAAGAGATAGGACAGGGACCCCATGGCTGACTAATTTTGCACTGAACCTGAATTTATGACACTTTTGCTGGGGTGGTAAAAGTCAAGGTCATAGTTCATGATCTGTGCTCTCAGTTTAAATCAAATGTTCTCTTTAAAACTCAAATATATCCAATTTTGGGTTAGAGGCTGATACTTCTTTAACCTCCATTATCAAAAGTAAAAGATTATTTTATGCAACTAAGTTATCTTTACTATGCTGTGACAATGTTAAGCACTCATATCTGTTATGAAAAAATATGTACTCTGAAGGTATAGATTTAAATGATAGGATCCTCACAAAATGCGAGAGTATGCAGTGATCTGTGTGTCATTCCTATTTTGAACATGGGCTGCCAGAACAGGGTAGTAATGTCAAATGCAGAAGTCATTTTAGGCATTCATCTGTTTATGCTGTTCCTCTTCTTTCCCACCTTATTTCAGCAGAACTGTCTTTACAGATGTATTCACTTCTTTGGGTAAAGAGAGCAAGAATTATCAAGTTACTTTTCGTAGCTGTTTTAGACCACAAATTTCATGCCACAATCACAACAGGCATCTGAATTCTGTAGGTGAGTGAAAACCAGCACTTCATAGCAGAATATGAATCCAGTATTTTCGTTGTCGTGACATCACCCCATACTACCTATGCAGGAGACTTTACCCTCTTTATTCCCTAATATTACCTAATATAATACATCTAAGATTACTATACCTTGGATAAAATAGAATTTAACCTGTATTGACCTTCTTCAAAAAGAGTACATTTTCATACTATGTAGTAATTAGAGAATTATCCACTGCATCTACTATATATTATCTTGATTATGTGTGTGTGTGTCATAGGAGAATCATATGATTGATCAAATGTATAGCTTGTTAAATACTGTTTAATGTCAGAATTGGTTGAATTCACTAGTTGTCAATTTCAGGAAGAATGGAATAGTGCAACATCATATGTAAGGCAACTTGGAGTGGGTATTAATGCCAAAGCTTTCATTTATACTGAAATTTGTGTGTGTGTGTGTGTGTGTGTGTGTGTGTGTGTGTGTGTGTGTGTGTGCTCACGTGTGTGTGTGTGTGTGTGTGTGTGTGTGTGTGTGTGTGTATATGTGTACGCCCGTGCGCACGCATGTGTGTGTTTATGTGCCTTGTTTAGTGATAATGTTAGAAGAAAGGGTGTTTACTACCCCAATGAGTAGAATGGGAGCGATGGGCAGAGGCAGGGTTAGGCTTAGGGTTCTCACACATGAGTAAGGTGGTGCAGGGGGAGAAGCCTATCAAAGGACGCTCTCCAGGTGGGAGGTGGGATAAGTGCAGTGTGTTGATGACAGGGCTATACTAAGTTAATAAAGTGTAACACATGTAAGTAATCTGTTGTGTTTATTTCTTTTTATGTCTTTTTTGCCTGTGATGTTTTGATTTTCCATTTATTATCTTTTTTTAAAGGATCAGCTGTGGCAGGGGCTGTGGTAAGGTGGCAGCTACCTTGCTCTGCATCAGCCACTATGTTTACTGCTGGGTCCCCAGCAATCACTAGAACTGCTCGTTGTAAAGTGATAAAGGTCACCTCATGGAAAGCAACCTGGAGGGCTCAGTGAAGACTGGGGGAGAGGGGGAGAAGGCCTATTGACTGAGCATGGTGGAGAGGGGACTTCTTGGATCACCTGGCAGAAAGTACAGCAGCTGATAAGAAGTGAGATGGATTGGCAGTTGTATGTCTGCACTGGTATGCTATAGAAGCTCCTTGTGTGGTCTGCTGGCTACATCCATTGTGTCACCAGAGGCAGTACCTGTCCATGATATCAACCCCCAGAGGTGACTGACATTTTGAGTGGGTTCTCCTCTGGGCCAGTCTGGCAGACCCTAACCACTACTCCGTATCACCCACCACTGTGTACCTCATTCTTTTGTGTCACTTCCTGACTCTTCTTTGTAGTCGAAATCTTCCCATTATCAGTTGTCTGCTCTCTGTTAGTCTATGTTTCTCCTGATTTGTGCCCTTATGTGTCACTACCTCCACTATCATTCTTTGTATTATATGTTTGTCTGCTTTTGCTATATTCACCATTCTCTACTTCTTATCTGCACTTTCTCCTTGCTAACTTTCCCTTTTATTCTTTTTCTTAAAAAAGTGGGCACCTGCACACAAAAAGTGTACCCTTTTTCCCAACCACCTATCCTCCCTTCCTGTTCCCCTTCTGTGTATTCCTCTGCTTGCTCTTGCCCAATTTTGCCTGTACTATCTAAACCATTCCACCATTTATATGAATAAAATGACCTGACACTTTGCTGTGATGCCCTTGTATGGGTTGCCTCCGGTGCCTATGTCAAAAGTATAGGGCACTATGATGAACATGTAAATGCATATATTATTGAGTACACCACCTCCCTGATGCTTTTCCTTGAGTCACATGACCACGCATCATATAGTATTCCAGCAGCAAGGCCATTATTGCGTTTGCAGTTAAGAATGGCTACAATGGCTTTTGCAGCTGCAGACTTCTAATATGTAGCCCTATTCCCGGTATGACCACTCTAATATAACATTTATGCATCTCTAATCTCTCTCAAGCCACATTCTTGTGCTTTTTTTGAAAATCCCCATAGGGCCATCATCATTACATTTTAAATCACTGAAAACAGGATCACTGTCAGAGATAGTAACAGATATAAATTGAGGCCAAACTTAAAAAGTCTTCCTTATTTACAACCGAGGAAAAGGAATAGGACACCAAGGTTAAGAATTTCCAATTGTGCATCTGAAAATTCAGTACCTGAAATGTTTACTTTATTTTGAAAGTCATTAGTCACAGTAGGATTTTGAAAAATAAAAACACGGGAAGAGAATTAGTCAATTCAGCAACATTGCAAAAGACATGTTTTCTTTGAGGGTTGTTTAGCAGTTCTTTCAGCTGCATTGAAAAATTGGAATATTTTTCCTCTTTTGGAATAAAAGTTGCAATACTCTTGCTGTTTAAGCCTGTTTTCTGCATTATTATTGTGTAATCTGTCCCATCTCTCAGTTAGATATAAAGCTGGCATCTAAGGAT
Source organism: Protopterus annectens (assembly GCF_019279795.1). Taxonomy (NCBI): domain Eukaryota; kingdom Metazoa; phylum Chordata; order Ceratodontiformes; family Protopteridae; genus Protopterus; species Protopterus annectens. The sequence continues at coordinate 878,717,053 of NC_056737.1, forward strand.
CTCAGTGAGACCCTAACATGGAGGATCTGTCCACCACAACATTGCAGTCAACAGAGCTATGATGTAGATGGTGCCAACCCTCAGCATCTGTCCCATTAGTCGATCTCCTTCTTTTCCAAAAAATGCCTCCTTTATAGTATAACCTGTACGACTTCTATTCAGTTTGTGCCTTCATTTCTTCCTCCAAGTTTTAAATTTATCATTGATGTTTTAAGTATCCAGTTTGGTTTGCCAAAAAGAAAGTTCAGCTTTAAAGGTCACACACAGTTTTTATTGCTGCAGCAAATTTATTTACTTAATATGTCCTACTCAACAAGTATATGCAGCCATTCAAGTATACAGTGCTGTGACAATCAACCTTAGAGTATATATTTCTCATTAACATCACTTATACTGAAAGGTACAGAAGGTGATTTAAAGGCTCATATACCTCTGGGGGTGGTGCTAAGCTCTGTGTACTTTATAATAGCTAAAATATTAAAATGCACCCTATCCTGCCAAAGTGGTGACATCTGTAAATATGCACAAAGTTCCTTTTTCTCAATGGACAAACTGCTGACACCAAAAGGTACCAGAGAAGTGAACAAGTTACTATAATTTTCACTCCTTTGAGCCTTAAATTATCGAAAAACTTAATTTCTTGTGCCCTTATCTTCTGTATTGTTCAAAAAATAGTGTTTTTTTATGGAACTTTCTGTACTTTTTGTGGGCAAATTATTCACAATTCACAAATAACAGGTAGCTATGAAGCAGTGTAAAGAGGAAACTTTAATCAGATATGTATACATTTGCAGATTGAAAAGTTGATTCAAAACTGCAAGATACGTAGCATGTTTAGAAAACAGAACCAAAAGGAAGAGTGAATTACAACAAAATCTTTCATTACTCTGGCTAATCATGGACACTGATTTGTTTCAGCATAAAAACATCTCCATCTTTTGCTTTATGTGGATTGCATTTCTAAGTACCCTGATGCAGTACAATTCAGAGATACCACTGCAAAGTTAATGGTTCTGAAGTATATATTATATTTTCAAGACATGGGATGTCAGAACAAGACGGGACTGACAATGGGTCACAGTTTTCAAATCAAGAATTTCAAGACTACAAAATGATGGGAACTTGCACATGCCACTTTGAGTCTTCAATGCGTTCAGTCAAATGGTCAGGTGAAATCAGTTATTCAGTCAGTGAACAATATTTTGAAAAGGATGTAAATAATCTGATCAAACAGGTTGTTATTTATCAATGCTGGAGCATAGGAAACATCCATGCAAGTGGTAAGAATGTCTCCAGCACAACTCCTCATGGGCAGAACAAAACTTCTAGTCTTTTCCACTACTGGTTCTTGAGAGTAGAAATCCAGCATTTGAACTGTTGAGCAGACAACTAAAACAGAAGATGCTTTAATGACAAAAACTTTAAGAAATGTATTAGTTTTAAAGGAAAGGAAGAACATATGGATTTCTGTGATTCTGCTATGGGTCAGAAAGCTCCTTTGCAAGCCACTGTAATTGCTCATGTAGTTATACTCAATCATCCATTCTGCAAATAAATGACAACCACATCGGCAGATGGGATTGGCTTTGAATTCATGAGCTTCCAGGCGTGACAATGTATCAGAACTTAAATGAGACAAATCAGGTCCGTGAGAAGAGTGGTGAAGATTCCTTATCAAATCCATCAGATATTTCCCATCTTGAATTCGCTCCAAACAGGTCACAGATTTGGTTCAACTATAGGACTGCCTCAACTTTCAGATAAGACTAATCCTACACTGGATGGTAAAAGTCAGGCCAAAGACAGGTTGATAAGGGACTGTAAATATTCCAGGTATGGATGTCTTACAAAACGTTATGCACATACACAGACTATATATTGTTTATAAATATTTCATTTGCTGAATTTATTACTTTGGATGTTATTCATGACCCAGCAACAGTGCTATCAACATCCTTATTTAAGTATAAATAATAACTTTAGAAAGGAAAACCTTAACTTCAGTAAAACGAGAATGTCACATACTATGTATGTAAGTAGCAGCCAACAATAACGTAAATAAGTCGCAGAGTGCTGAGACATGATGGTGTAATGTACTCGGTCCAATGGTAAAGCCAAAGCTCAGACCAAAATAAAGTTATTTCTGAATTTATTAAAGAAAAATTACAACATATCATTGTTAAGCGCTTTCATCCACACAGTAGTGGACATCTTCAGAACACTTAATAAAACAACTGCCTGATATTTAAAAACATTTTGGCACCAAAAACACATACATCATTTAAAGTGACATTAACTAAAAATAAAATAATTTATATGAACTTCAAGATTAATTGTGCTTTTGCTGAAATTACATGCAATATGCACAATCATTGTTCAACAAATTATTCATATATTGCAAAAATTATACATCTATTAATAAAATACTAATAAATGCATTCTAAACGTGAACTACCTAAAAAATGAACTACCTAAAAAATACTTACTAAAATACATTCATATACTATATTTTAAAGAATGCATTCCGAAAGTGCATTATATAAAATACATACTAAAAAATACTAAAAATTTCAAAAAAACATACTAAAAGAATACTCTGATAAATACTTTCTAAAATGTTTTCTAAAATATATTCTAAATACTAGTGAGAAGCTGAATATATCATTTAACATGTAATACTATTAATATTGATTAATTAATTAATACATCACGACTGTTTAAGCCAAAAATATAATAAATGAATGAATAACGGAGACAAATAAGTTGATTATAAATAAATATTTGTACTATATATATTCATTCAAAGGTACTTAAGAGGGTAAATAAATTCATCATATATAGAGAAACTACAATATAATATTTAGCAAAAATATACCTACGTAGTCTGCTGGCTTAACCAAGCTGCAATAAAGGTTTAATAGATATAAAATCATTTAAACCAGGCTCTCTATTTGCCTCTGTAAGTATCTGCCAATAAATTTCCCTTTTACCCAAAGATACCTTAATATTACCATATATTATGAGGGCTATTTAGGACATGATCAATAATAGCAAATGTAAAATTGTAAGTGTTCCCACATCGATCAGTATGTCTAAATAGAGCGTTATTGTCATCCTTAGTCCTGATGCTATATAAATGATCGTATATCCTCTTTTTAAAAAAAACGCTCTGTCTTGCCTATATAGTATGCGGGGCATACCATACCCTTAGCAAGATAAATAATACATTTGCTACTACAGTTCTCTTGTCTGAATATACATAGGTCTTATTAATGTTCTCATGTTTCACCCCTTGCGTCTCCCATATTAGAGATTATTGATTGCAACTTCCACATTTAGTAGTGTGTTTTCTCAACTTCGTATCATTCCTACATTTCACTCCACATTCTAAAATTCTTTTAAGGTTAAACCCCATTTTATAAACAAAATTGGGGCATTCACCTACTGTATTCGTAACTCCTTGGTCGATAACCAAAATATTCCAGTTCTATTTAACTATATTTTTAATATAATTAACATAAGGGGAATTTTGGAGAATACATGCTCTACTATGATATGTGGGCAACCCCCTATCTGTTGTACATTATTGATACTAGTCCCTATACCTAATAAGGGTGGATCATGTCATATCTTATCCCATTCAAATTTGGAAAATTTCCTCAAACTGTTGCAAAAGTCTTCCAACCCCTGATCTTTAGGGATACAAGAAAACAAATCGACAACTTCGATAGTGATAAATATAAGGTTACTTTTCCATATATTAGGAGTCAAATTGGCCAAAAATGCCCATGAATCCTTAACCAAATGAGGTAATGATGTGTTTTTTTGCGCCAAAATGTTTTTAAATATCAGGCAGTTGTTTTATTAAGTGTTTTGATAAAGTCCACTGTTGTGTGGATGAAAGCGCTTAACAAGGATATGTTATAATTTTTCTTTAATAAATTCAGAATTAACTTTATTTTGGTCTGAGCTTTGGCTTTACCATTGGAGCGAGTACATTACGCCATCATGTCTCAGCACTCTGTGACTTATTTATGTTGTTGATGGCTGCTGCCGGTTTTGTATCTAATAATCATTTGGGATGGATAGTACTAAAGAGATGCCAAAAGCTTCATTGGACAGAGATGCACTGAGCAAATTGCAAGAGAAGGTGAATACCTTACGTGGTGAAGTCTCTCGACTGGTTGAATTGGTTGCTCAACTACAGCACAGGGACAGGACAGTTACGGAATTTGTTATGGCGCCTAACCAAAGTTGCCTTTCTCATTCCCGTTGTGTTACTACTCATATAGACATTCCTAATGGACAGGGAACGGGCAGTCGGTCTGCCTCTTTAGATGACGAATGCTGTAACATCCAGGTGGGGAACAGCAATGGTAGTGTGGACTCTGCCAAGGACATTACTTTTGATTTTTCTCCGTTCCATTTGGACGACGAAACTGAGCACCTGGGGTCTCGTCCCAGGCATATTCAACCTATTAGGACTTATTCTTCTGTGGTTACACAAGCCAAAGGTACTGTTAATTGTAGCTCTAGCCCTCGGGCTATTAGCATTAATAATTTTGTTCAAGTTAGTAATCGAGTGCACCAAGTAGACAGTTTTTTGACTAAAGATATTGATTTTACCATGCATACTCAAAATGTTACTAAGGCTAATAAAGGAATTGATTCATTTGGTTCCTTAAGGGATATGATATATGCTTTGGGCAAACTTTTGATTAACATTAAAGGGCTAAAAATTGACAATGTCTATTTAAATAAATGTATTAATTTAGGTATTGTACCTATGGGGTTAAGTTTTTTTTTTTAATCCCTATGGGACTAATCTTGGACGAACATTCTATTACTGAATTTAATGCTCTGTTTGATACATTTGGAATAAAGTTTATGAAAATGTTGATGAAGAAAAATGACGACAGGTTGTGTAAACTTTTGGTAGAGGTGGAGAAGCTGAATAATACTATTTTTAATGATTTACTGTTCTCTCAGTGGGAAAAGTTGTATGAGAAACAGTATAGGACTGCAGATAGTAAGGCACAGGTAGTTTTTGATAAGAAAAACAAAAAAATGTCGAGGGATCAGCAACAGTGCAAAAATAATAAAGCTTATAACTGGAATATAGGAGATCAAGATCAAAATAGTGATAATTATGGGGTCAGAGCTGAACAGGGTTTTGAAAAGGACAGACATTCAAATTTTCAGGGGGGAAAACAATGCCAGGCCCCAAACAAATGGAGAAAGGATTGGAAGTGGAAGCGTCCATCTCAAGAAGGGAATCGGTCATATTACGGGAATTGTCAATATTTGATAATGATGAACATGATGAATGAGTACGGGTAGTTAATACGAAAGATGAAGACATTGTGTATACATACAAGGACATTAAGATATATAATTACACTGGTATCGATTTAAAACGGGAACACTTTACACTACTTTCTAAAGTGATGAAATACATCTCTAGCGTCAAGTTCAATGTTGTCAATGTTATTACCGAAATTAAATTATATTGTAGACGACTGAATCTAGCTTTACATTTTAAAGATGGTTCTACTATGTTTATTGATGATGGCCTTAAAAAGAAAAGTACTTTTATCCCACCCACTCATCCTAATGTAGCTAGTTTTGAGAAACTAGTAACTCAGGATATTTATAAAATATATAACAATATTAGACATTGGAAAATGCAAGACAACCTTACTTTTGGTGAAAGAGATGTCCTGACTGAATTAATCAATAATAAAGATACTGAACAACTTGTAACCAAAAAGGAATGGATCCACAAAAAACAGTTGCGTTCCGGCACTATTAAGGCTGTCCCTTCTGTTTTACTTCCTCTTTGCTGCACCTCCGTCATAAACGCCAGCATAAACCATGAACAAACGGAGTATATTTTAAAAGTTAACTCGTACTTTATTAACGAAAAACAAAACAGACACAAAAGAAACTAAGATTTAGCGTTATATTTAGCTTTAATAAAGATATATGGGTAATGAAACCCGATAAAAGAGGAGGGGTGGTTTTATATAATACAATTGATTATATGAAAGAAATTTACAAAATACTATATGATTCAGCTAATTATGAACAAGTGTCGATTAATGAAATTAATATCGGACACAAGCGTATTGATGTCAGCATTGAAGAATATTTATTAGACAATCGGATAACTGTATATATTTATAATTTTTTAAAAACTGAATATCCTATATTAGCTACCATTGTGGGCATCCCAAAGGTACATAAATGTATTCAAACTCCACCATTTTGCCCTATAGTATCAGGTAGCCACTCCAAAACATACCCTTTTGGAGTAGTTATTGATCGGTGGTTGAAACCTATATATCAGGATTTACCTAATTTGGTTAAGGATTCATGGGCATTTTTGGCCAATTTGACTCCTACTATATGGAAAAGTAACTTTATATTTATTACTATCGACGTTGTCGATTTGTTTTCTTGTATCCCTAAAAATCAGGGGTTGGAAGACTTTTGCAACAGTTTGAGGAAATTTTCCAAATTTGAATGGGATAAGATATGTCTTATCTTGGACATGATGACTTTAGTATTAGACCACAATTATATCTATTGTGAAGGAGAGAACTTCAGACAAACCAGGGGGTAGCTATGGGGGCATCTTATGCCCCCATATATACCAACCTGGTTATGTTAGAATGGGAAACCACCAAATTATTTACGAGCAGTTACTATAAGCATGTAGTCCACTATTCCAGGTTTCTGGGCGATATTTTTATCTTATGGGATGGCCAAGAAGATAGTATAGAATATTTTATTGAGTATATTAACAATTCTAGTTCTTTTTTAACATTTACTCATGCCAACAGTTGTGAAGGTATTGCCTATTTAGATACTTACATACCATTCTAGGCAAGGCTTTCAGTCTAAACTTTATAGGAAAAAAACTTTTTCCAATAGTTATCTAGAATACTCCAGCAACCATCCGAGACACATGCTGCGAAATATTTATAAGGGGCAGTGCATTCGGGCTGCTCAAATGAGTTCAAGTTATGCTACAATGGTAGATGAGATCAACTTTATTAGGTCATTATTTGTAAGTAGAGGTTATCCTCTGTCTATATTGAACGATGTCATGTATTTTGTTACACATGAATGGGGTAAATAATATCCACCCTTATTAGGTATAGGGACTAGTATCAATAACGTACAACAGATAGGGGGGTTGCCCACATATCATAGTAGAGTATGTGTTCTCCAATATTCCCCTTATGTTAATTATATTAAAAATATAGTTAAACAGAATTGGAAAATTTTGGTTGTTGACCAAGGAGTTACGAAAACAGTAGGTGAATGTCCCAATTTTGTTTATAAAATGGGGTTTAACCTTAAAAGAATTTTAGAATGTGGAGTGAAATGTAGGAATGATACGAAGTTGAGAAAACACACTACTAAATGTGGAAGTTGCAATCAATATTTTCTAATATGGGAGACGCAAGGGGTGAAACTTGAGAACATTAATAAGACCTATGTATATTCAGACAAGAGAATTGTAGTAGCAAATGTATTATTTATCTTGCTAAGTGTATGATATGCCCCGCATACTATATAGGCAAGACAGTGCGTTTTTTTAAAAAGAGGTTATACGATCATTTATATAGCATCAGGACTAAGGATGACAATAACGCTCTATTTAGACATATTGATCGATGTGGGAACACTCACAATTTTAAATTTGCTATTATTGATCATGTCCTAAATAGCCCCTGGTATGGTAATATTAAGGTATCTTTGGGTAAAAGGGAAATTTATTGGCAGATACTTACAGATGCAAATAGAGAGCCTGGTTTAAATGATTTTATATCTATTAAACCTTTATTGCAGCTTGGTTAAGCCAGCAGACTACGTAGGTATATTTTTGTTAAATATTATATTGTAGTTTCTCTGGATATGATGAATTTATTTACCCTCTTAAGTACCTTTGAATGAATATATATATAGTACAAATATTTATTTATAATCAATTTATTTGTCTCCGTTATTCATTCATTTATTATATTTTTGGCTTAAACAGTCATGATGTATTAATTAAATAATATTAGAGGTATTACATGTTAAATGATATATTCAGCTTCTCACTAGTATTTAGAAGATATTTGAGAAAACATTTTAGAAAGTATTCATCAGAGTATTCTTTTAGTACTTTTTTTTTAAATTTTTTAGTATTTTTAGTATGTATTTTATGTAATGCACTTTCGGAATGCATTCTTTAAAATATAGTATATGAATGTATTTTAGTAAGTAATTTTTAGGTAGTTCATTTTTTAGGTAGTTCACGTTTAGAACGCATTTATTAGTATTTTATTAATAGATGTATAATTTTTGCAATATATGAATAATTTGTTGAACGATGATTGTGCATATTGCATGTAATTTCAGCAAATGCACAATTAATCTTGAAGTTCATATAAATTATTTTATTTTTAGTTAATGTCACTTTAAATGATGTATGTGTTTTTGGTGCCAAAATGTTTTTAAATATCATGCAGTTGTTTTACAGTGTTCTGATGAAGTCCACTATTGTGTGGATGAAAGCGCGTAACAAGGATATGTTGTAATTTTTCTTTAATAAATTCAAAATTAACTTTATTTTGGTCCGAGCTTTGGCTTTACCATTGGAACAAATACATTACGCCATCCTGTCTCTGCACTCTGTGACTTATTTACATATGTATGTAAGTAGTGTACCATACTTTTAACAGACAACATTAGCTGGGGAATGGGCATGTTATGGGTCATGTGACACTGGGCTGGCTTTTCAGTCTTCACTGAAGTGTCATGCAACATGTGGTTTCTATGTATGTCTCTTTACTTAGCTATACCTGTATATTTTAACTTATACCAAGCAGATTTGATAATGATATTTTATTTTCATTATGTTTCCCATTAGCTAATTGTACAAATTCATTTATGGAATCATGATCTAATTATTTGAATAAACCTGTTAAAATGTAAAAATATGAAAAAGTCTGAGGGATGTTTAATGGTTATATTATACCTACTAAAATACAGAAATAGGTATTTTACTGAAATGTGCACATATGTGTGCATGTTTCTATCTATCTATCTATCTTCCAGGATATGTAACTTCTTTTAAATCACACACATCTAATCACAAGCTCCTGAAAAAAAATCAATGTCAAAACACTGACGTTAAAACGTGCATGCTCCAAGACATAACCTTGGTGCATGCAAACCAAAAAGCAATATTTTTGCATTGATGTAAATCCCCTTCAGTGCTAAATGGAGGGCTCCACCTTCCCACTCCTTGCTTCTTACAGCTCTCAGATTCCACAATAGCAGGGAAGAGGCATATTCCCTTCCCTGCTGTAATGGCAATCAGCTGTTCTGTCAGTCATCAGTGGTCAACATAACAGCTGACAACTACCTGCAACTTCAATCCCAAAAGCGGATCCCATATAATATATAATTTTTTTGAAAAGTAGTGGTGGATGTAAGAAAAAGGTGTAGTACAAGTGACCCAAGGGTTTGTAAATATGGATGCAAATAATGTATACGTAACTGTTACAGTGAATTTGTTCTAAATAAAGCACTTTTACTTTAAAGCAGAATGTTTCCTTAACTATAGTGAATATGTTTCTTTAAGAGCAGTAAGAAAGACTGCTTTATTATCTAGAGCAGGCTTATCTAATGAAACAATCAAAACATAAAAGGAGGCCTGAGGAAAGCCCATCAAAATGCTGTTTAGCCTTATTGAAGGTGGATTTGATGACCAGGGCAGCTGTTCTGGAAAAGAGACAGCAGTCATGAAGGAAAACATGGAAGAGGACACCAAGTGGAAGCTGGAGATCATTCCTGTTACTGGAATCTAGAAGCCAGTGCTAGTGAGAAACTCAGAGCAGTACATGCATACTGGGACTAAATGACCGATCACTGAAGAGTCTAGGAATTGCTTTTCTGGAATCATTTGGGGCTTTGTACCTCTGTTTTGCTTCTGGTGAGGGAAGGCGCAGACTGACATTATTTCTTGGTCTTGCTATGATTATCAGTCACTGGAAATCCTGAATATTGCTTCTTAGGAGCCAACTTGGGATTAATGTTACTGCTTTGCTCATGGTGAGAGTAGGAGCAGAGAGACAATGATTCCTGATGGCCTCTGATTGGACAGTGTGTACAGGACGTCACTTGAGTTGCCTGTTACAGTTTTGTTGAGAAACTCCTCATGGCCTTTCTATGGGTTGGTTTTCTGTTGCATCCTGCTGCTGTAAGCCCTATTCAAGGTATCTACCAAGAGAAGACTATAACAAGTGTACTGAACCTATCAACATCTGGGTTAATACTATTTGTCAGGAAGCAGCTTGGGACTATTGCTACTCTTTGTTTCTGGTGTGAGAAGGAGCAAAGTATCACTGATTCCTGTCTGTATGCAGCTGTGTTGAGACCAACAATATCTCCACAACCAGACAGATAGCACCTCTAGTAATCTACTTGAAACCTCATAGGTGCTACTCCCCCTTCAGCCCACAAAAGTAAGCACATGGAGCCATGGATTTGCAATTTCCAACTTCCTCTTTAGCTAGCTTGGTTGAAATGGGCATCCTGAGACAGTGTAGCAATTGTCTAATTTTTACTAAGAAAAATAAATAAACTGACACAGTGTGTGTGGGAGATGTAGTTAAAACAATGTTACTGGATGCAAAGCTTTCATATAAAGCTAATACAAACAGTAAGCAAGTTGTCAGTAACACACAACACAAAACTTTGCGTAGCATGCACAAAACAGACCAAACCCAAAGACCTGCATATGTCTGAGGCTCTTAAAAGTAACCTACCTAAACCACAAAGGCTTCCTAAATACAATCTAAGAAACAATTACGCTCAGCCACCTTAAAAGCACTAAACCCAGACAGCACCCACTATGAAACATGCAGCTAAGCCTCACAGTGTCTCAACTCAAAAGCCTGTAAGGCAAACCTCCACACAATCCAATAGCCTAGTAATAGGTGACTCCATAGTGTGACATACTAACGCACCACTCAGCAGAATAAATAAGGAGAGGGTCACGGTTACTTGCCTATCAGGTGACAGGATTCACCACCTCACATATGCACTCAAGTCCCTGCACCACAAGTACACATATGATACAGTCATAGTACACGAAGGAGCAGAGAACTTGAGACATACCTCCCTGGATTATATGAAGATTCTCTTGGAATATACCGAGACGGGTATGAACCTAGCCTCGAACAGCATTTTACTATCACTGAGAATGATTCCACAATATGAACAAAAGTTTATTGACTTCAGTTGGTTTAGATTCTGGTGTAATGGGGGGGGGGTCAATATATATCAGCCTGGGAGGAGATTGTAGACAATTCTAACTGCTTTTTCAGTGAAGGCCTACACTTATCTTCCCAAGGCTTTCCTATATTAGCTAAAACCTTGCCCACCCATATAGTGCCTTTTTAGGCAATGTCAGTCTTCACAAGCTTCCAACTTAAAAAAATAATACAGATAACATAAAGGTATTGCTGCTAATGCTAGGAACCCCAACAAAAATCTCCACTCTCTACAGGTATTGCTTACCCTAGAATGTGTCAGTTTCTGCATTATCATAGAGAAGTGGTTCAAGATCATCGAGGGCACCCCATCAGTGCAGAGTTTCAACACCTACCATGGGTTCAGACCCATTGCATTACATGAAGGTGCTAAAGGCAGTCGTGTCTCTATATTTGTAAAGCAAAATCTCTCCTCCAAGCTTGCGAGACAAGATAAGGATCTGGAACATCTCCATGTCCAACTTATTATTAACAAAACCTCTTATCACATCATAGCTAACTATAGGACCCCCCCCCCTCGGCCCAAATCTCCCACCTCCTAATTGTCTAGTGTGGAGAATATGCATTAGGCCAAATGCCATTCTCCTCGGGGACTTAACTACCTGTCGATCAACTGGGAGACTTATATATCTCCTCACATGTATGCCCAGAGACTACTGGACTACATAACAACAAAATCTGGAAAAGTTAGTCTGCATCCCAACTTGAGGAGACAAATCCTGGACTTGGTCCTCACTAATATGGGACAGCGTTGTTCCCCACCAGCTGTAACATCCTTCCTACTCAAAATGGACCATAACTCAGTCACATTTACCATAAGACTGAAGCCAGAAGCATCTTCAAATACTTCAGTGTTCACAGATTATTTGAAGGCTAATCAAATATCTCAGTATTCACAGATTATGTGAAGTCTAATCTATTAAAACCTAGTGATGATTTGGCTAAATTCAACATCCCCCTTCAACCTGATCACCCCACTGTGTATGCAGAATCCTTTACTGCCAAACTCTATGCACATATGAATAGCTGGAAAGATGCATCTTCTCCCCCCCCCCCCCAAAGTAAATTAAAAACAAACCCCTGTGTTGAATCAAAATATAAATGGGCTCTACAATAAAACAAAAGAAACACATTGTATGCAATAATATATGCAACTCTCAAGATGTCAAAAATGCTCTTGAGAAACTTACCAAGGAGCTCAGCTCCCTGATCAAATTAAACCAGTCAAAGCTAGACATGAAGTAAAAATAGCCACTCAGGCAAAAGGCAACCATAAAGCCTTCTTTAACTAGATTACAATTCTCAGAAACAAACCCCAGCACTACACAGAACTAACAGTGAATGATCTCATATGCTCAGACCCTGAGGTCATAGCTAATCTACTAGCAGATAAATTTAACTCTATCTCTCCCCGACCTCCCCTGCACATTCCCAGATCATATATCCATATCTACATGCCCCTGCAATGCTCTATGGGGCTAGATAATGCAGCAGGTTGCCTCCTGGCCAGCATATAACAGGACCTGCCAGGCCCTCTGCAGAAGCTATTCAATATCAGCCTCCAAACAAGCTTTGTGCCAGATGAATGGAGGATAGCAATAGTCATCCCCCTGCACATGGGCGGAGTGTTAATGGACCTTAATGATTAAAGATACATAAGTCTGACTAGCCTCATTTGTAAGGCTATGGAAAGGATTATTATAGATTTAATAAATAAGTACATAGATACTGTAGAAACTCTTGATCCAAGCCAGTTCCATTTTGCCAAGGGCAGATCCTTCCTGCTTAGCCATATGACTTCTTTAAAAAGGTAACTGAAGCAATGGATGGGTGGAAATTAGTATACACTGCATATCTAGACCTTGCAAAAGCATTTGACACCATCCTACACTTAGGTATTGTTGATAAATTCTCCCAGCTAAATGTTAATCCCTATGTAATTCACTGGATAGTAAACTGACTCACAAATAAAACCCAGGAAATTAGGGAGGTGGCTGTGCCTCCTCCAAAAGACGCGTCACTTGTTGTGTACCCCAGAGTTCAATGCTTGGGCCAATCCTCTATGGCATTTACTTCTCAGAGGTCAAAGCTAATATTAATGGTTTATGGCTGACCAAGTCTGCAGAGTACTGTAAATCTGATGCCACCATAAACTCTCCAGAGGCCAAGATCCTCCAAGAGGGATTTTCCAAAACAAATATCAGGTGTCATAACCACTGACTAAAACTAAATTCCAAAAAATGTATAATAGTGTCCTTCAGCAAGCATGATGGCTCCTGTAACTATCATATTGGCAATGCACCCTTGAAAATCAATCCAGTAGTTAGCGACCTGGGAACTTATAGGGACAGCAAAGTGTTGTTTGTTCTCTGTGTAGCCACTTTTGTAAGAAATTACTTTTCCATTGCACAGCTTATTAGTAAGGGTAAGGTATCCATGTCCAGGGATGTGATTATTCCACTGTATTCACTTATTAGGTTGCTCATTGACTATAATGCCCCCTTTGTTTTTTTTTTTTAATAAACTCTCTCAGCTAAATGTTAATCCATATGTAACTCATGGAAAAAAGTGGCTCACAAGTAGAACCCAGGAAATTAGGACAGGTAGCTCTACCACCCCCAAAAGACCTGTCACTAGTGTTGTACCTCAGGGTACAGTGCTTGTTAGACTCTTTTTGTCATGTACTTCCCAGAGGTCAAGGTATTGTTAAGTGTTTATGGCTGACAAAGTTTACAGTCAACTATAAACTAGTTGTCATCATAAACTCTCCAGAGGACACCAAGATCATCCAAGATGGCCTACCCCCCGAAAAAAAGGCTGCTGTCTTAACCTTGGATTAAAAATAAATACCAAAAATGTAGAATTATCTCCTTCAGCAAGCATGACACCCCCTACAACTATCACATTGACACTATACTTCTGAAAAATTGATCCTTTTTCACTGCAGAGCTTATTAGCAAAGTTATGGTGTCTAGGTTCAGGAATGATATCATTCCTCTGTGTTCAGCACTTATCAGGCTGATCATTGAGTATAATGTCCCCTTCAGTATTTACCTGTCCAAGAACTAACACAACTTGAATGATCACAACACCTTCTCACCAAGAATATCAAGGACCTAAATCATAAAAGCTACACCGAGCGTCTCAAATCTTTACCCCTCCTCTTGGTAGACTGAAGGTCAATATCTGCCTCATTTGCAGAGCCTCAACACACCCTCTCCTCTTAGATTAACTCCACATCCACAAGTTCAATGGTGACATAAACACCCACTCAAGACATCTTAATCTCTTCTGCAACATAAATAGTACATGTAGGAATAGATATGTATTTGTTATTTTATTTTTTATTTATTTATATTTGTTTATCAGGTAGTGCACTGATCTCAGTGGATGATTTGCAGGCACAGCTTGGGTGAATAGAATCACTTAAGAAATGAACAAAACATATGTATAGATACAAGGATATGCTATAAAACATATACATATTTACAGATGCAAAAATATGGTAGAAGATTTAGTTCAATAAGCAGTTTCTGTATCACAGAGAATACCACTTCTTTGGAAATGTCTTCCTCTCCACATAAAGAAAAAGTGCTTCCCTTACTTTATTCAAATGTAATTTGAATGAATGGATGGGAAACTGCAAATTCACCCCTGGTTTATTAACTTTCTCCGTTATGGACAGGGTTAATGTGTAAATGTTCTGCCCAGCTCTGGGATATTCATACATTACAAGGGTTAAAAATTTCATGAGAATGCAAGATTAGGTTTCTCAAGATCCTTATGGCTCAATAGCCTAGTAAGTACCTATGACCTATGAAAGATACTGCAACACAGCTATATGGAAATGTGTTGAAGGCTTTTAGAGGAAGCATTTATTCTTTCACTTTCCTGTATACTAAACCATACTGTTTTCCAGGCTCTGGTTCATTTAATAGCTCACATTGGTGGATTGCAGTAGGGATTCTTGGCACATTGTCACACTTTTTTATGCCAAAGCCCTAAAATTATACCTATCACTGCTAACACAAAGAAGTCACCTTTTTCCCCAAGCACCTTTATTGAATTATTACTTGTGACATGGGCAAATTTACATTCATATAAAAGTAATCAAACTATATTAATATAAAAATATTATACTTCACATATATTGCTATATATCATATAGCCTAAGCAATATTACATAAGTTATTCAATTCCTGCCTTTTTTAAACAAGAAACATCTTTATTAAACCATCACTTACTACATAGGCAATCATACAGTTATATAAATGAAAACAAACCACACCAACATAATCCTACTATCAAGCATTTTGCATCACAAACCATAACCTTTTTGAGTGCAAGTTTCCCTAATATGAGAGAGACGGTCCTATG
The DNA here is from genome assembly GCF_019279795.1 of Protopterus annectens. Classification (NCBI taxonomy): domain Eukaryota; kingdom Metazoa; phylum Chordata; order Ceratodontiformes; family Protopteridae; genus Protopterus; species Protopterus annectens. The sequence continues at coordinate 878,732,766 of NC_056737.1, forward strand.
ATGTGCGCTTGGAGTTTTTTTCCTTTGTTGAATGTATCTGCGTGCTGGTATGTTTGCCAGGATGATAACTGTAGAACAGCTACTACAGACCATTGCTTCTGCAGACAGAACGATGGTAGCAAAGGCAGTATCAATGGTTACACTAAAGACACTTCCATCTAGCAGCATATCATGTCACTTTGAGCAGAACAGAATGGTACTGAGTCAGCTGGGCCTGGATCCTTTCAGCCCAGCTGTCCAGAGAACTACCCAAAGCCTTTATGATTTATGGAAATGGAAAGGAATAAGTATCAGGATCACGAGGAGGTTAAAAAGGTATTACTTGTTGGTAGTGGTTGGCATCAGAGACACAAGCTCAAAAGTTTCATAGTTTAACATTTTCTATTTACAAAATGGTAAGATCACAGTTATGTGACTTAAAACATATAACTAATTTATGGTTAAAAATAAAATCGACAGAATGTTAGCAATTGACAAACTTAAAAGATCTTTATGTATTGGTTTAAAAAGTGGACATGTCAAATTAATCCTAAGGACTCTGGAAGTTTTGTTATACTAGCAGAGAGATTATTATGCTCTGAAACTATGTATAGAACTGAACAGTCCAGACGTAGTGAAATCTGTGTAAGATGTTGATAAGAAACAAAAAATATCAATTGTAGGCATATTCTGTTTTAAAAGTGAAAAGAGTCACTTAGCTAGATTATAGCAATAACCCACGCCTGGGTGTGGGTAATGCTGGATTCACCCACGGTTGGCGTGGTTTGGTCCCGAGGCGGCCGAGGACCAAACAAAGCCAACCGTGGGTAAATCCAGCATTACCCACACCCAGAAGTGGATTATTGCTATTATACAATGACATTATTTAAGAAAAAAAATAATTACTTTTCTTAAATAATGGCATTGTATAATGCCTCCTTGCTGCCCTTCCGCAGCTGTCTGGTATTCATGAAGTTCTGATGTACTGCATGCCTATGCAGTACATCAGAGCTGTGGGCAAAAGCAACGGAGAAAGCAAGATCTCCATTGCTTTTACTGTTTGCTATGTTAAATGGGTTTAACATGGCGAGACAGCTTTAAAATAAGCAACGGAGATCTCCATTGCTTATTTTAAAGCTGTCTCACTATGTTAAACCCATTTAACACAGAGAAACAGTGTTTTAAAAAAGACATACTAATGGAAAAAGTCCAGGCGACCGGACCTTTTTCCATTAGTATAAGTCGATTTACAATGTGCACGCTGGCCAATCAGTGTGCACGTTTTGGAATATTAATGGGGGGTCATGGTATAATTTGTAATAATATTAGTAACACTGTTACGTCTGTGAAAATGATAATTTCTAAAAGGCATACATACTACCAGTTATGTCATACCTTAGAAATCTATAAATTATCTTCTGGAATAGTGAATACTGTATTATGTTACTGTGCTACTGCAAAGTTAATTAAGTGCAATATCTTGGTGGCAGAGAGCTGCAAGGACTGCAAGATTTAGGCAGTATAGCCACACTGACAAATGGGCAGTATGGGCATTCATGGAAATAAGAAGCAGTATTCCATTGTGTGGCTAGAAATACAAACTGCGTTTGGGAAGGTAGATCACTCTGTTGCTGTAGTACCCAACTTAACTCAGGACATGATAATAAGGAAAGATTTCCCCATTTTACATTTTTTGTGGAAGAAGGGGAAAGAAAGCAGTCTTTTCAATGGACCACCCTATCAGTATCGGAAGGAAAACAACAAGTGAAAAGCCTACAGATACATCTCTACATGTTTTGGAAAAAGGAGGGGGACAACACATATACACTCATTAAAGTGTATGAATCAAACAAAGATCAAGACATAGTGTTAGAAAGATCTAATAGCAAAACAGTTGGTTAAGGATACAGAAAGAAGAACCTACTCCATGTAAAATGATATATGCCAGCACACATCTATGGCAGAATAGCTTGCAAGAACAGAGCCAGTAGAAAGAGAACATTTACACAATACAATGTTGCAGACTAAAAATTCTGTGAGGTAGAGAACAGAAATGTCATTGCATCCTGAAACTGTTACAAGGCAGAGACTTGAACTGAGTAGCAGAATTAAAGAGAAGAAAGAAAAAGAGAAAGCCAGAACAGGCATGCCAAGTCAACATTCAAAGTGTGGAAAGACATTCAAACCTCTGTAATTAGCTTAATAGCAGAAAGGGGTGGAATTGATGGAGAAAGAACACTGACCTTATGCCTGCAGTGCACTTTTATAACGCATTATAGCACATTATTCAAGTCATAGGAACTTAAGATAAGGAAGTCTCTGGTAGGAAAGAAGGAAGTATTTCAGAACTACCTGGTAGAACAAACAACACCAAATTGATACCATTCCTGGAAAAAAACCATTTACTTAAAATGTACAAATACCAGAGTCACAGAGATAAATCATGCAAGAAGAAGTACAAAAGTACTTAAGATAGGGGTGATAGAGGATTCAAAAAAGTGAATGAAACAGTCCCAAAGTGTTACTTTCCATATCTGTTGGAAAATTAGGTTATATAATGATATTAGGAAGCTAAGAAGAATTTCATAATTTAGCAGCTACCCAATATCTATGGTAGATGAACTAACTAATAGGTTGGTGAAGGCAAGTTTCTTAACTACATTAGATCTCCTGACAAAGCAGTGCTGTCAAATCCCTTCTAACATCTGAAGCCAGAGAAAAGATATCCCGAGAAGGTATAGTTCAGTAAACTGTCTTTCCGTATTGGCTACATGATGCCTGTGCAACGTTTCAAAGATAAATTGAGAGAATTATTAAGCCCCATGTCAAATATGCTACAGCTTATCTAGACAATGTCATATTACACTATGAGGACTGGGAATCCCATCTAGTTAAGGTACAGACTGTGTTAGACTCTTTGAGACAAACCAGGTTGACAATCAGTACCCCCAAGAGTAGGCTAGGCATAGCTGAGGTAAAATGTTTAGGATATGTAATAGAAATAGGAAATGTGAGGTCCCAGAAAGAAAAAAAAAACTGGAAGGAATGAGAAAATGTACTATTCTGGGCACTGAAAAGCATTCTTGGGTTTACATGGGTAGTATCAGAAATTTGTACCCCGTGTTGCATCTATAGCATGTCATATTATAGATATGATAAAGGAAAGGATGCCATTTAAGGTAAAATGGACACTAGAGGCAGATAATCCTTTTGTACACTTGAAAACATTATATTCAGAACCCATCTTACTATCCTCAGATTTCAGTAAACCCTTTTAATTTATACTGATGCATCACAGGTAAGCTTAGGGGCACTGTTTTCACATGATTTCAAGGGAGAAGAGCACCCAATATGCTTACATTTCAAACTAAGGAGAGTGGAGACCAGGTATTCCCCTATATAGGGGGCATTTTTCATAGGCTGGTACTAAGCTATCGGCCCTAGTTTCTGGGACCTCACATTTCCTATTTCTATTACATATTCTAAACATTTTACCTCAGCTATGCCTAGCCTACTCTTGGGGGCATTTAATGTCAACCTGGCTTGTCTCAAAGAGTCTAACACAGTCTCTAAAATATTCTCTCTTGGACTTTACGGTAATCACAGATCACGTTTCCTTACTGTGGCTGGATAAGAAACAGGATGGAAATACTAAGATTTGTCGGTGGGTATTTTCATTATACGTTTCAGGTTCAATAATCTGTCAGGCTCAACCCTCCAGAGTGCACATGGCCTGTACAAGGCCCACAGCCCATCTTCTGTGTGTGTATGTGTGTTTGTCTGTATGCATGTTTGTCAGAGGTGATCAGTGTAACATAGTGTGGTGGGTCTTGCCCTAGGACATATCAAAATCAGTGTTGTGTAAATAATACTGTAGATAAGGTTGTAAATACTGCTGAGCAACAAAATGTGTTGTCCTTTAAGAAGTGCAAGTATGACTCTGTATTATGTGAAGAGGTTACTTTAAACAATGCTAGTAACACATAATTACATCTTGTGAGTTTAATGAATAAAAAGAGAAGGCCATGGAGAGAGATGCTGGACTCTTAATGTAAGGTAAGTTTTGTGCTTGGAACAAAGGTTCTAGGAAGTCAATTGTAAAAGAGAAAATACAGCCTGAATGAGCTGGAGGCAATCTGGAGTAATCCAATTGAAGAATCCATCCATGAGGAAGGTGCCTAAATTTATTTTGAGATTAAATGTAGACTGGTGAAGAGACTGCAGAGTTTATGTGTTATTTCCTTTGTTTCATGTTTTGAAGAAGAGATTTCACCAATGAATTATTATTTTATTATTAATGTGTTTCTACAACTTCATCTACATAATACTGTATACACCCATAAGTGTGAGTGTGTGTCACGTAAACATATGTTTGTATAATGGAATACCAAACTCATTAAACAGAGAATCTAATAACAGCAATCATTTTAGACTGAATCTTAAAAAAAATAACTTTTTTTGCAGTGGGGGCCAAGCCCCCCTGCACACTTTGTTAATTACATATACCAACTCTGAGATCATACCACAGTTGGGCATGGACAAATTCCCTGTCCAGCTGCAACATGATGTCACATAGAAAGTAGCCACAAGCTGAAACACATTGGAACAGAATGTTCACTTTTCTGAGCATTTGCTGTTACTCCTGAGCAGAAAAAAATGTTCATTCTTCTCATGGTTCATTGTTATACATATACATGGATATATGGACACACACACACACACACACACACACACACACACACACACACACACACACACACACACACACACACACACACACACACACACACACACACACAGATTTATGGAAACAGTATTAATGCCTGCATTTGCTGCTGTTTCAAATAATGTAACTGTGCATGTATGCATGTATGTGTATGACTTATAGGTTCATAGGTTCATAGGTTGGTACTAGGCTATCAGCCCTAGGGCCTATGCAAGCCTAGCCATAACAATTCCATGGCTATTTCTTCCCACACTATTTACTTCCCTGGACCCCTGTCTAGCAGGGCAACTGACATGATCCCCGGGGTGAATTTCCTTTCTCCCATCCAATCGTCAAGGTTCCTTTTGAAGAGGGCCAGAGAGGCACTCTGCTTGACATGTATGGGCAATCTATTCCAGAGTCTGGGGAGTCTCTGGGTCAGGAACCTATCCCTCCAGCATGTTTTGTTTATTGTGATGACAAGGTTTAGATCCCTGGAGCGTGTGGCTCTGAGTGATTGGGATTTCTTTAAGTGTAGCATGTCCAACAGCTCTGGGTTTGACATGGCCTTGTATGTTAAGCAGAGATCGCTTCTGAGTAGACGATATGCGACAGAGTATAGCTGGAGTTTTTTAAGGCAGTCAGCATTGGGCATCTGCTTTAGGCCTGTGATTCTTTTAGTGAGGTATTTCTGCGGCCTTTCCAGTTGTTGCAGATGCCTTGAGAGGTACATACCAAATGGGGCGTTGTATTCTATAATGGGTCTAATGAGGGATGAGTACAGTGGGACAATGACCTCCTTTTTTCTGGATGAAAAGCCCTTAGTGATGAGGTGTGCCACATAGAAGGATTTCCTGACTGTTGTGGCGATGTGATTATCGAAGGTGAGATCACTGTCCACCTGTGTCCCTAAGTCTCTTATCACACTTTCAGTGTTTAGTGTACTGCCACCTATATGGTAATTCAAGGGGATAACTATACATTTCTTGGCCTTGAGCTTGAGCCCATGGCTCTGGCACCAAGCATCTGTTTCTGTAAGGCCCTTTTGTAGAGTATCCACATCATTTGGGGATTCAATAATGGCTCCCAGTTTGCAGTCATCTGCGAACTTTGTTAGCCAGAGTCCCTTAGTGTTGGCCTGTACTTCAGAGAAGTAGATGCCAAACAAGAGCGGTCCCAGGACTGAACCCTGAGGTACTCCACTTGTCACTTGTCTGGAGCTGGATTTGGAGTCGGCTACTTTTACAGTGTGGGCAGCTCATTTTTCTGTTAACTGATTTTATAGTGTTGTTAATATGGGTGTCGAAGTTAAGGTTGTTGTCTATTGTAATACCAAGGAGTTTGGTGGTAGAGTCTTGGTATATGAGGGTACCATTGTTAGAAATGACTGAGATATCTATTGGTGTGGACCTACAAGTAGGAGTAAAGAGCAGGAGCTTTGTTTTTTTGGGATTCAATAGGAGGCAGCGCTTTAAGAACCATGTCTCAACTATGCTAAATACTTTCTGGGTATGGCATTGAGTTCAGAAGCAGATTTAGCTGTGCAGATTAATGTAGAGTCATCTGCATATTGTATACAAGTTGCAGTGGGAATAGCCAAGATCATTAAGATCATTAATAAAAACTGAAAATAAGAGAGGACACAGAATGGAACCTTGGGGAACTCCCAGTGTGACTGACAGGTGGGATGATAGATTATTTTCCCAGTGTACTGCTTGTTGCCTATTGCTCAGGTAGGAAGTAAACCACTTTATAGATTGAGTATCCAGGGAAAGCGATTTGAGAATATTGATAAGCAATGTGTGGTTTACCATATCAAAAGCCTTTGAAAGATCAATAAATAGTGCTGAAGAAAGTACATTGTTATTGTGGTTTCTATTAATGGTGTCTGTGAAGGATAGGAGGGCAGTGGTGGTACTATGGAATGGCCTAAAGCCATGTTGGCCCTTAGCTAGTAAGTTGTGTTGAGTTAGATGGCCTATTAGCTGATGGTGAATGCATTTTTCCATTATTTTTGCTAAGGGGGATAGAAGGGCTATGGGTCTATAGTTAGAATATTTATTGGAGTTGCCGCCTTTGTGTAGGGGGATAATGTGTGAGACTTTGCAACTTGTAGGGATATATCCTTCTTTAATGGTTCTGTTTATCAGGATGGATACAGGATAAGCAACTGCTTTGGCTGCTTTTTGCAGGTATACTTTATTTTATTTATTTATTTATTTTATTTTACATTTGTTGACCGGGCTAGTCTAACTGGATATATTTCCATTTTCAGTAGCGGCCCGGGGAGAAAAGCTCCAACATAGTACAAACAGTAGTATGCAATTATATAACAAAATCAAGTACAAAAAAAAAAAAAGAGGTATATACAATCAAAAGAAGGCATACTCAAAGTAAAAATACAAGTAGGTCAATAATATAACAGTTGTGAGATTGTTTGATAAGCGAGATACACTATAGTCCATTGTTGGTTAACATAAACACTTGTGGTTATAAGTTTTCGGAGACCAGATATTAGCATACAGAGGGGTATATAGAGTAAGATGTAGAACCATAGGCAGTAAAAAGAAAAAAGGAAAGGTGGTTAAAAGTATACAGCTGGGATTTGGTCAGCGGAAGGGATACAAGGCTTCAGTTTTGCTAGGAGTTTGAAAATAAAGTTAGTAGATATAGGTTGTAATAGGAAGGTAGGAAGAGTACTTGTTATGGGGGTGGGAATGATAGAGGTGTCAGGAGATAGCTGACTGTCTAGAGTTTGGATGGCATCTGTAAAGAAGGAGTTAAAGTCATTAGCAGTTTGGATGGGAGTCTCATGGTTAGCTCCTATTGGTGTTGGTGTACTGGAGTGTCCTGGATATAGGAGTCTATTGATATTTGCCCAGAATCTTTGAGGGTTATTTTGGTGTGTTTGCTGTATTTTGTAGTAAATTTTTTTTGACTAAGAGTATGGCTTTTTTAGTTGCATTTCTTATTTGTCTAAATGTCTGTTGAGCAGATGAGCTTTTGGTAGTTCGCCACCTAGTCCAGGCTTTATTTCTAAGAAGGATTTTTTGCCTGGTATCTTTGGTGAGCCATGGGGCTGGTTTTGACCTAATTCTTATATTACGTATAGGTGTATGTTGGTCTAGGATAGTTAATAATTTAGAGTTAAAGTATTGGACAGCCTGTTCTAATGGGAGGGTTTTAGACAAGTCCAATTACAGGCACTAAGTTTACTCAGAAATAGTTATTGGTTAAAATGCTTGTTGGAACATAAAGTCCTATATGATGTTGGGTGGGAGATATCTATTTTTTGCCTAATTATATAGGTTAAGCAATGGTCACTTACATCATCAGGGAAGGTGCCTACTTTGTATGTTTAGTGGTGATTATTAATCAGAATCCAATCTAAGGTGCTCTCTTTTTGATTTGGTTTGTTAATTCTAGTTGGGGAGGTGATGGTCTGAGAGAAGCCATGAAGATTAATATGAGAAGTAGCATCTCAGTATTGATGCACTTCCAATCTATATTGACGTCACCTAGGATTAAAGTTTCTTGCGGGAAGGTTGCTGTGACCCAGCTAAGAATATCCTCTAAGGTGCTAATATTATTTCAAGGAGGTAGATAAAGGCATAAGATATTTATGGATTTATTAGAATTAAGCTGAATCTTGGAAATAAGGATTTCTACATTATTGTTCTTAGGTGGGGTATAAGGTGAGGTAGTAACTTGTAGCCCTTCTTTGAAAAGAATTGCTACTCCCCCTCCCTTTCTTTTTGTTTGGTCATTTCTTAATATATTATATCCTGGTGGGATAATCTCATTATCTTGGGTTTGTGGTTTTAACCAAGTTTCTGTTAAACATAAAATGTCAAAAGAGTATATGTCTAATAGAGAATGGAGATGAGGAACTTTATTGTTGATGTTTTGGATATTGAGATGAGCTATCAGGAGAGAGTTGGGGAGTTTAATGGGGTTGGGTGGGATAGAGGGATTGGAGGTATAAAGATCAGGCAGAACATTTGCAAGGCCTGGGTTAGGCTGGATATCACCATTTTGTAAGGATAGATTTTTTAGAATGTACAGTGCATAATGTAGATTACTTGAGGGATTATAGTATTTAATGTGGGATAGTCTGTGGAACTTTGCAAGTAGGTAGCTAGGTGTAGATATTATATTTATATTATTTGGAGAGATGAGTATATGAAAGAATGTTTGTTTAGTTGGGTAGTGAAACTGAGAGTAATGTAGGTGCTCAAAGGAGGTTAAGTGATAGGCTGAGGTTATAAAAGATAGTAGTGTGGCAGTAAGTAGTAGTTTCACAAGTATTGACATAGTTGTGGTAGACATGGTGAGAACAGTTGGTTGCAGGGTATTAAAGATAGCTAGGAGAGGTAAAAGCTGGAATAGACAAGGTTTGAGTAGTAAGGCTAGGAGGAAAAGTATTAAGTAGTTAGAGCTGTACTTGCTTAGGTACAGTAATAAGGTGTGGTGCTAATTGTATCCAAAGGTGGGAGTTTGTGATTTGTTGGTTGGAGAGGAGGGTGTGGCCAAGAAGTATAAATTTAGGGGCAGTGGGGGTGTGTGGAAATTGGGGTAGGGTAGGGGAGCGAAGTGAGCCCACAGGGCGAATGGAGCAGGGTTCAGCTTGTTCTAAGGAGTTTTCACAAAAAGAAACAATGTAGAAAAGAGCTCAGGTAAGTCCCAAGGTAGATAAGGCTTTAAATGAATAGTATAGACAGAGTCTAGGCAGGCTGGCAAGGTCAGTATAGTTAGGGAAATAAAAGAAGATTAGAAGAAAGTGGTGAAGCTAAGGAGTGTTACAAGTAGAGTAGGAGAAGGGGGGGAAGAAGCAGGAGGCAGGTTGGTTGGTCCTGGTGGTGCTTATCTCTTAGTTCAAGGGGAGTAGTTTTTAACAGTTTAACATACAGGCAGAGAGCATGTACATGAGTTTATTTTCCTTCTTTTAAGGTGTCAGGGACTGATAGGCAATAAACACGCAAATGATGTGGTAGGTATTTAGCTAAGGGTTCCTGAAGAGTGGATGTGAAGCCTTAGATGAAGGTAGTCCAGAGGAAGGATGTCCTTTACCACATGAGTTTATTTTCCTTCTTTTAAGGTGTCAAGGACTGATAGGCAATATCCATGCAAATTATGTGGTTGGTATTTAGCTGGGGGTTCCTGAAGAGTGGATGTGAAGCCTTGGATGAAGGTAGTCCAGGGGAAGGATGTCCTTTACCACCTTCAACAGGCTCTAAACCACCTCCTGCCACAGGTCTTTCATCAAAGTCGTCTGCAATAGGTCTTACATCAAAGTCTTCTGGTCTTATTTTGCACTCCCATATTTTATTGTATTGCTGACCGATCTCAGATATATTCAAGAAACACAAATCAAATACTTTAGTTTTATCTTCATTGTTAACTTCACAGAATGATTGTTCCTGCTCACAATCCAAACGTACATATAATTCTCTATGGGGTGTGCTAACAGACAGAATAATGCTACAGACGTTGTAATGCCACAGGCAAGCAGTAAGACTCCTCAAGTTAAGAACAGACCACCATGAACAATCTACACACGCACCAGGAATCGGGATCAGGATTCGGGAATACTACCTGTCCAGTCCAATGCAGGTATGCAGCAGTGAGCAATAAGGTAAGTAAGAAAGGGTAAGAAAGGGTACACTTACAAAATTCAAACATGTTATATACTTTTAGTAATGACTTTCAGTTTCAATTTTTGACAGCATAATATTGCCACTACCTATAAAACGTATGATGCCAGTATCAGATTGCCTTGCTAACTCAGAACTATGAAAAAAAATGCTGTTGCAGACCTTAGTTTGTTAATGTTTTAAGCTCCTTCCTTAGTGTACTTAGTTATATCTCATGTCATTAAATTAATTTATATGAATCACGCACCAGTCAGCATATATGACCTAGATTACATTATAAAGTCTTTAGATTTTTACACTTGATAAAATGTCACAGTTGTTTAAATTAGCAGCCCAGAAATAGTGATTGGGTGGGATTTTACAGAGAACAAGGCTGTACTGTGTGGAGTAGACTGTACTAGCTAGCCAGTGATGCATACATTAAATAATTTTCTACTCTACTGTACTGAGCACCAACAAAACAAAGCAGAACTTCTAATACACCAGAATAACTTCAATGAACAGGAATAGTAGATTGTAAACTGCCATGTGTTTATTTGGAAGAGTAAGAAAGATGTTCAGAAGATATTCTAAGACAGTATAGAGACTGTTTTGGCTTAACAGTATAAACCATTTACTTAAGTGTGATTCAGAAAAATCATTTCTTATACATCCTATATTTATACTACTGGTTCACTACAGCACCATATACTTTACACAATCCATAACCTGGCAGCATAAAAACTAAAAAAAGAATCTTTCCAAGCTAGACTTTCCTCTGTGTGATTTCCTTAAAACATCTTGCATTAGAGGTAACATGGGATATATGCAAATGACCCCTTAAGGACATCAGGTGTTTTAGCTATATGGTAGTTCATGATTTTTTACCTTTTTAAGTCTGTTATGGACAAATTCAGGCCAATAAAGCCAAACCTCACTAGCTGTTGATAGGACATGCATGTTTCAGCCTTCTCATGGCCTCATCAGCACATCATAAGTGGAATGTTTGGCTAACATTTGAAATCACAGAGTTGTCTTACCTAGATGATGTCCATAACCATTAGGGTGTCTGCAAAATATAACAAAAATCAACACCACAGCAGGTAGAATCCAATAGCTGTTTATTGTTTTACATAGGTTTCCACACAGTTAAGCACTTTCTTTCCTGAATCGAGACTTCTTCAGGGAAGAAAGTGCTTAACTGTGTGGAAATCTGTGTGGAACAATAAACTGCTATTGGATTCTACCTGCTGTGGAGTTGATTTTTATTTTGTATAGAGTTCTGTTTTGTGGATTTTTGGGTTGTTTGCAAAATATCCCAATTAACAAACTAAAACAATGAGTAACAAGGTCGCACAGACAAACTAATCACCTGATGTCCTTAAGGGTTAATTTGCATATATCCCATGTTACCTCTAATGCAAGAGGTTTTAAGGAATCATACAGTGGAAAGTCTAGCTTGGCTAGATTATTCTTTTAGTTTTTATTGATTAGTTTGTCCATGTGACCTTGTTGCTCATTGTTGTAGTTTTATAACCTGGCAGTATGATGCTGTAGTAAGAAGCAGCTGAATAAGGAGGGGAAAGCTAGATGAATATGCTACAGGAAGTACCATTACAATATCACACATGACAGAAATAACTGCACAGTTTGCTTTACAGGAGAGGGGCTACTCTGCTGCTGAAGCCAAGCTGTCTTGTTGCATGTCATAAAACTACAGTGAGCTACCAGTTCCATTATACATAGCTTTTAAGAACAGCAAAATAGAAAACTATTTTTTATTGTGCTATACTAGATCTCTCTTATGGTGCTAGGTGTTTATGCATTCTTGCTCTCAGCATAATGGTCTGCATTGTGAAATTCATAAGCCACACTATCACATCTAAGATCATATTGCCTGGATAAATAAGGCATAAAGGACCTATACCTTATCATGCCATTACAGTCTTCATGAACACTGCCTGTTATAAGCAGAGAGTATTTATTTTTTCAGAATATGTAAACCAAAATAATATGTACTAGAAGCTCAGGATCCTCCTGTGGCTTAATTTATTTTTTATTTATTTAACATTTGTTTACCAGGAAGTCCGACTTGGAACGTAGCCAATTTTCAGCGGAGGCCCTGGGAGAAATGCTTCAGATACATGTCTTTGAACATGTTGATAGATATCTTCTGTGTTGTAATCAAAAAGGTAGAATACTGTTTTAGTAGAAACGTTTGTATGGTTATATAAAAAGAGTCACTGCACACAGGAGTGATTGCTCATTTGTGCGGATCTAATATGACTGAGTTAAAGTTTTATATACTGTAGGTTTTAGGAGTGTGCAGAAACATGAACACAACTGAAAAGGTGGTGGTTGTTACAATGTGCAAGACTGCATTATAGTTGTTTGTGTGTATGTGTGAATATTTGCAAGTTAGAGTTAGAATAAGGGCTAGGTAAGAGGAAAGATTTAGTGTTGTGCATGCTTAGTGTTGTGTGGGTTCTGTGTCCTTTGCTTTCCTAGCAGTATTATGATTCAGACAATGCTTATGTATTTATTTATTATTTTATTTTTGTTAACCAGGAAAGTCCAACTTGAAATGAGCCAATTTCCAGAGGAGGTCCGGGGAATAATGCTCCAGACACATGTCTTTGTAATGTGGGAGGAAACCAGAGCACCTGGAGGAAACCCACACGAACGCAGGGAGGACATGCAGACTCCACACAGAAGGCACCCCAGCCGAGAATCGAACTGGAGAACTTCTTGCTATGAGGCGACAATGCTACTGCTGCACCACTGTGCTGTCCGAATGCTTAAACTGGACTTTGTAGCTGGTGTTTACATATATAGGGCTTTTTAGTGGGCTTTGTAGCTGGTGTTTACCTATATAGGGCATTTTAGTGGGTGAGAAGTATTCAATGTTTTGAGATTTGTTCTTAGTGGTGTTACAATGCTCTTTGCATTTGCTGTTTTTTTTTTTCAGTCGTTTGAGGTTCACTCTTTTGCATTTTCAACCTTTCCTGATAGAAAGGTCTTTTAGACGAGGCCCCATCTCATCTGGACTATACTATTCTTGTAGTCACAATGTGAACTCTGGGACAATATCGATTTTTATTATTACTTTTATTGTGAGTGGTGGTCTATAAAAGTGAATGGGCATTTTGAGATAATATGTACTACATTTTAGAATTTTAGATACAAAGAAATTAAAAAGCCTATATTCTGATATGGTATATTGCAGATTAATGCAATCAAATAGCATACCATGTGATAGTAAACTGTCATAAAATTAGTATGTGTCACTTTATAATCAGCATAGGATGAAGACTGTAGTAACACTTCATAACAAAATATAACATGACAGTCAGTGTACACAAACACAGATTGTTCCTATATCTTTTAATGACAGACAACTGTACTTTTGCAAAATAAGACCCCGTATTAATGGTTTATCATTTGATGTTTTCTCATCTGAGTGAACCAAACCAGAGAGTTGTAATGCTTGTATAAAAAAGCTTCTGTCCATACAAGTAAAATGATTATTTTTTTAGCACCAGTGTAAGTTTAAAGCTTTCTTTCTCCAAAGTATAATTCATTGCTCCTCAAGGAGATCTCTTCATACAACATATTGTTTTGCACTGGAAAAAAAGATAGGCATATCTTTATCTATGTGAGTGGCTGCTCACAGGGTGGGTGCTTGTACACATTTCTTTCACTCCTTTCTTTAACACACCAGACACATCAGCTGATAGGGGTTCTGTAATTTGCAACTCCAGTAGACATGGTTTCTGCCTGTGATTTGTCATGGTCACATTGATGGAATTGGTAATGTAATCACATTGTAGATTGGCAATAGGAATTTTGGCAATGAGATGGGAGAGTGGTGGCTGGAGCTAATTTACACAATGTAAAGTGATATGTGTGACATCAGTACTTGTCCCTAGTTAGGAGACACAAAAATTCCAACTTTGCCATTGAATGGGGGTGGCTGGAGCTAAATGACACTATGTGTGGTGATGTGTGTGACATCAGCAGTTGTTCCTAGTTAGAGGATACAAAAAATATCCCCTAGCACACATTTTCTTTTGTCAGACTACCAGTGGTGGAGTCCCAGTCCTATGGGTGTAGTACTAGGGAGGCAAAAATAAAATTATGCAATAGCAGTTGGTTCAGAGTAGCTGATGGTTAGCTGGGGGGCATGCAAAGAGTGAAGAAAAGTATGTTCTTCCTAGCTCTGGCAGTTAAGTCTAGTTGCAGATTCCTTCTAACAGTTCTAGTGTGGACAGGTATGTCATTTTTCTCAATATTTTATTTTATGTATTTGTTAACCATTAAATCCATTAGGCACACGTATCTCTTTTAGGGGTGACAAGGGAACATTGTCTGGATAAGTGACTTCCTCAGATTTATACAGCAGGCAACATGAGCCTTAGGAAACCAAACCCAGAGCCTCATTATCAGCTCATCACCTTCATACTGCACACCAGACTGTCATACAAACCTGTAATAGCTCACATTCCTATTGTACTTGTTGGACACCTAACTCCATCCCTCACTTGAATCTGTGATATTCCATACAAAAGCTAGTAGATTAATCAGCTTCAGAACAAGAGCTACACAAAACATCCAGGACTGTTAAGTTTAGAACCTGCTTTTAAATCCCATATTTTATATACCTCCTTTCTAATATACTTTGGATAGCCTGCAACATTTGATTTCTTGCTCCTATGGCAGATGCCTGCATCCCTGTCTCTACATCATGTATTTTTATAGGCTAGCCCAGATTTGGTGTTAAGCAAAAGGGCACATTTTACCTAAACATTCTGTTCTTCCTGGATCATGTCCTGGATCAGATATGCAGATGGATTGATTGAATTCCATCAAATACAGGAGTGGTTAATCATCCTCTCCTGAGGAACCACTGCAAGGCACATGTCAACCCTTTTTCAGATGACTTTGTTAATCTGACATAATACTTCATTTGGTTTTCAGATAATTGTAAACTGTACCTTGGATTACTGATGTGTCAGATTATACTACACAGCAGTGCCCATGCCTAATGTGTCTGCAGCTTATCTTTTCCATCTAGGAGTAGAATCATGACCTTCTGTCCCACAATATATGTTTGAGCACTAGTTTTGTAAGTACCCATTGTACTTTTTTTGTTTTTATATTATTTTTTTTTCCTTATTGTTTGCTGGCCATTTGCTTTTCCAGGTCCCCTGCTGACCCATTCATTCTTTTATGAGAACTGGCAGCAGAAGCCATAGGTTTGTAAGTACTTACTAGGCTGTTGATTTGTGAGGATCTTTAAAAGCCTAGTCGTACATTCCCTTGATGATGTTAGCCCTTATATTTCAAGTATGAATAACCTAGAGATGAGCAGAACATATACATGTTACCCCATATGCATAATGTTTGCAACTGGGTATGTGTCAGATTGGTTTGTGATGTAAAATGCTTGCAACTAGGATTGTGTCAGTGTAGTTTGTTTTCATTTATATAAATGTATGATTGCCTGTGTAGTAAGTGATGGTTTAATAAAGATGTTTCTTGTTAAAAAAAGGTAGAAATTGAATAATTTATGTAATGTTGCTTAGGTTATATGATATATAGCAATATACGTGAAGTAAAATGTTTATGTTATGTTAAATTTAGTGTGATTATTTTTATATGAATGTAAATTTGCCTATGTCACAAGTGACAGTTCAATAAAGGTGTTTGGGAAAAAAAAGAGCTGTAACTCTGATGAATGTTTATATTTGGAACATGTTATTTACAGATTTTTGGAACGAGACTGAGGGTTTTACTCAAATCATATGTTTAAATAATTTTCATTTTTCTCAATATATGATTCTTTATAATAATCAGTCCTTTAATGGTCAAAAATGTCAAATTTCTTTATTATGGACCATCTTGGTTTGTACTAGAAAGCAATAATCAGGAAATTGTCAAGACTGTAGTTGAATGTTAGAATTTCTTATGGAGATTTGTGTTGGATAAACTTCCAGTTAAAGGGTCTATGTTATAAACTGAGATAAGTGAAAGATTATTTCACATATGAAAAGTTGAGGAGACATCAGAATATCTCTTTTTAATATGTAAGAAAAAAGTGCTGTGGTGAAGAATTTTGCAGGCAAATGTATTAAAGAGTATATAATGTGTTGCTATAAATGTGAAATTGCTTGGTTACAATGAGCTTCAGAGCAAGAAAATGTGGGCTAAAGTAAACAGAACTGTGCTTATAACTGTATGGCCCGATTTCAAAAGACTTGCTGTCAGTGTAGGTGATTTACTCTGTTGTATTACACCAGAGTAAGTCACTTACACTGAGATCTAGTCTTTTGGAATATGCTCCCCATGTAAGTCTGTTTATAAATAGGACTTATAATGAAGTAAGTCACTCCAACAGTTTTGGAATCGGGCCCCATGGATGATATAGGCAGGTACACTGTGAAGAACTGTTATTTAATAAAAATATTTAATGAGGTATTAAGAATCAAGACAGAAAGTCTAGGGGGTTAAGTTATAAGAATTGTTGACCAGAAATATATTTATTTATTTGTTTTAGTTTTTGTTTACTGAGAAAGTTCAAATGGGTTAGATTGTTCATTTTCAGCAGAGGCTAGGGGAGAAATTCTTCAAGAAATAGTAGATATACAATATAACAAAGTTTAGATAAACTCTAAAAAAAGGGCAGTGTAAAAATAATGAAATTAATTAAAAGAGAATAAACAAGAAGTATCATACAAAGATATAAAGTGTTGCGAGTGCTAAGATATGACATGGGTGCACACTGCAGAACATCACTGGAGCAGGAAATTATCAATATAAATGTAGCAACATTACTAAACACTAAAGAGTACCAGAGTACTGGAGCTAAAGTAATGTAATATGCTTGTAGCTTTTGTTTTTGATTTATTTTCTTTTTTTCTGATATGTGTACATATTATTTGCACTATTAACTCAGGCAGATGGGATCTCAGTTTAATGTCTCATTCAATGGATGGTATATTGTAGTGCAGGTAATGAAAAATGAATCCAAGCATGTGGTATGAGAATAGAACCTACAGTCTTCTGATCTTCCAGCCTCACAGGTGAATGTGCTACCTGTTCCACCATTGACACTACAGAAATATTACAAAAGACCTCTTTTTTGAGGAATTGGGCATATTCAGATGCCTCACTGTATTAATACCACTTTTTGAAATGACTGTATTGCGGTTAATTGTTTTTTTTTTTAATTTTATTGTGTTTGTGACTGTGTACTATACTATACCCAAAACACTGTTACATGATTTACATAACTCTTCCTCACTTAAGCCAAGTTTGGTGACCTTGCAGGATATTATATTAAGCCTATAATGCTGGATGTTCTTGAGTGTGGATCTTTTGTTTGTGGTTATTGCAATGGGTTGAGATAAATCAAGAGACACTATCTATAGATGAGAATTCTTACTGAGTTATTCATTGTGTGGAATGTTAAAATCTCCATGTAGAAGTTCAGTAGAACAATTATCATGACAACATTGTAGGGTCCCTGGAAGTATTTTTTGTGCTTTAGGTATACACATCACATGTGGAGTTGTTTTGAGAAAGCCTTTTCCTCTTTAGCCCCAATTCTGTGACAGTCCCTCCTCATGTATCTAAATGACTTATCTCCTACCCTCCCCCACATTCAGAAACCAACTAAAAACACCTAGTCAAGGAGAACTCAAATAACCACTCTCCTTTTCCACATTCTTCTGGTGAGCCTAGAAACCATTATTGTGTAAAGTGTACATAGTGTAATTCACATTAACCCGCACATTGTTTTCCACTATTATTACATTGATTCCTAATTCATATACCTTATCAGTGTATGTCTAATTTCAGTCTCCTTCTCACTATGAGTCCTGTAACTGTTTGCTGTAAACTGCACTGTCTTTCTCTACTGCATTCTATAGTATTCATTTTGTGTAGTATTTTATATGGGCTGTGGCTGAAAATGGTCAGTCTTAATTAATACATTACCCCAGTAAATAAAGACAGATGGAGAGACATGATAGACAGATACCTAGATAGACAGACAGACAGCTAGCACAGTAGGATATGTAGGAGAAATAGACTATCATTTTATAAATAGAATGTTTCATAGCAAAATTGTTTGGATTTGGGCTAAGGTGATGTATGCTTATTGTCATTAATGAGAATAAGTGTAGTGTGCTTTTATAGGAGACGTAGATGGGTACAGATATGTTATCCTGATGGTATGTAGAAAAAGAACAATATGGTACTTGGTAATTTTAAGAAACTAATGATAGAGATAAGAAACTCTTTTGTTTATTAGACCATGTTTAAGTGGCATTTTACCAATAGATGAAGAATTAATTATACTTGGCACTGCAGGACCAGTTGGTAAATTATACCTTTATGTTTGTAAATGTGTTTCTTTAAGAAGTAAATGTGTTGTTAGCGTTTAGTTATTATAAAATAAAGTATGGGTGGGGGTGATAAAAGAACAAATCAGGCCAACCAGTCATGTAGAATGTGAGTGGATCAAAGATTCAACCAAGTAAAGATGACAGGTAAGCGAGAAAAGCAAGGTAACCAAAGTTAGGTAAATTATATTACACAATGTTTGTATGTAGACTTTACAGTTACCAAAGCAAGATAATCAAAATGGAAGGACAGGTGGGAGTGGTAAGCACTAGGTAGCCTAGCTACCACAAGAGAAGTGGTTTCTGGCCCAGAAATTATAGTTTATTGGCCGTTTGGGCAGTTTTTCCATCTCTTTCAACTTTCTGGTTTAAAAGCCCGCATTTGTGCTTGTTTCTCACCTCTCCTTTAACTAATCTAGTCCAGATACAGATTTTCTGTATCCAGGACTGTTTGTAAGCTTCTGAGCAGTGCCAAAGTCTGCTCTTCAGTTTTTCCCTTAGATCTGCTAGTTCTCTCCTCGCTTGCACTTTTACTATATTATTAGTCTAGCACTTTACCAGACTTCTTGTAGCAATTATTGTAGCACACAAAAGTGCTACCAGCACTAAATGTTCTACAAGGAAACAGCTCCAGTACTTACTATTAATGCCCACCCCTCCAGGCACGTCTGAATGTCAGTTCCCTGTGCTTTCTCTTATTAACCTGGTGAATTTGGACATCCTGAGGCAATGTAGCAACTTGTACACAGGTAATCCTCTCCTCTTACCTCCCAACACTCAAACTTGCGAGAGATGCACTTATATATCCAAACTGGAAGCCATGCACTCTCCAGCCAAGACTGGAATAGCTGGTCAAGAGGAGAAGGTCAACATTTGCACCATACCACATGGAACACATAGCCCTCCAGAACACACACCAGCACTGCCTTCACATAAAAACACAAACTACACACCCACCTTCGTGGAGGCTCTCAATAAAAATCTACCCAAACAGCAGAAACCTCCAAGGCAGAAATGCACTCGACCATCACAGCACAACACTAATCACGAGACACATAACTATCCTAAACAGTGTGGCAATCAACCAAAGCCCTAAGGCAAAACAGCATGCCCAACACAGTCATAGGTGACTCTATAGCGAGGTACACTGATGTCCCACTCACTAGGTTGAATAAGGAGAAAGTAACAGTCAGCTGCCTACAGCTTCTATGGGATCTGACAATATCCCTGTCTGTGTTCTACATGAACTACAGAGTGAATTGGCACCTCACCTGTGTGCCAGGTTCAGTCACAGCCTCACCTCAGGCTTTGCCCCTACCAAATGGCATACTGCTACAGTCATCCCTCTCCACAAAGGAGGAATAACTACAGACCCTGAGAACTATCGCCTCATTAGCCTGACGGGTCTGATATGCAAAGCTATGGAACACATCATCATGGACCTAATAAACAAGGATATAGGGAATCTCCAAACTCTGGATCCCATACAGTTTGGTTTTGTGAAGGGTAGATCATGCCTGCTCAACTTGGTCAACTTCTTTGAGTCAGTCACCAGAGCTGTGGATGAAGGCCAGGTGGTTCATACAACCTACCTTGATCTGGCCAAAGCCTCTGATACCATTCCCCACTCAGGACTCATAGAAAAACTCACTAAGCTCGGCATCAATCCCTATATCACTAGGTGGGTTGCAAACTGGCTCACAGATAGAACCCATAGTGTGAAAGTAGCTGACTCCAAGTCAGACTGCCGACAGTCAAGACAGTGACTGTCTTGACAGACAAGAAACACTTGTCCTATATGGACAGACTCAAAAAACTCCAACTATTCTCTGCCTCATATCGCCTACTTAGAGGCGATCTCTGCTTGACTTACAAAGCCATGTCTGACCCAGCTCTGTTAGAAATGCTACATCTAAAGAAATCCCAATCCCTCTGCACCACACGCTGCAGAGACCTCAACCTCATTACCACAATCAACAGAACATGCTGGAGGGACAGGTTCATAACCCAGAGACTGCCCATGCTATGGAATAGACTTCCCATACATGTCAAACAGAGCACCTCACTGGCCCTCTTCAAGAGAAATCTTGACTGGATGGGAAATAGAAAATTCACCCCGGGGATCACTCCAACAGCTCTACTTGACAGAGGCACTGGGAACTAAGGTCAGGTGGCATGATGCCAGGGTAATCCTATGAGTTAGGCTTGTAAAGGCTCCAGGGCCATTAGCCTAGTACACACCCATGAACCTATGAACAATGTTCTTTTATGCTGGTAGCCTTTGGCAACTACATCTGCAAGTATTACCCAATGTTTCTACAGAATTACTGAAGGTCTGTGGGCATCTGGAATTGGTAATATGTGTCTGTCAAGACATTATACCCAGGAAAATTCAAATAGATCACTGGGACTCATCAGCACACATACATTTACAAATCATTTCAAATGCAGTGCACGTTAACCCTCGATGCACTACAAAGATATAATAAATGCAACCACAATATATTATGCACTCTCAAGGTGTCCTTTGACTATGTTGGGAGGTTTATTTCACTCAAATTCTAGACAGCATATAAAATGATAATGTGTTATTAAGTATGCAGATTTAAGCAGGGGAAATAATAAGTGTATAAAGTTGGTTATCTTTCAGACAAAAACTATCCAAAGACGTAAGAGATATAACTTTATGTTGGCATGTGAGTGTGGCATAAATACACAGATATACTTTTTCATCTTACAACAAAGCAGCAAGTAAATAACTAATTTAGAGAAATAAACATAGTGTTCAGGCAGTACAATCACAGCATGTTTGTATTCCCTACTGTATTACACCTGCCTGGAGTTATACAATGTGTGCTAATCAAAGTTATTTCCAATTTAAAATCTAATACAACAAAAGGTAAAGTTCACAGTGGTCTATCTAACTAGCAAAGAAAGTGGGCACATAAAAAACAATCAGATCATTTAAGAAGACTAAAGAATGTTTTAACTACCTAACTACCAGTCAAAGAAAGGCCATACAAAGCAATCAGACTGCTTAGTAACTAGACAAATTGTACAATAAGATAAATGTATCCCCAATAACTCACAGTTCAGATTTTATAACAAATACTAATACTTACAGAGAGTGCAATCTGTAATACCAGGGGTTCATTTGTCATAAGAGTTCAGATAACTGCAGTACAAATAGCAGCACATATACAAACCTTTGGGAATTCCATCAAGATTGTGGGTATGAGACCAAGTTTAAGACCAGACTCATAGCATAGTGACACAAAAGCCCATTGTGGGTAGAGGGATTACCAATCAATGGACCCAGATTTATTTTAAATGTTAAAAAGGTCAATTAACTGCCATAGTATTGCTATGGACTTTTGATGAGCTGCCCACCAGTCATGTGGAATGAAAGTCCATCATTATGGGAATGCACAATAGAAAGACAACTTAGTAAAGCTGACAGGTAAGGGATCAATGTAAAGAAAGACAAACATGAGTAATAGCTACATAACAGTGTTAGGCAGCATAGATACCTGTACAAATACTTTCAAACGAAGTATACATTCATGCTAGATGGGGTTCCTACCTAATGAAGCTTACTATCAAGATATCATTGACAGTGTTGGGGAAGTTTCACTCAAAAACAGGACAGCCAGTAAAGAAAGTCTTATTAAATATGAAGATTTAAGCAGAAGAAAAAATTACCCATATGAAGGCAGTTGCCTTTTAGACAAGAAGTAACATCTATAACTCTATGTAGATCTGCAAATGTGTCATAAGCATGTACACAGACAATCTCACAAAAAAAAACAGCAGAT
The DNA here is from genome assembly GCF_019279795.1 of Protopterus annectens. Lineage (NCBI taxonomy): Eukaryota > Metazoa > Chordata > Ceratodontiformes > Protopteridae > Protopterus > Protopterus annectens. Next base: position 878,755,303 of record NC_056737.1, read on the forward strand.
GAATAACAGAAAACTAATTCAAGCAAACAACCTTCATGTCTGTGCAATGGAAGTGTGTAACTATCTGTGTGTTCTCTCAGTCCCTATTGTATTAAAGCCTGCAGTCATACAATGTGTATGCTAGTCAAGAGTAATACAAACATTATAACTAAAATACATCAGCAAATGATGGCCTGCTGGTGTAGTCACAAGGTGTTTGCCTACTAAGTTCAAGACCAGACTAGTGTCACTGATGAGGGTCAAAACAGACAGCCTAAGATTTTTACCCTTTTTATACAATGAAAATGTCTGAGACTCTGGAAAAGTTTGCATTTCATGAGTATGTGACAAATCACCTTGAATTTGTAATTGAGGGTCATTTGATCTCATTCCAAGATATATTCTGAGTCATTGCCATTCCTAATCATTTCCTCTCAGAGCAATATTTTGTAACTATTGCTGTTACCTGGAGAATTACTTTTAATCTTCACATCAGAAGACACAGAATGTGGAATGAGCTTTGCATTGTTTCCTGTGTGGGATCATTTGGAATCTGTAGAGCTACAATTTAATGGTTTACCTTACTCCAAGAAATGATATACGCCATCCAGTACTGGGCATAATGGTTTGTATATTAAAGTCCAGAGCAAGTGTTTATGTAGTTTATTTTTCTGGCCAATATGACTTTTCGCACTCACTCTCAATGAACACTATTAATTATCAGTTTTTGTCTTTTAGGAAATTCCCATGTTGTAACAAAATAACTTGGAATATTAATTAATGAAAATTTTATTTCAGTTTGATAACTGAATGAGTGGACTAGTCAACAGATCCTTTTCAGCTACTACTTGGGCACCATGGAGTAAAACACAAACATATTTGCCTGAAAGGTCTACTATAAAAGTTAAGGATTTATTTCTGTTTCTTAACCAGTGGATTTGGATTCGGTTTACTATAAATAACAGTATATGTTCTGCTGTATTTACTTAACAAACTTTTTAAGATTAAAAAAAACTGCTTTGTTAGCACTACTGTGCCAAATCTTTTCTTTTAAATAAACTGGCTGATTAAGTGTCAAGGTTGATTGCAAAGCCAACAATCCTTTCTCTAATCAGAAAAATATTTTCTTTGTAGTTTAGTGCTGCATACTTTCTTAGATGACATTTCTGTACTGCACACCCACGTCGCTCCTTTTAAGAATGTGTATATTCACTCTTAAATAGTCTGAAAGCCTAGCAGCGGCTTGAAGTCTGCCTTCTAATTTTCTCAGGTCTGCTGTACAAGCCAAAACTGTAGTGTTCTATTTTTGAAGAGTCTCCCTGAATATTTTCAATAAAATACTGAATAAACTGATGCTTTAGGTCCTTAAAGATTAAGTTGCTTTTTGTACAGGTCTTGCTTAATATAACTGTTTCAGCTGTCATTTTTTTCAAAAATGCAGTCTTAAATATTATGGCCCTTACTGTCAAGTTTGTCAAATATGCTGAGATGTCTCATGTAGCTGTGGAGATAGCTGGTATTTCCAGGTGTTAAAGAATGTTTGCTTAAAAAGTATAGCTTTTTCACTTTGTTTTAAATACAGCTGTATATTTTCTGTGGACTTCATTTGTCAAAATTAAAATTAAATTTGTTACCTAGTCCTTGTGTTCCAGTCACCTTATTCAGTTCATATATGTCAGTGTGTATGTTTGTATTTATCAAAGGATTATATATGTGTGTGTGTGTGTGTGTGTGTGTGTGTGTGTGTGTGTGTGTGTGTGTGTGTGTGTGTGTTTGCATTTCTCCTTCTCTCAGTTGCTGTCCTCCCACTTAGCATATGTATGAAACTGTTGATTTGTTTTCATCATGCTCATTTGTCTCGCTCAGCCACTGGGAAACCAATCAGATCTATATAGTCCTTACTGTTGTGAGTTTTCTGCAGTGTGTGTGTGTGTGTGTGTGTGTGTGTGTGTGTGTGTGTGTGTGTGTGTCTGTGTGTAATTGCATTATTTTCATTAATTATGCCATTCTCCACAGCTCTCTTTGAAACTTACTGCAGTTATGAAGGTATGGTGGACCTCGCTAATGACTATGATTCTTTGCTTTTCCTTATCATGTCATCCTTCCTTCTACACCTGAATCTTAGATGGGTCTTGGCCTCTACACCCGAGGTAGGATTACTATTTTTTCACTCAGTATGATGTAATGCCTTTGAAGCCAGCAACAACCTACATAATTTCTCTGCCTTCCTCTCTCAACACAACTAACCTGAATAATCTTCAGTAAATTACATCTAAATGCAAATCATACTCTTCCTTAGTATATGGCTACATCTGCTTCTTGAGTTGTGTATAGGAGTCATTACAGTATATTTGTTTGGAGACAAGCTTAGCTACTCAGCATTCTACCTCCCCTCCATCCCCTTCATCTCCTCTCCAGCTGTCCCATGCTCTCTTGAATGCCTCTGTGAAATATTTTTCCACCACCAGCTCTGATAGTTTATTTAGTGGATACACAACCCTCGCTTTGAAGAAGTACATTCAGTGATTCAGGAAATAGTCTGTCCTTACAATCTGCTGTTTGTGGCCTCCTCCTCCTCCCACCCTCTGTCCTTGTTGGTCAGGATGACTCCTCCTAGACATGATCTTATACACATCTACTACATCTCCGTTTGCCTCCTCTGGTCTGTAGTGCAAAGAGCTCCACCAACCCCTGGTCAGATTTGTTCTCCAGCATTTCATGCGTTTTTTTACTTCTGGACTTCTTCTAGCAGGCTGATGTCCCACTCCTTGAATGACCTCTGAACTGTAAATAGCATGCCAGATGTGGCTTCTCCAGAGCCCAGTAAAGTGACAGCATTTCCTATTTGCTTCTGGAGTTTATCTCTCTTAAAATACATCCCAATATTCTGTTTGCTGCTATCACTGTCCTCCTACTATGCTCCTGGTGGTCCAGGTGTGGTGTGATGAACAATCAGATGCATTCCCTGCACTGATAACATCAGTTCAACTTCTCCCAGTAGTTATTTCACACCAAGATAGCTGCCAGCCAGGTGTACTACTTTGCATTTGTCTGCAATGAACCACAAATGTCATCCGGCTACTACCTGGCCATTTTGTAAGCCTTTTCAAATGCTTCCTTTGGCCCTCACCCAACAAACATAGACACACACACACACACACACACACACACACACACACACACACACACACACACACACACACACACACACACACACACACACACACACACCTCTAAAGCTGCACGTATCTTTCTGTTTTCATTGAAGAAGTTAATCCTCTTTTCTCAGTTTCTTTAGATGTGTCTGCAACAAGTGCATGTTCACAGATTGTTAAGGAATTAAATCTAGTGAATTAATGGGAGGAGCTGAGAAGTAAGATTTCTTTTATAGGGTATTTAGCTGCATTGGCTGTGAGACTACCGCTGGTGTGTGACTGCTTTGAAGTTTTCTCATCCACCTGCCCAGTCTCTATTGTACTTTAAAATTTGGTTGCTTTTGAACTGCTTGTCCATACTGCAAATTTGACTTTGGAAGCACCTATGAGTCTCATCCCATCTGTTCATTCTACTAGGCACTAAAAGATCAAACTGGGAAGGCCCTCCCTGTAGACTTTTAAAGCTTGAACTAGCCTCTAGACTCTGTCTTTGCACTACAGACCAGAGGAGGCAAATGGAGATGTAGTAGATGTGTATAAGATCATGTCTAGGAGGAGTCATCCTGACCAACAAGGACAGAGGGTGGGAGGAGGAGGAGGAGGAGGAGGCCACAAACAGCAGATTGTAAGGACAGATTACTTCCTGAATCACTGAATGTACTTCAGTGCACTGTACTTAGTACAGACTGCATTATTCATAGGTTCATAAGTTCATAGGCTATCGGCCCAAGGGGCCTAAGTAAGCCTAGCCAACAAGGTTCCCTGGCTTACGCCACCCAAGAAAGTTATTTTCCTGTGCCACTGTCAAACAGAATGACAGAAGTGATCCCTGGGGTGTATTTCCTATTTCCCATCCACTCATCAAGATTTTTCTTGAAGAGTGCTAATGGGGAACTTTGCTTGACATAGATGGGTAGCTTGTTCCAGAGTATGGGAAGTCTCTGGAACAGGAATCTATCCCTCCATCATGTCTTGTTTATTGTGATGACAAGGCTTAGGTCCATAGAGCATGTAGCTCGGAGGGATTGGGATTTCTTTAGGTGTAGCATGTCCAACAGCTCTGGGTTTGACATAGCTTTATATGTTAGGCAGAGATCACCTTGGAGTAGGCGATATGCTATGGAGTAAAGCTGGAGTTTTTTGAGACGGTCAGTTAGGGCATCTGTTTGAGGCCAGTAATCCTCTTTGTGAGGTACTTCTGTGGCCTTTCCAGCTGCTGCGGATGTCTTGTGAGGTACATTCCAAAAGGGGCGTTGTACTCTATAATGGGTCTAATGAGTGTCGAGTAGAGAGGAACAATGACCTCTTTTTTCCTGGATGAGAACCCTTTTGTGATGAAGTGTGCCATGTCGAAGGATTTCCTGACTACTGTGGCGATGTGATTATCAAAGGAGGGACTACTGACCACCTAGGTCCCAAGGTCTCTTATCACACATTCGGTGTTAAGTAGACTGCTGCCTATGTGGTAGTTCATGGGTACAGAGTTTTTACCAAAGGGGATGACAATGCACGTTTTGTTACTGAGCTTGTATATTCAGAGTATTAATCCCTTTTATCAATCTTATTTTTAAAATCTGTAACATCTGGGACTAGACTACTAATCACTGGAGAGCTTGGGAACTGCTTCTCAGGAATCATGTTGGGATTAGTGCTTTGGTTTTTGCTTCTGGTGAGAAAAGGAACAAAGAGACATTATTTCATGGCCTTCTTAGAGATTACCAGTCAGTGGGAAGCCTTCTTAAAAGATATCATGGGATTAGTAGTACTGCTTTACTCATAGTGATAGAAAGAACCAAGGAACATTGATTCCTCCTGGTCTTTGATTAGACAGTGTGTATGGGACTGCACTGATTGGTCTGGTTGCAGCTTTGGTGAGTTTCTCTTCAGGGCCATTGTGCTGCTTGGCTTTTTATTACTTACAGCTACTGTAAGTTCTGTGCAGAGAATTTACCAAGAGAAGACTATAGAATAAGTACAGAACTCAGTGATAGCTAGGTTAATACTACTTAGAAATCAGCTTGGAGTTAGTGCTACTCTTTTGCTTCTGATAAGAGAAAGCGCAAAGGATTATTTATTCCTAGCTCTGTGCAGCTGTGGTGAGACCAGCACTATCCCCACTTCCAGTCAGTTATCACCTCCAGTAATCAACTCCAAACCTCATAAGCACCAATCCCTCTTCAGCCCACATTAGTACTCATCTGGAACCATCCTCAGGTAAGCTAGCTCCCTCCTCAAAAAAGTCTCCATGGTGCCTTTCTCCTCATGTACTGTCCATCCCATTCTTGCATACACACACTATCCAGATTATTTCTTTTCCTTTCTTTTTTCAAACAGTTGGCTTACTCTTCAGTTTTTTTCCTCTGTAGTTATACATTTATTCCTCCATCCAATGTTTTCTGTCCAAGCATAATAAGTGTAGGGGAAACAACTGCATTAAGACATACAGGTTCTAGATGCTCTGAGTTTTTGTAGGTGTTTAAACAACCTTTCATCCAGTGATTGCTAGAACAAAAGACATGACCGAAATATGAAATTTAGCCTTACTCTTCAACTTTTAATTTTTCTGGCATCCTTTCAGCACATACTAACCAATCAACTACACCGTAATAATTGCATTGGAAATAACTGTGTTAAGCTTGGGGGGTCTGATGTTTCTATATGCCCTGAGATTCATTTCTGAGTTTTTAAAACACCCTTTTTGTGTTGTGATTGCCTGAACAAAAAACATGCTCAATGAAAGAAATGTAGTTTTACTGTTCCACTTTTTTTCCTGTATCCTTTCAGCACATCTTAACTGACCAAGACTATACTGTAATAACTGCATTTGAAATAATTGTATTAAGCCGGGGGACTGGGGGCTGCTAGACCCCAAGAAGCCATGAGACTTCTATATGCTCTGAGGTACATTTTAGAGTTTTTTAAACAACAGTTTCATCCAATGATGCCCTGAACGAAAACCATGATTAAGGAAAGAAATTCAGTCTTCAGCTTTGATCTTCCCTTCATCCTTTCAACACACACCTTAACTGACCAAAACTACCTTGTAATAACTAAATTATGCTAGGGGTCTGGGGGCAGCTAGGCACCTAGACGTCATGGGGTTATAGATGCTCTGAGGTGCATTTTAGAGCTTTTTTTCCCAACCTTTTGATCCGATGATGGAATGAACAAAATTATACATATTTAAAAGAAATTTAGTCTTATTATTTTTTTTAGCTTCAAGAAGAAATAAGTTGTATCCAAGTTTCCATGCTCAAAGATGACCAATCACTAGTTCACGATAAACTGAGAAGACAAATTCTTGTGGGGATACATATATCATATCTAGGTATAGTACTAACACCTCTTCTCCTCACCTCAAAATAGGTTGTCCTTTTCTGCATATCCACCTCTGGTATTAAATTGGGATTAAAATTAAGGCACAAATGCTCACAGTCATACCTCAAGCTGTTGCTATCATAGTTATATACAGCATGCCTCCTCACACCCTATCTCCAAAATACAGCCACCTTTTGTGCATCCTTCTAATGTCAGACTGGGACAACACTGAAAAAAAACAAATAAAATATAACATAGTTGCTATCAGTCATATAAAAACAACATTCTTATTTACTCAACCCCCCAAAAGAAAGCCACCTGTAAATGTATCAGATCTTTGAATGTGAGGAAAATGAAAAAAAAAATAATGATTACAATAATGTTTCCATCTTACCACTTTTACAGACAGTACAGTGTTCCTATACAAGCTATAGTGACCCTCTGTGCACTCCTCTGATGTTTGTGAGGAAAGTTAAAGAAATAATGACCACACTGTCCCTGGCCCAATGCAAGATACAATGACCTCTGTGGTTTACGAGGAATGTTAAAGAAAGAATGACAATACCACCAGCCACCTTCACAAGTACAGTGACCTTTGTAAACCCATACACAAGGCTAGTTTTAGACTCAGTGGAGTTCAGGGCAAAGGCAATTGCTAAGTCCATGACAAAATCCACTTTCAGAGCCTTGGTGTGTAGGGGGCCACCAGCATCCAGAAGTTCTGAAAGTCTGGGTATTCTGTTATGCATTTATCTCTTATTTTTATTGAGAGATAAATGCTAAACTGAGCAAGTGACAACATGGTCAGTTACTTTTATCTAGTCAACCCCCACCAAGCAGTTATAGCAACTTCTATGTACAATTCAGATATCCGATTACGATAAAAGGGAATGATAGTGTAATGCATTTCAGCCTTGTTCCAAACAGTTGCCACAAATTAAAATATTGACATTGCTTCATATAATCTCATTAATCCTACAGACTACAAAACCAACATAATCAAATAGTGGCAGGGAGCTAGTTATTTTTTTTTCCAGAGAAGACAACCACAACAATTATACCTATACTGTCTGTTCATATCAGGTGTCCAGTTAAGTAGTCCATCTTACTTCTCACAAAAGCACACTAGCCATTCAAAACCCGATACTGAGTATTTAAATTGCAAACAGCTGATTTCATCCAGCCAGAGTAATAAAATAACACTTTTCATAATGCCATTCCTCTCATCCCAAATATCTACAAGAATTAAAAATCCAGAAATACTGGCCAAACTATTGGGTGATCACTGCCAGCATTGTGAGAACCATAACAACACCTATCTCACTGTGCCATTCCCCTTGTGACATCCCACCACTGGAACTGTAATCAAGGAGCCTCAGTACTCACCACTGGCACCAGTGGGGGATGTACACTGGGAGGATGACAAGTGCACACATAGTTATTTCCAGATGCAGCTCTCTGCATCAAGTGCAATTTCTATTAAGAGCACACAAAGACCACAGTCAGTCCAGGGACAGTTTATCCCTCCTTTCTCCAGATTACGAATAAAACTCACCACTGACACAGCTATAGAGCTGAGATCTCAGCTGAGTGACCAAACCAAGACGTCCAGCGCCCTCTGTGTCCAACCAGTCCTTCGTGTTTCCTGACCAAGTAACTGACACATACACTCTTTGAGGTTTGATTTACACACAAACATAGAAAAGGCGAGCATGGGTTTACTAGCTATGCCCCATTCTGCCCAGAGTATAAGGTAGTTATCACTGCCACCAGTCACTACTTATCAGCTACTTTAAGGCCCGTAACAAAGGGTGTCCAATCTTACTGTGTAATGTTACTATTAATACAAATGTTAGTTTGACCAAGAGCAAGGCTATTAGGAGTGGCCCACAGTGTCATCAAATAAATATGCAAGTACTCTCAAAACTTAAATATCTCTAGACAGGTCAGCCACACTGCAATGTTTAAATATATTTAACAGTAAATAATAAAAGAACAAGACAATACTAAATATATACTTACAGTGACATCAGAGTTCACAATCACAGGAAATATTTAAAACAACATTGCAGGACAGTCTCAAATAAATGAAGAAAAACATCAAAACTATGCTTTACTATATTCCTGACTAAATCTAAGAGAATTACTGTACTCTAGTTAACATACTTACAGAGCAAGGCAGCTGTGTAGTGAATAGTTCTCGTTGTTGTCAAGTCCAACAGAATACAGAATGCTATCTCTCTCAGAGAGTGCTTAAATTAATATCTCAAATACTACTGCTGGGATAGCTTGCAGAATAACATAATTTCTTCTCATCTGACTTCTAGTCCCCAGGCCAAAAACAACCATTGATGCCAGCTGGTAGCATTTAGCATTTACCTATAAAAATATATAGACAAGGGCTTTTCCTCAGATTTTTGGCAGTATGCAGGAAGCCATAAAACAATAAAACATTTCAAGACAGTACAGAAAGTTCCCTAGTTCTAGATATTGTGTCACCTTGCTGCATTGAAACTAAAAGCTCTCATCTTTTATTGCATAGCCATAAAGTAATTTAATTCCAGCTATTTTTTGAAGTTAACCTCCTGCATTCCAGTTTCCACTGTTAAAATATGTACGTTTAAACAGTTACAGTAGTGTATGTACATTTCTGTTCTCTTCCAGCAGGCATACATCTTTAAGGTCAGTACTTCACGAAATACCTTTTCAACACACATTTCTGTACCAGCAGTTTGATATACATATGACATACAGTTCTAATACATTTGTAACACAAGCATCTTATATGAATCATGTTGATATTCACAAATGACATATAATTATTTACAAAATTCCACATAGCTGGGCTGGCAGTATCTTCTTTCATGACACCTCTCATGCCAACTGTCCACACAAATCACAAAGCCAGAAAAATTAAGAAAAAAATTCTGTTTGATCTCTGTGAGCAACATTATTGAAAACATTGAAATGAGAAGAATATCACAGACATCATGCCATCCCTGTTCATTCAGAATTGTGCATAACCTTCCTTGAATGTAACTGTTTGAAATGGCTTTGCTCCTATGTTTTGAACATGGCAAGATCTATCCAAATGTAAGGATGTGACTTGAATCGTAAGTCAGTTGGAGCCCTGCCCAACCCCCCTCCCCCCAGAGCACCCAATATTCCTCAGGTGCATTTTACATTTTATTCTAAATTACTAGAAATTTTTTATGTATTTATTTATTTTGATGTATATATATATATATATATATATATATATATATATATATATATAGGGAAAAAACACTCCATAAACACAGCACCCTTGGTGGTTGCCTAGTTGACCTTTGCATAAGACAGTCCCTGGAAACCATGGCTTTGTACTTTCCAGCCATCTATTTTGCCAGCTTATTGAAATGGACATTCTGAGACAATGTAATTGTTTCATATTTACTGATGACCACCTACTACTTAATTAAACTGAAACAGTGTGAAAGACATGTAGTTATGCAATTTATTGGACACAAAGCTCTCTTACGAAGGCAAGACAAATGACATACACATGTTAAGTTCCAAACAGTACCATACTAAACCTTTTACTCAGTTCAAACTAAACACATAAACATATTTGCTTAAGCTGGTTTACATTGCCTTTATTGAAGTTGGTTCATCATTTACTGTTGGATTAAAAGCTGAAAGAACGCTTTGTTTCCCTGGATGTTTTTTTATGTGGGTTTGGTGTTTGTTTAAACCATTGTTTGCTGTTCGTTTTGATATTTATATATGTACTGATCCTCTTAAAAATTACCTACCTAAACCTCAAAGACCTCCTAAATGTAACCTAAGAAATATGTATCCTCATCAACCTCACAAACAGATAACACAGACAACACCCACCATAAAATGAATGTCTAAGACTCACACTGACTCAGCTCAAAGCACATAAGGCAAACCTCACAATTCAGTTTCCTAGTCATAACTGACTATACTGAAACACACTGATGCACCACTGCCCAGGCTGCACAAGGAGAGGGTCACAGTCAGTTGACTATCAGGTGCCAGGTTTCAACACAAAATGCATGAACTCAATTCCTTGTACCACAGGTACACATATGAAACAGTCAGAGTGCATATGGGTATAAATGATTTGAGATGTACCTCCCTGGACTACATGAAGATAGACATGATAGAATATGTGTCTGATGCAGGTATAAACCTAGCATGTGCAGCATTCTACCATCAAGTCTTATGCCACATTATGAACAAGAGATTATTGACTTCAACAACTGGTTTTGCTTCTAGTATCATTCTAAGGAGGTACAATATGCATCAGTCTAGGGGAGATGATAGATAGTTCAATCTGCTTTGCAAGGGATGTCCAGCACCTATCACATAAGACTTTCATATATTGGAAAAATCCTTGTCCACCCCCATGATGCCTTTTTTTAGGCAGAGTCAGTCTTCCAAAGCTTCCAGTATAACAAAACAGAATGTGGATTTCATAGAGGCATTGCTGCTCAGTGCTAGGAGCCTTATCAAAAAACTTTACTCTCTACAAACACTCCTTACCTTGGAAAACATTGATATATGCATCTTCATGTAGACCTAATTCTAGACCAGTGAGAGAACTCCATTGGTTTAGGGTTACAATGCCTACCATATATTCAGGCTCACAGCAATAGATGAAGGCATTAAAGGCAGCAGTGTCTCCATATTCTTAAAAACATTTCACCTTCGGACTCGTATAACAAGATAACCTGGAACTCTACACCCAACTTACTTTTAATGAAATCCCTTATCTTATCATATCATATCTAAATATAGGACCTCCTCTATGTCCCTATGCATTAAGCTAAACAGCATTCCCCAGGGAGACTTCTACTACCCCTCCATTAACTGAAAGACTTATACAACCTCAAACATGTACACCCAGAAATTTCTGGACTTCATCAATACAATCTATCTTGACCACTTAGCTCACAGCCTAACTGGGTGATAAAATCCAGGACTTGGTTGTTATTAATAAGGGGCAGCTTTGTAACTTTCTCCTGGTCAAATTGGTAAAAAAAATCAGTCACATTCCTCCTATAACTGAAGCCAGAAACATCCTCCAGTACCTTGGTATTTTGAGATTATGTCAGGGCTAACCTACTAAAACTAAGTGGTGAACTGGTTAAATTCAAAAGGCCATCCCATCTTGATGACTCAACTGTTTATGCAAAATCCTTTACTGCCAAATACTATGTACATGTAAACAGCTGCATAGATACATCTGTCCCCCCTTAGAAGTAGATGTAATGCCAAATTTTAAAATAAACCCTTATGGTCGAACCCCAACACAAACAGTTTCTATAATAAAAGAAAAAAAAATCATTTTAATTAAAAATAAATTTAACTCTTAAGATGCCAATAAATTTAACAAGGAACTCCAGACCCCGATCAAATCAACCCAAGTCGGATATGAGGTAAAAATAGACACCCAGTTGAAGGATAACCACAAAACCTTCTTTAATCATATTGGAAATCTCTGAAGGAATACCCAGCACTGCACAGAGCTAAGAGTAAAAGATATCACATACTCAGACCTGGAGAATATAGATAATCTATTAGCGGACACATTTAGTTCAAACTTCACACACCCATTCATTCCAATATTCCCAGATCACATACCTGCATGTATGCACCCTTCAAATCTCACAAGAACAAGTCCTCAAGGCACTATACAAGGCCAAGAACACTACTTCTATGGGACTGAATAATATATTGAGTTGCCTACTGGTGAACCTGTAACCCCATATAGAAGTTATTCAGCATCAGCCTCTAAACAGAATTTGGGATTGATGGATGGAGAACAGTATACCCTTGCAAAAAGGTGGGCATCAACGGACCCAGCTAATTATAGACCCTTAAGCCTGACCAGCCTGATCTGTAAGGCTATGAAAAGGATAATTTGGAATTAATAAATAAGGACAAAGGTAACCTACAAACTCTCAATCCAAGCCAGTTCAGATTTGTCAAGGGCAGATCCCACATATTTAAACTGGCTGATTTCTTTGAGAAAGTTACTGAAGCAATGGATGAAGATAATTCCGTACACACCACATGTCTAGACCTCATAAAGGCATTCAGCATCATCCCACACTCAGGTATCATAAATAAACACTCTCAGTTAAATGTAAACAAAGAAAAGCTCCTAATTGGGAAACCCCAGGCTCAGATGCAGCACCTAACTTTTGGTTAAAAGTATTAACATCTTTACATGAAAATTTAGCCATGAGTAAGAATTATTTATATGCACATCATGAACAGACACAAGCCTGGCTAACAACAGAAAAAACAATACTCTTACTTAAGAGCAAACCTGCAAGCTCTCCTAAAAACTGTAGACCAATAACTTGCCTTCTGACAATGCATAAACTATACACTGGAATTGATGCTGACAGTTTATAGTCATTTAGAAGAAAACTCAGTCATGGTAATAAAACAAAAGGGTAATTAATAAAAGAAAGTCATATGGAACAAAGGATCATTTGATGTTAAATAAAAGTCATAACAGAGAATTGTAAAAAGGGGAAGAATCTAAGTATGGCATGGATAGACTACAAAAAAGTATTTGACGGTATTCCACATTTGTGAATAAAAGAGTGCTTAAAAATGTCTTAAGATACACCCTACACTGATTGATTACATTACATCAACCATGAAACAATCCCGCGGTAGTGGTGCTGCGGTAGCATTGTCGCCTCACAGCAAGACGTTGTCCCATTCGATTCTCAGCTAGAGCGTCTTCTGTGTGGAGGCATGCATGAATGAGCGTGCCTTCGTTGAAGGTTGTGCGTCAGGGCTGGTAACTCGGCATGTAAAAATCCACTACAAAACATTAGCGGACTGGAGTTCTGCTGTGGCGACCCCTAACCGGGATAAGCCAAAAGACACAACAACATCAACCATGAAATAGTGGCAGACCACTCTGCAGTTAAGCCGTGATAAAGGATAAATTATTATTCCAGGGATAAAAGTTCAAAGGGGGATACTCCAGGGTGACTCTCTTTCACCGCTGCTATTTTGTTTTGCCCTTGACCTATTAAGTTGTCTACTTAACAGATTAGGACATGGCTATAATTTGGCTCCCAGAAAACAACAAAGTGTAAAGACTTCTCATCTTCCTTTTGTAGATGATTTAAAATTGTATACAGTTGACTCCCTCTTATTCAGTGTTGCTGGGACCGGACCTTAGGCTGGATAAATGAATGGGTAGTTAATCAGAAAAAGCATACAAAATAGCATTTATAGGTTATAAATCAGCTAGAATAGCAGGATTTGTGTCCGTATGTATTTTTCTAATTAATATGAAGTCTAAAACTCAAATAGCTGTCACTATTTAGCCCAGAGGAAGCCAAAATGTTGTTCTTCTCGGTTGTCTTTTGCTAGGGCTGCAGCAGAAATTTGATGGCCGGTTAAAGAGAGGTTGGATAAGAGGGAGTCTAATGTAGTTCATCAGATGAGGAACTGAAAGCACAACTTTAAGTGGGCAAAACTTTTCAGATGATATAAGAATGCCATTTGGTCTTGATAAATATGCAAAAGCAACCTTTAAAGCAGGAAAGCTGCAGCACCAAGAAAACATCAGTTTGGGAGAGGAATGTGATATAAAAGAACTTGAGTGAGAGGGAGTGTATACATATTTGGGAATTGATGAAGGATCAACAATACAACATGAACAAATATGAATAAAGCTCAATAAGGAATATTTTAGAAGGCTTAAATTAATACTAAAAAACAGCATTGACATCTGGGAACAAAGTTCAAGCTATAAATCAATTTGCTCTTCCTGTCCTAACTTACAGTTTTGGAGTGACTGACTGGCTGCAAAAGGTGTTGGATAGTTTGACCAGGTAAACAAGAAGGATGCTTTGTGCTTATCAAATGATTTATAAAAATCAGTGCATACCAAGACTGTATATTCCCTGTTCTGAAGGAGGTATTGACCTCTTTGAAATTGATTACATGTATAGATCTGCGATAGTGGGACTGCATACATATCTGCTGGCCTCACAAGACCCAAATATAGTGAAAGTTTTGAAATATGAGGAGAACAAGTCTCAGATGACTTCCCTGATTATTTTAGCAGAAGCATATTGACGTTGAGTGGGAATGGAAATCAAACCAGAAGCAGATAAAAATCAGGTAGCAACTGAATGTGCCAAAAAATAAAAGAAAGAAGGAATATAGGTGAAGGAACAGATGAGAAGGCAAGAAATGTGGAAAATGCATAAATATAGTTGCAACTATAGGAAACTCTTGGAACAACCTCATGTTGATCGATCAAATCCAGGAATGGTTATGGAGAGGTGAATTTAAACCAAAAGATGAAAGGTTAATATTGGCAGCACAGGATATTGGACTACGTACATATTGGTTTTCAAGGTCCATTGAACATGTGGGAGAAACAGACAAAGGCAGGTTTTGTAAAACAGAATTGGAAACAGTTGCACATCTTGTTGCTGGGTGTGATATACTAATTAATAATGGCAGAAGGACTGTGTACTGAAAGGCATAATAATGTGGCAAGACTGTTGCATTGGGGATTGTGCAAACATTATAATATTGAAGTAGCTGAAAAGCACCGGAAACATGAGACACAAAGCATCATAGAAAATGATGGTTTATATGACATGGGATCATCCATTATCAACAGTTCAAAAAATAGATACAAGAAAACCAGATATAGTAGTCCATGAAAAGAAGACAAAAGTAGCACTGATTATTGAAATCGCTATACCCAATGACTACAGTGTCTTACATACAGAGAGACACAAAATAATAAAGTACCAGTATTTGCAGGCAGAAATGAGGGTAATGTGGAAGAAAGCTACCCAGAAAGTTCCAGTAGTAGAAGGAGCGATGGGTCTGATAAAAATGAATTTACAGTCATACCTAGATATATTATCAATACATGTAACTCAATACGAATTGCAGAAGGAGTCATTACTGGGCACATTGCGGGTGCTGCAAAGAGCAGTTTTGGCTAACATCAAAGATTGAAACAATACTAATTTAATTAACTTTAATCATACTTTGACTTAGGAATGGGGTCTATTCCAGTGATGGTATTAGAAACCCAAAACAGTTGGAGAAATTAAAAAAAAAAAAAACTAAATGTATCTCATTGGATAGCAAATTTTCTCACAGAGGGAACCAAGAAAATTAGTGTGGGTAGTTCCAGCTCCTCTAAAAGACCTGCTACTAGTGGTGTACCCCCAGGGTTCAGTCTTTGGGCCAATCCTCTCTGAAATTTACTTCTCAGGGGTCAAAGCAAATAAGGCTGTATGACTGACAGTGTCTATCTACAAATGACTGTAAACTTAGTGTCATCTTAAACTTCCTGGGGGACACCAAAATGGCCCATTACAGACAAATACCTGGTGTCAAAACATGAACAAGAGCTAAACACAAACAAATGTATAATTGTATCCTACAGTAAGCATGACTTCTCTTGTAACTATCAAATTGACAGCACACCCCTGAAAATTAATCTCATACTCAGAGATCTGGGAAACTATGCTGACAGTGACCTGTCCTTTGGTCACCATGTATCCACTACTGTAAAAAAGCCCTTTTTCATCACACAACTTATATTTAAATATATGGTGTCCAGGTTAGGGATGTAATCATTCCATTGTACTTGGTTCTCATTAGGCAAATCATCAAATATAATGCCTCATTTGGAATATACCTGCCCAATCTGTCACAATATTTTATCACTACAAAAATCAAGGGCCTAATTCACCAAAACTATACAGACCATCTCAAAGCCTTGTCCCTCTTCTTAATATCAAACAGGCTACTAAGAGATGACCTGTCTTGCATATACAGCCTCAAAAGACAATATCCTCTTAAGATGTATTATACATTTGCCAAGTCCAATGGTAGTGTGAAACCTACTCAAGGGATCTCAATCTTTTTTGCAACATAAATAGAACATGTCAGAGGAGTAGGTATGTTTCATAGAGAATACCTGTTCCATGGAACTGTCTTCCACTCTTAACTCATTACAGCTGAGTGACGTCTCCAGGCATTTCTGCAGTTACACCCTACTGCTGCTCTAGGCGTCAAATATTGCCTGTTCATATTTGCATTAATAATTCCAAAACCATGTTACATACAAAGTATTGGAAAATTTTATCTTGAAGCATACATGATAGCAAACACAATTGTATTTATATATGATCTCTGTCAATGGGTATTTGTTAAAAATGTAAGGTGATAACTTCAATTTCTAAATGCTGAAGCCACGCCCACTAGGAGTTAAAGGTGCACACTCAAAAGAGCTCTAGTCAAATGTAATTTAGATGGATGGGAAATTGCACATTTGCCCCCAATTTAGCACCCTTGCCCCTCATTGATAGGGTCAACAAGTAAATGCTCCAACATACCCTTCTTCTGCCTTCTTTCTTGTTGTTTGTATGTAAAATACAAGGGTTAAAAACTACTATGGAAACTTAAGGCTATGCTTCTTAAGGTCCTCACACTCTAATAACCTAGTAAGTATGCATACAGTACTCCACTAATCACTTAATTTACTATTGCATTGTCCTTCATACCACATCCATCTGTATCTTAACCTTTAGCATGCAGCAAACAAATTCATCAGTCTCATTCCTAGCCTCAACTCCACCAGTTTTCCTAGCAATCACCTGTGCATGATCAAGTCAAAAGTCTTGGTGAAGTCTAGATAACTCACATCTACCAGTACTCCCCTGTCAAGTTCTCTTGTAACCTAGTCATAAAACTGGATCAGGTTTGATTGACAGTTCTTCCTGGCTGTGAAATCCTGTTGATTTTTATTCTGAACATTGATTTTTTTTCATTATTTTTTATTTAAATGTTGTAGAATAGTGTGTGTGAGTAGTACTTTTAAGAAGCATTTCAAGGTCAGCATGTGGATATATATATATATATATATATATATATATATATATATATATATATATATATATATATATATATATACACACACACACATATAGCAAGCACGTGCTAGCTTCAGTGCCATTTTTGAGAGTACAGACAGACAGTGAGCATGTATGAGTGCAATAGCTAGTTTGTTTATAAGTTTATCTAAGTTTAAGTTATTAAGCCTCAATACTGGTGTGTTTGTACATAAATGCTTGAACAGAACCCATGAAGAATTGTCTATTTTATCCTGACTGGACGAGCAACATGGTGTCAAAAGTGGAATTCAAGAGACTGCTTTTCAGAGCTATGAGGTGCAGGGATAACAGCGAAGGTAAACTAAGAGAAATTAGCACAAAAAAGGGCCAGAAATGAACCAAAGGTAATGAAAACTTGCATGAACGATTTATTTTATAAAAAAGATAAAACTGAGCATTGCAAGGGCACAAACCATATTATTAAACAAGTGAGAGGCATTAAAGATTTATTAATTAAACAATATGTTTAAAATGAAGTTATCTGATAAAGCAATTATCAGAAAAGCACATAAGGGGTTTGGAATTACCTCAGAATTGCAAAACGAACATGTTTAAAGCAAAATGGGCATGTTTAGAGTAAAACGAGCACAAGAAAAGTATAATGGGCAAGGAAGAAGATTAAACGAGCAAAACAAATATAATAAGGGCAAAAAGGGCAAATTAAGCATAAGTAAAGCAAAACGGCTACATGTTTTTGGCAAAGTAATGTGTTTTGGCATAGCTATTTTGCATTGTATTAAGGGCATAACTAGAGTTATTTGAAGTATCTCAAAGTATGTAAAGTGCTTACAGTGTGTGCTTATTACTGTGCATTTATTCCGAAGAGTTTATTTGTGTGCAAGGTGCAACTGTTTCATGAAGTACAGTCAAAATACACCCATTTTGAAAAGTTTCTTGTGCTGGATATGTCTATTTGCAAAGTGCTGCATTTACAGAGTGTTTCTTGCACTGTAAAGAGTTATTAGCAAAGTACAGCCATTTTGGGGGAAGTTTCAGTGTGCTGTGTACTGGTTCTTTGCAAAGTGCAGTTACTTTGTTTCTTACTCCCAACTTCTTCTGCCCAGTTTATTTGCACAGTGCAGTTATTTTGAAATGTTTCTTATAGTGATAAGAGGTGATTTCTTACAGTACAGTGATTTCAAGAGTATTACAGTGCCCGATAGACTTATTTCACAAAGTTCAGTTATTCAGAGGCTTGTTGTGTTATTGGGTATAGTTACAAATACTGACATAAATTTCTGGCATATGTATATGCATTTGTGTTCAAGCATACTTGCAAAAGCGTTCACTGGTATGTGTTAATATGGCAGACAGATTTTGAAAACCATCACCATTAGTGTTTTATCAGAATATTACAGAGACATGGAGAATATATGAGCAAGGGAACAATATTTTTATACAAGCAGCTTATTCTGACAAAGATGCACACACCAGGGCATTCATTTTGCTAAACCTAGCTGGGTCAGAGGCCATTGAAAGAGGGCATTCATTTGTATATGCACCAGCAGAAGGAGAAGGTGAAAAACATCATATTGTTGTACATGCTGAATCAAGTAAGACCCCCGAGTGTTTAAAGTGCAAATTCAGGGAAATGTGTAATGCCCAGACAAATATTATATTAGAGTGGCATTTGTTTTACACAAGAGATCAAAAACCAGGGGAAACTTTTGCTTATATAACTGACCTGAGAAACAAAACTAAAACATGTCTGTTTGGTGACTTAAAAGATGAGTTGATAAAGGACATGCTTGTGAGTGGTATTAATAGTACTGCAGTGAGAAAGATTTTCCTTCGTGAAAGTGATTTAATGCTGAGCAAATCTATTGAGATTTGTCAGATCCATGAAGTTATGGAAAGGCACACAAGTATGCTTGCAAGTGATAAGAGCATGGTTTCAGCAGGCTACAGAGCAGATGTAGACAGCAAGCAATACATGACTAGCAGAAGCAGGCCTAAGCATATGGCACCTTGAAACCCCTGCAGGTTTTCTTGGGAGCCCCCGTAGTTTTCCAGCAAGTCCTAAGAAAAGGACATGCTCAGTTTAGTACAAGGGTGAGTCAACAAAACTCACATCTAGCTTTATTGTTAACTGTCCAGTCGTGGTGTCAGTCGTGAGTATATAAGTGAAAAATGCTTAGCATTTGGTCAGTAATGCCACAAGTGTAAAAATGTAACCACTTTCAAAAGTTTTGCAAATCAATTAAACCTTGCAGAGCTAATGAGAAGGGTCACTTAAAAAAGCAAGTTGACCATATAGAGAGCTGCAATTCTACTTTTTACGTAGATGGTTTATCAGTAATTGGTGAAAATGTTGATGCAGTAAATTTGTTGGCAAAGAATGAAGTGCTTTGTACTGTCCAGATCAATGGAAATCCACCGAGCTTAAAGCAGACACTGGCTCATAGTGTAATGTTATGTCAGCAGACACATTTGCTAAGGTGTGAACTAATGAACAACTCAGTGTGGCTAGTTGTGTGAAACTTGTTGCTTATGGAGGTGAAGAAATTCAAATCAAAGGCTCAGTAGTGCTTTCATGTTATTTGGCTAGGAACCATTACAACTTGTTATTGTATGTAGTCCGAAGACCTGTGCAGTCATTATTGGGTTTCAGAGACAGTTTGAGAATGAATTTGCTTTCTTTTACCAAAGTTGTTCATCATATAAGCACACATCCTAGTTTCAATTTTACTGAAGCCATTTTCTCAGAGTATGCTGATAATTTCAATGACAAGTCGGGCAAACTTCCAGTTGTGTATTCTATGAAGTTAGACCCAGAGGTCAGTCCAGTGGTCAGACCAGCAAGGAAAGTTCCAATAGCTATGCAGAATAAAGTTAAAGCGCAGGTGGATAAAATGGTGCAGCAAGGTGTAATTTGACCAGTTACAGAACCAACTGAATGGGTTCTGTCCATGGTAGCAGCCCACAAAAAAGGCTCAGATGAAATAGGAATATGTATTGACCCAAGAGATTTGAACAAAGCATTAAAGAGACCACATCATTAAAATGAGTATAGTTGAGGAAGTTGCAGCCCTAATAAAAAATGCCACTGTTTTTTCTGTCTTAAATGCAAAAAGTTCATTTTGGCAAGTGATGCTTGATCACAAATCCTCATTACTGACGACTTTCAGTACCCCATTTGGCAGATATAGATTCCTCAGAATGCCATTTGGAATAAACTTTGCAAGTGAAATCTTTCAGCCTGCAATGGAGCAAGTTTTTTCAGGTTATCCTTGTGTCATAATAGTAGATGATTTATTGGTTGGAGGCAATGGTGAAGCAGAGCATGAGAGAAACCTTAAGAAAGTTCTAGACCAAGCATGTGAAGTGAACGTAAAGCTCAATCCTCAGATGTACAAATTCAGACTACCAGAAGTTACATATATAAGTCATTTATTTACTAGCACTGGATTGCGACCAGATCATCCAAGCAAGCAGCCATTCTTGAGATGCCAGCTCCAGATAATGTTCAAGCTCTACATCATTTTCTTGGCATGGTCAACTATTTAGGCAAGTTTATACCAGACTTCAGTGAGTTGACAGCACCTTTGAGAGAGCTGATGTGCAAAAATGTTATATCTTCTTCACTGGAACAGCACCAGAAGACATTTGAAGACCTTAAGAAGAAAACTGCCACCCCGCCTACATTAAGATACTATATGTCAATAAACCAGTAACTCTTTCCTGTGATGCTTCAAAATTTGGTCTTGGCACAGTTATTCTTCAAGAAGGCAGACCAGTAGCTTATGCATCTAGAACTCTGACCCAAACTGAAATGCAATATGCTCAAATTGAGTAAGAACTTTTGGCAATAGTATTTGCATCTTTGAAGTTTCATGATTATATCTATGGTCGAGCTATTCAGACTGAAACTGATCACCAACCTCCAGTTAGTATTCTAAAGAAGCCTATCCATTCAGCTCCAGTGAGATAGCAAAGAATGATGCTCAAATTGTAAAAGTACAACTTCAAAATGGTCTACACAAAAGGCAAACTTCTTTATCTGGCTGATACCTTATCCATTTCACCCAGAAATACAATGGAACAGCTTAATGCAGAGAATTTTGACTTTGACGTCATGGAAGTACATAATTTTTCTACAAAAAAACTTGATGAGTTGAGAGATCATACAAAGACTGATCCAATTTTTCAAAAGCTCAACCACTACATTAGTGTTGGAAGGCCGTCAAAGTAATCTAGAGTACCACCTAAAGTGCAAACTTATTTTCCATACAGAGAAGAGATGTTGATGGAAGATGGCATTATTTTCAAAGGTCCTAAAATTGTGGTTTCTGCTTCCTTACAGCATGAATATATCCAGATTTTGCATTGTGGTCACCCAGGTTCCGAATCTACCAGAAGAAGGGCAAGAGAACTAGTATTCTGGCCTTCTCTAGTAAAATACATTGATAAAGTACTTTCTTCATGTTCAGTATGCAATAGTACTAAACCACATTTGCAAAAAGAACCAATTCAGCTAAGTCAAGTTCCTGAACTACCTTGGTCAACAGTAGCCACTGATATATTCGAGTGGAACAATCATCATTACTTAGTGTTGGCAGAGTCTTATTCAAACTGGTTTGAGATTGATTTACTACCTACTCTAAGGAGCACTACTGTTATCACCAAGTTGAAACTTCATTTCTCAGTCCATGGTAGTCTACAGAATGTTGTTTCTGACAATGGTACTCAATTTACTAGTCAGTTGTTTCAGAAATTTGCAAAAGATTGGGGCTTTGTACATGTTACTAGTAGTGCAGAATCTCCACAGTCAAATGGACTAGCTGAACGTGCAGTACAGGGTGCAAAGCAGTTACTTGAGAGGTCAAAGTGTGATAATACCGATGTCTTTTTGAATTTACTGAATTTCAGAAATATACCCCATGACAATATACTTGGCTTGACCACTCAGAGACTTCTATCCAGGCAAACCAGAACAATATTGCCTAGTAGTTCCAGTTTGTTGAAGCCTAAAGCTAAGAACAACAGGACAATTAGAGCCCAATTATTCAGAAAGCGTTCTTTCCAGAAGTCCAGCTATGATAAATCAAGCAAATTTCTTTGTCCAATGAAAGAAGGAGAGACAGTGAGGATACAAATGGTGAAAGGTTTCGACCAGATTGGTCAAGTAACAGGTATATGTATGTAGGATCTGAGGGTGTGGAGTACAGGAGAAATCGCAGACTTCTTCCTGTTCCAGAATTGATATCACGCCATTGTTCCTGTGATAGACACTCTAGATCCCAGAGCAATCCAGACAATGTTTCTGCTGCAGAATGTGTCTTAACTTCTACTTCCATTCCTTATGGTGTTCCTGATGTCCCTAAGGTTGAACACTCAACAGAGACAGTCCCAGTTGCTAGACCTGATTCTAGTTTTTATGTCACACGATTTGGTCATATTTTCAGACCTAGTGTGAAATACACAGCAACCTGGACATAATTGTTTATATGTATTTAGTTTTGTATAATTGCATGACAAAGAATTATTTGTATTGATTGCATATCAACTGATGTCAATATTGCATGACTGATTTCTCAAAGAGGGAGGCTGTAGAATAGTGTGTGTGTGTGTGTGTGTGTGTGTGTGTGTGTGTGTGTGTGTGTGTGTGTGTGTGTGTGTGTAGTACCATTAAGAAGCATTTCAAGGTCAGCACATACATATAAAGAGCAAGCACATGGTAGCTTCAGTGCCATTTTGAGAGTGCAGCCAGAGAGTGAGCATGTATGAGTGTAATAGCTAGTTTGTGTATAAGTTTATCTGAATTAAAGTTATTAAGCCTCAATCCTGATGTGTTTGTACATAATAAAGCTGCTTGAACAGAACCCACAAAGACTCGTCTATTTTATCTTGACTGGACATGCGACAAATCTTTTTACAGAAAATATATATAATCAATGCTGAGAAGGCAGAAAACAATCAATTATCAATTTAAGTGCATTTAATCAAATATTATCTGGCCTAACATTTACATTGCCAACATTAGCCACAGGTAAAGTAGGGAGCAAATGATGGTACTTTTTGGCTAATTGTACTTTTCTGAATTAAATTTATTTATTTTTAAGTAAAGGAATGCTACTGCCATGACATCCCTGTTAAAAGCAGTGGCAGCTGTAGCACCCTATGTGGGAAGTGTTGCATATTTGACAGCTCAGCTTCCAGGATTCTGGTCCATTCTTTCCATGATCTAGAGACAATGATTCAGCATATCTTTGAGGCTCTCTAATTCATTGTCTAGATCATGGGTGTGATGTTAAGTGGCAGAAAGTCATCAGCTGGCAAAGAGTGGAGTGTGAGGGTACCATAATGATTTGCAAAAAATGCTGTGGTAGAGCTACAGCTCACTCATAATGGTCTGGATTGTAGCAGGTAAGATTTTTATCCTTGAAGGCAAACAGATGCTTGTAGCAGTGTTCAGCTTTGCAAGACTAATTTGTATTTGTGAGAAGCAAGTTGCAATACTTTGCTGTGGCTGGATACTATGTGTTTGTGTGAAACAGGGTGGAAATAAATTTCTATTTTTTTTAAATATAACAAAAGGACATCTGATGTAAACACAGTCAACAAAATGATATAATATGTGGGTACTGCTGTTACCTGTGGATAAAAATAACTGAACTTGTCATTTGATCAAGTTAACTAGTCATGGCTTTACAGGAGTAGTGGGCATTTGGGTGATGCAAAATGAACTACTTGGGACTGGTGTGTGTATGTGTGTGTGTGTGTGTGTGTGTTTGTGTGTGTGTGTGTGTGTGTGTGTGTGTGTGTGTGTGTGTGTGTGTGTGTGTGTGTGTGTGTATGTGTGTGTGTGTAATAATCTTGAAATACTTTACTGTGTCTATTATGTTTATTACAGTCAGGAATCTGAGATGTACACAGTTACATTGTGGATATAATTTCTGGTTACAGGGACTGCTTGTAGATGAAAATAATTGACCCTGCTGGACTAATGTACATTTGTGTGAAGTAAATTAATACTTTTCTGTAGTTACAGTTTGTGTGAAACAAAGTTAAAATTCATTACTGAGGAGTTTTTACTGCAGTGGTGGTGCTGCGGTAGCATTGTCACCTCATAGCAAGACGTTGTCCCGTTCGATTCTCAGCTAGAGCGTCTTCTGTGTGGAGGCATACGTGAATGGGGCGTGCCTTCATTGAAGGTTGTGCATCAGGGCTGGTAACCCGGTACATAAAAATCCACTAGCAATCATTAGCGGACCGGAGTTCCGCTGTGGCGACCCCTAACCGGGAAAAGCCGAAAGACACAAACTGAGGAGTTTTTATCATGACCAGATATATGAGGTGTGCATAATTAACAAAGTGGCTACAATCTCTGGGTATGGGGGCTATCTGTGAATGAAAATTACTGACCATGCTGTCTTTGCTCAACTAGTTTATGTGAGAAAAAAGATTAAACGTGTTAATGAGATTTTTATCACAATCAGACATTTGGGGTATACCTGTGTAAACAGACATGAGTAAAATCTAAAGTCATTCTTAGGTGTGGCAAAGAGAGAGTGTGTATGCAAGGATGTTTTAAGTAACTGAAGGAAGCAATTTCATCTGATCTATTCACAAAGGTGAAACACTGAGAAGATAAATTCAAGTGAAGGATCACAGGCAGGAGAAGATGTGGTCATTCAGCTGGAGTCTGTTGTTTACTCTTTCTATGAAGGATGGTTATAGTTTCAGGGGATATGTAAGGGGGGATGTATGGGGTCACCTCTAACAACCCTGACTGCAATGAAAGGGAAATAGTCATGAAGTTATATTTTAAAGTAGCACATAGAGAATTTGGATTTCTGTTTCAGAGTCTGCTGGCCATCCACACTGATTCAAAAGGCTGCAGTGCTGCTCCTACCTAGGAGTAAGGTGTATAAACCCCATAACAGATCTTAGATAGCAGGATATGAAAGACCTTGGAGTTTCCTAAGGAGGCAGTCTGGAAAGTGGGTTATTAAATATTAGGATTTTTAATAATATAGGCATGAATGACACAAGAAGCAAGAAAAAAAAAGAGTGGAAAATAATGAGCAAAGTGCCTAAACTTCTGACACAAGTTGCATGATCTTGTGGATTTCATGGGCAAAATATATACTGATACTATTGCAGTAGCAGAAACATGATGCAAAGATAATTATAGCTGAGATATTAACAAAGCTGCATGGTACATAGACTGAATGGGGGAACAACAGGAGAAGGTGTATCCCTGTATGGATGGTTCAAGTCAACAGAGAAAACAATTAAATAAGAAGGGAGAAAACAGTGAGTAACAGTACTGACTAGAAATAATGAAATAGTCAGCAGGTTTTAAGAATGATGTCCCATGCTCTTTCTTCTGTGTAAATATGATACACAAATAATGACATAATCATATCACAATTTGAAGATATTCAAAAAAATGTAGAAATGACAAATCACATAACACAAATACCATAAATTATGTGTTTTCTTTTTTGCAATTTCAGTCTATTGCACTTGTTTATTTTTTTTTTTACTTATTCTTTTATAATTTGGTTAGTTGTAGGAGTATATAGTCATGTTATATATTCTGTTCATGAATAAGATGTATGTGTCATGATGTACCAATATTCCTATTCAAAAATATTTAAAAAATTGTGACAAAATGACAAATTAATTAACTAGTCTAGTCCAGATACAGATTTTCTGTATCCAGGACTGTTTGTAAGCTTTTGAGCCCTCCTAAGCCTTTCTGTCTTGGAGGGAAGCCTTCTAGTTTATCAGTGGGAGTGGTAAGCACTAGGTAGTCTATCTACCACAAGAGGAGTGGTTTCTGGCCGGGAAATTGTAATTTATTGGCTGTTTGGGCAATTTTTTCATCTATTTCAACTTTCTGGTTTAAAAGACCGTGTTTGCACTTGTTTCCCATCTTTCTTGTAACTAGTGTAGTCCAGATACAGATATGCCGTATCCAGGACTGTTTGTAAGCTTCTGAGCAGTGCCAAAAAGTTTGATCTTCAATTTTTCCCTTAAATCTGCTAGGTCTCTCCTCTCCTGCACTTTTACTGGCTTATTAGTCTAGCATCTTACCAGACTTCTTGTAGCAATTATTGTAGCATATAAAAGTGCTATCAGCACTAAACGTTCTACAAGGAATCAGCTCCAGTAATTATTAATGCCAACCCCTCCAGGCATGTCTAAAGGTCACTTTCCTGTGCTTTTTCCTATTAACCTGGTGTACTTGGGCATCCTGAGGCAATGTAGCAACTGCCTTATGTACACTGACAACCATCTCCTCTTACCTCCCAACACTCAGACTTGCAAGAGATGCACTTATATATCCAAATTGGAAGCCACACACTCTCCAGCCAAGACCAGAATAGCTGGTCAAGAGGAGAGGGTTAACACTTGCACCATACCACATGGAACACATAGCCCTCCAGAACACACACCAGCACTGCCTTCACATAAAAACACAAACCACACACCCACCTACGTGGTGGCTCTCAATAAAAATCTACCCAAACAGCAGAGGCCTCCAAGGCAGAAATGCACTCAACCACCACAACACAACTCTAATCATGAGATACATAACTCTCCTAAACAGTGTGCCACTCAACCAAAACCCTAAGGCAAAACAGCATGCCCAACACACTAGTCATAGGTGATTCAGTAGTGAGGCACACTGATGTCCCACTCACTAGGTTGAATAAGGAGAAAGTAACAGTTAGCTGCCTGTCAAGTGCCAGGATCTGCCACATAACGCATGCAGTCAGGTCCCTCAACAAAAGGTACAAATATGACTCTGTCATTGTATATATGGGTATGAATGACCTGAGACGTACCTCCCTAGACTACATGAAAACAGACATGGAGGAGCTCTCAGATTATGTAGCCCAGGTGGGTAATACTCTAGCCCTGAGCAGCATCCTACCATCACCCAGAATTATACCACAGTAGAAGCAGAAAATGATTGATTTCAACAATTGGCTTAGTTTCTGCTGCCATTCCAAGGGGATCCAGTACATGTCTGCCTGGGATGACATGATTGACAGACCTCGATGCTTTGCCACCAATGGCCTGCATCTGTCACCCCTGGGCTTCTGGATTCTGACCAAGGCTCTTGCCACCCCTATAGTGCCTTTTTTAGGCTGTGTTCCAAAGACCAAATTACCACCGTAACAGCTACAAACAAATGCAGTCTGAGGGTCATGCTGCTCAATGCTAGAAGTCTAAATCTGAAAATGCACTCACTCGAAGCACTCCTCAAAATGGAGAACATCGACATTTGTGCTGTAACAGAGACCTGGTTCAAAGCAGCAGAAAACACCCTGCAATACCATGCTGTAACTCATTCTACACCTTTCAGCCCCAGAACTTGGACCAAAGCTCCAAAGGCGGTGGTGTTTCCATATTCATAAAGGATGCATACACCAGCAGACTGGTAGCCCAACATAATGCATCAGAGATACTTCAGGTGCAGCTAACATTGGGAAAGACAGCAATTTAGGTCATAGGCTGCTACAGGTCCCCAACCATGTCCCAAGACTCACACTCCATGTTTCTAAGCACTGTGAAGAATATTAGAGTCCAACCTAACACTCTTCTACTGGGCAACTTCAACTACCCCTCCATTAACTGGGAAAACTGCTCATGTACCAATACACTTGCCCAACGTTTCCTGGAATTCATTAATTTCAATGCCTTGGACCAACTCATTCTTACCCTCACTAGAGGTCATCCTTGACCTGGTCATTACTAACATGGGCGACCATTGCTCTACACCACTAGTCAACTCCTCCCTGGTTAGATCCGACCACAAACTTTTCACCTTGAAAATCCACATCCCTCCCACCCCCACCCCCACAAAGGTAACCACCATGAAAAACTTCTCCAAAGCTAACTTTGGGGTCCTAAAAACATAGGTGTCTAACTTCACGGCACTCATGCAAATAAAGAATAGTTGCATGACCGCCAAATCATACACCAATGCACTGTACGAATACATACACAAATGTATGGATCTTGCCATACCCAATAGAACCAAGACTCTCTCCTCCAAAAAAAGGAAGCCAATCTGGTGATCCCTTGCCATAAACAAACTCTACAACAGAAGGAAGAAACTGATGCAGAATAATGTGAAGTCCCAAGACTGGAAAAACTCCCTTATCAGCCTCAACAAAAAGTTGAGATCCCTCATCAAATCCTCTAAAGCTAGCTATGAAAACAGAATTGCAACCGATAGTAAAGACAACCACAAGGCCTTCTATAGTTATGTAAAGAATCTCCATGGTAATACCCAGATTTGCTGTGAGCTACTGCACAATGGTACCTCCTTTACTGAGCCAACAGATATTGCCAATATACTGGCCGACAGATTCAGTGCCAACTTCACTCCCCCCCCAAAGGACCAATCACAATACCAGTAGATTGCCAGACACCCAGTATTACTGCTGCACAGGTTAAAACAGCACTGTCCAAGG
This sequence comes from Protopterus annectens, assembly GCF_019279795.1. Taxonomy (NCBI): domain Eukaryota; kingdom Metazoa; phylum Chordata; order Ceratodontiformes; family Protopteridae; genus Protopterus; species Protopterus annectens. The sequence continues at coordinate 878,784,169 of NC_056737.1, forward strand.
CCAAGAATACAACTTCTATGGGACCTGACATTATCCCTAGCTGTGTTCTACATGAACTGCCCTGTTCAATCATAGCCTCACCTCAGGCTTTGTCCCTACTGAATGGCATGCTGCTACAGTCATCCTTCTCCACAAAGTAGGAGTGACTACAGACCCTGGGAACTATCGCTCCATTAGCCTGACAAGTCTGATATGCAAAACTATGGAGCACATCATCATGGACCTAATAAACAATAATATAGAGAATCTCCAAACTCTGGATCACACACAGTTTGATTTTGTGAAGGGTAGATTATGCCTGCTCAACCTGGTCATGAATAAGATGTATGTGTCATGATGTACCAATATTCCTATTCAAAAATATTTAAAAAATTGTGACAAAATGACAAATTAATTAACTAGTCTAGTCCAGATACAGATTTTCTGTATCCAGGACTGTTTGTAAGCTTTTGAGCCCTCCTAAGCCTTTCTGTCTTGGAGGAAGCCTTCTAGTTTATCAGTGGGAGTGGTAAGCACTAGGTAGTCTACCTACCACAAAAGGAGTGGTTTCTGGCCCAGAAATTGTAATTTATTGGCTGTTTGGGCAATTTTTTCATCTATTTCAACTTTCTGGTTTAAAAGACCGTTTGCACTTGTTTCCCATCTTTCTTGTAACTAGTGTAGTCCAGATACAGATATGCCGTATCCAGGACTGTTTGTAAGCTTCTGAGCAGTGCCAAAAAGTTTGATCTTCAATTTTTCCCTTAGATCTGCTAGGTCTCTCTTCTCCTGCACTTTTACTGGCTTATTAGTCTAGCATCTTACCAGACTTCTTGTAGCAATTATTGTAGCATACAAAAGTGCTATCAGCACTAAACGTTCTACAAGGAATCAGCTCCAGTAATTATTAATGCCAACCCCTCCAGGCATGTCTAAAGGTCACTTCCCTGTGCTTTCTCCTATTAACCTGGTGTACTTGGGCATCCTGAGGCAATGTAGCAACTGCCTCATGTACACTGACAACCGTCTCCTCTTACCTCCCAACACTCAGACTTGCAAGAGATGCACTTATATATCCAAATTGGAAGCCACACACTCTCCAGCCAAGACCAGAATAGCTGGTCAAGAGGAGAGGGTTAACACTTGCACCACACCACATGGAACACATAGCCCTCCAGAACACACACCAGCACTGCCTTCACATAAAAATACAAACCACACACCCACCTACGTGGTGGCTCTCAATAAAAATCTACCCAAACAGCAGAGGCCTCCAAGGCAGAAATGCACTCAACCACCACAACACAACTCTAATCATGAGATACATAACTCTCCTAAACAGTGTGCCACTCAACCAAAACCCTAAGGCAAAACAGCATGCCCAACACACTAGTCATAGGTGATTCAGTAGTGAGGCACACTGATGTCCCACTCACTAGGTTGAATAAGGAGAAAGTAACAGTTAGCTGCCTGTCAAGTGCCAGGATCTGCCACATAACGCATGCAGTCAGGTCCCTCAACAAAAGGTACAAATATGACTCTGTCATTGTACATATGGGTATGAATAACCTGAAACGTACCTCCCTAGACTACATGAAAACAGACATGGAGGAGCTCTCAGATTATGTAGCCCAGGTGGGTAATACCCTAGCCCTGAGCAGCATTCTACCATCACCCAGAATGATACCACAGTAGAAGCAGAAAATGATTGATTTCAACAATTGGCTTAGTTTCTGCTGCCATTCCAAGGGGATCCAGTACATGTCTGCCTGGGATGACATGATTGACAGACCTCGATGCTTTGCCACCAATGGCCTGCATCTGTCACCCCTGGGCTTCCGGATTCTGGTCAAGGCTCTTGCCACCCCTATAGTGCCTTTTTTAGGCTGTGTTCCAAAGACCAAATTACCACCGTAACAGCTACAAACAAATGCAGTCTGAGGGTCATGCTGCTCAATGCTAGAATTCTAAATCTGAAAATGCACTCACTTGAAGCACTCCTCAAAATGGAGAACATCGACATTTGTGCTGTAACAGAGACCTGGTTCAAAGCAGCAGAAAACACCCCTGCACTACCATGCTGTAACTCATTCCACACCTTTCAGCCCCAGAACTTGGACCGAAGCTCCAAAGGCGGTGGTGTTTCCATATTCATAAAGGATGCACACACCACCAGACTGGTAGCCCAACATAATGCATCAGAGATACTTCAGGTGCAGCTAACATTGGGAAAGACAGCAATTTAGGTCATAGGCTGCTACAGGTCCCCAACCATGTCCCAAGACTCACACTCCACGTTTCTAAACACCGTGAAGAATATTAGAGTCCAACCTAACACTCTTCTACTGGGCAACTTCAACTACCCCTCCATTAACTGGGAAAACTGCTCATGTACCAATACACTTGCCCAACGTTTCCTGGAATTCATTAATTTCAATGCCCTGGACCAACTCATTCTTACCCTCACTAGAGGTCATCCTTGACCTGGTCATTACTAACATGGGCGACCATTGCTCTACACCACTAGTCAACTCCTCCCTGGTTAGATCCGACCACAAACTTTTCACCTTGAAAATCCACATTCCTCCCACCCCCCCACCCCCACAAAGGTAACCACCATGAAAAACTTCTCCAAAGCTAACTTTGGGGTCCTAAAAACATAGGTGTCTAACTTCACGGCACTCATGCAAATAGAGAATAGTTGCATGCCCGCCAAATCATACACCAATGCACTGTACGAATACATACACAAATGTATGGATCTTGCCATACCCAATAGAACCAAGACTCTCTCCTCCAAAAAAAGGAAGCCAATCTGGTGGTCCCTTGCCATAAACAAACTCTACAACAGAAGGAAGAAACTGATGCAGAATAATGTGAAGTCCCAAGACTGGAAAAACTCCCTTATCAGCCTCAACAAAAAGTTGAGATCCCTCATCAAATCCTCTAAAGCTAGCTATGAAAACAGAATTGCAACCGATAGTAAAGACAACCACAAGGCCTTCTATAGTTATGTAAAGAATCTCCATGGTAATACCCAGATTTGCTGTGAGCTACTGCACAATGGTACCTCCTATACTGAGCCAACAGATATTGCCAATATACTGGCCGACAGATTCAGTGCCAACTTCACCCCCCCCCCAAAGGACCAATCACAATACCAGTAGATTGCCAGACACCCAGTATTACTGCTGCACAGGTTAAAACAGCACTGTCCAAGGCCAAGAATACAACTTCTATGGGACCTGACATTATCCCTGGCTGTGTTCTACATGAACTGCCCTGTTCAATCATAGCCTCACCTCAGGCTTTGTCCCTACTGAATGGCATGCTGCTACAGTCATCCTTCTCCACAAAGCAGGAGTGACTACAGACCCTGGGAACTATCGCTCCATTAGCCTGACAAGTCTGATATGCAAAACTATGGAGCACATCATCATGGACCTAATAAACAAGAATATAGAGAATCTCCAAACTCTGGATCACACACAGTTTGATTTTGTGAAGGGTAGATTATGCCTGCTCAACCTGGTCAACTTCTTTGAGTCAGTCACCAGAGCTGTGGATGAAGGCAAGGTGGCTCATACAGCCTACCTTGATTTGGCCAAGGCCTTTGATACCATTCCCCACTCAGGAATCATAGAAAAAACTCACTAAGCTAGGCATCAACCCCTATATCACTAGGTGGGTTGCAAACTGGCTCACAGATAGAACCCACAGTGTGAAAGTAGCTGACTCCAAGTCAGACTGGTGACCAATCACGAGTGGAGTCCCACAGGGTTTGGTCCTGGGTCCTCTCCTGTTTGGTATCTACTTCTTTGAAGTCCAGGCCAACACAAAGGGACTCTAGCTTACATAGTTCACAGACAATTGCAAGTTGGGAGCTATTATTAACTCCCCAAGTGATGTTGACATCCTGCAGAAAGGCTTCACTGAGACCAACGATTGGTGTCTGAACCATGCCCTTAAGCTCAATGCCAAAAAATGTGTCATCTTCCCCTTTGGGAAAAACTCGGTTCCCATGAGTTATCACATTGATGGTAGTCCACTGAACACAGAAGGCATTATAAGAGATTTGGGAACACAGGTTGACAGCAACCTGTCTTTTGACCACGACAGTGCCACTGTGGTCAGAAAGTCCTTCTATGTGACACATCTCATTACTAAGGGTTTTGCATCCAGGAAGAAAGAGGTCATTGTCTCCCTCTTCTCTTCCCTCATTAGGCCAATCATCGAGTACAATGCCCCATTTGGCATTCACCTCACTAGACACCTGCAACAACTGGAGAGGCCACAAAAGTACCTCACAAAGATGATCCTAGGCCTTAAACAGTTGTTCTATATGGACAGACTCAAAAAAACTCCAACTATTCTCTGTCTCATATTACCTACTTAGAGGTGATCTCTGCTTGACTTACAAAGTCAAGTATGATCAAGCACTGTTAGAAATGCTACATCTAAAGAAATCCCAATCCTTCTGCACCACATGCTCCAGAGACCTCAATCTCATTACCACAATCAACAGAACATGCTGGAGGGACAGGTTCATAACCCAGAGACTGCCCATGCTATGGAATAGACTTCCCATACATGTCAAACAGAGCACGTCACTGGCCCTCTTCAAGAAAAACCTTGATGAGTGGATGGGGAATAGAAAATTCACCCCGGGGATCACTTGACAGAGGCACTGGGAACAAACGTCGGGTGGCACGATGCCAGGGTAATCCTATGGGCTAGGCTTGTAAAGGCTCCAGGGCCATTAACTTAGTACACACCTATGAACCTATAATACATACATACAAATATTTCAGGTATGGGTGATAATGTTCTTCTTGCCTGCCAATACAAGAAAACAATCAATCATTTAATGTGTCCAAGTTTTTCTTAAAAATATCTAACTTAGTGCTTGCTTTAATATAATTTAATAATCTATTCCATGTGACAGCTATTGTCACAGAGGTACGGATCTGTATCATTTGACTGAATGCTTAATTGAGCGAATCGCTATTTGTCAAACTGTATTAAGCGAAAGCTCAATTAAGCGAATGCTCAGTTAAGCAAATTTTTCCCACGGAAAGGACGTGGTTGGTCATCATCAGGTATTTGCCCTTTTACCTACTGTAGTGCGATCTCGGAGTTGCTATATTTAGTTAGTGGGGTTGGGTGGGGGGAAAGCCCCCCACTTGGCAGAGTTTTAAATTTAGTTTTGTTTCTTCCCATCTGTGAGCAGGCAGCTGTTTTTTTCCCCAGGAAACTTTTCACTTAACCGAGCGTTCGCTTAATTGAGCTTTCACTTAATACAGTTCGACAAATAGCGATTCGCTCAATTAAGCATTCGCTCAAGTGATATACACCCCATAGGTACATATGTATATACTAGGCTAACAACCACCATTGCCTTTATAAGCTTAGCCATGCTACCCAACCTAATTGTGTCCCCATGTAACACTGGTGTCTATTTGAAGGGTTATGTTAAGAGGTTGCTAGAGGTTACATACAGGGTATGTTAGGGAGTATTTATTGTCGACCTCTCTCTGTCAGGGACATGGGGCCAGACCACGGCTGAATTATCAATTTCCTATCCAATGGTCAAGGTTACATTTGAATAGGATTAAGGATGGACTATGCTTGACACGGATGGGGAGCCTATTTCAGAGCATGGGGATATCTAATGTAATGATACATATATGTAGTTTTAATTTTTAGGTGTGAGGCAGGTATCACATACAATGCTGTGTCATGGTTCTCAGCTTGAGCTATTTTGTTGTTTCTTATCAGAACACAAACTTTGAAAGAAAATATTCTGAAAAATATCACTGGGAATAAGCTCAGGAAATGTACTTTTATGTGATGAAAAGTTGCTTTTCTGTTAAAGTGGACTTAACACTGTTGTGCCTGAGTCTTCAGAGTCACAGACAAGACATGCAGAAGTCATCTTTGTTGGTACCACATTTTATCATAATAATAATAAACAGACATTCATAATAAGTAATTACAAGCCGGTTATTTCTGTTTATTTATTCATTTCATTTGTTAACCAGGTAAGTAAACTGGTCTGTAGACCCTCTTCAACCATAATCTGGGCCAAGAAGGCAGAAACAACACAATCATAATAAAGAATACAAGTTGAATTTCCAACAAAACATAAAACAATCATAATAAAAATACACAATGAATTTGCAACAAACCAATACATATGTTTTAACTGTATACATACATTGAAATAATACAGTTGAAGGGTAGCACCATGAACATCTTTTACAAAATATACATACAAAGTAAATTTTTGCAATGAAATACTGAATGAGTAGCCAGTGTCAGCTACAGTTTGCAAGAAAGTATAGCCTTAGCAGGTCATGGCTGCTGGTGCACATAGAACTGGAGCACTCGTGTGTATTTCTTAGCCAGGATCTGTAAAACAAGTACATGCATTCTCCTTGAGCATATGTTCTCTTAGTTTTTGTCTGAACTAAACTACATTGCCAATTTGCCTGACATTGACTGGGATGTTATTCCAGCAGGCAAATATGTTTGCTGAAAGTTCTTTCACTAACGGAAAGCTTGAAAGGGAGCCTAATTATTGAAACTCCTTCAGTGCCTTAAAGAACGTATGATTGTTTCCCCGAGAGCCAGCCTATATTAGAGAGATGAACAGTATCAGTCATACAGCAATTTACATATAAGTGTGCTTTGGAATAGTGATGCTCTCATTTGTGATGGAAAACAAATTGTATTTACTTAGTGAGGTGGTGATGTTCACTTCTACTATCCGGATGAATGAATCTCTGTATTCTGTTTTCTGTTGTCTGCAGTAGATAGGTGTTCTGAGTAGCAAGCAGCTCAGTGAAGGGGAGGCCATATTCAAGGCTGGTATTAATACATTAAGCACAATTGCTCTTCTGGCATGTGGAGTTAGAAGATTAGAAATGTTGTAATTTTAAAGTGTTGTCAGTACTTTGTTAATGGCTAGTTCTGTGTGTATACTAAATGATAAAGAATGGTCTAAAATGAATCCTAGATATTTATAGGCAGTGGTATATTTGTGGGGTTTGTGATAATGATATTAAAGGCATTTTTAATATGTTCTGAGTTTCCAAATAAAATCATCTGTGTTTCTGTGGTATTTATAACTAGCTTGTTTTGTAGTCAACCAGTCAAAGAGGTGAATGAAGTCTTGCCATAAGCCCTTGGTTACGGTATTTGTATGTGTGTAATAACAATATCATCTGAGTAAAGGATGCAGTTAAGTTGCTGAAGATCATTCAGAAATATGGAGAACAAACGATGGCTTAGCATGGAACCTTGAGGGACCCCTAAGGTTAGCATAGCAGTTTCAGTCCTTTTAGTTTGAATGATCTGACAGTAAGGTAGGTTTTAACTCAATTGTTAACCTCATTAGAAAATCTAGTCTGTTAGCTTCTGCAGAAGAAGAATGCGACTATTACTGAAAGGCAACTGTTACAATTGGATGTGAAAATTGTTTCTTTTCAAACAGTACACCCTGTCACTCAGCTGCCATTAGCCAGTGAGTGAGTAGCACTTAACATGCCAGAATCATTGTTGGCACAAATGCAACTGAGGACCAAAAGCAGGCCTGTGATAATGTTAACACTTTTCCTAAATGTACACTGTACCCAAAGCAAAAGTATCCACTTAGATATTTTCAAAGTCTGAGAGGATTTGGGGGGGGGGGGGCTTTAGTAATAGGGTAATCACAACATGTTTAACCAGGGATGAAGCAATATCAGGTGTCAGAGAGTGGCTAAATATGTGACAGCAGCTTTACTTAATTGTTTGGTCCTTTTTTACAAACCCAGTAGGTGAGCTGGTCCAATGGACCATTTTCACCTATTACCCAGCATGAGACAGACAAGTACTTAAACTAAAAATAATTGACACAGGTTATGTCAGTAAAATGAAAGAACAATGCTAGGCAAACAATTAGTGGAGATACTAAGAAAATAAGTTTTTCAATGGACAGCAGCAGAGGCAACTGTTACAGTGCACAATATATTTTGGAATAAAGAGCATTTAGCCAATATCAAGTTGACATTTACAAGATTAAGTTTATACAAGGTGAGACTGAAGTAAATACCTAAAAGTGGGTAAGTGAGTTGCGTTTTTATTTTAGGGGTAGTGAATTTCATGTTTCCAGGGTCATTGTGGAGAAGACTCTTTCTGTAAATGACAGAAAATACTAGGGCTTGGTGAGAGTCAGAACTTCTTGTTGCTGGCACCTTAGGAAGTATCATGATGGAATAGGTAGACGTTTACAGGCAAACTGGAACAAGTCTTAAGAAACAAACATTTATAGATCAGGAAGAAGAAGAAGGAGAGAGTGGCCATTTTGGTGATAGGAAGACAGTTATCAGAGCTAAGTAAGGTAGCAAATAATTCAGCTACTATTCAGAGGAAAGTAAGATGTAGAAACTGTTCCCAAGCTGAACTGGAGTCTCACAATTCCAGAAGCAAAGTGAAGGTGTCCTGAGAAATGGTAGGACCCCATATGGAATCAGAGGAAAGACAGTGGATAAAGAACATCCAGTATAGAATGGCAGAAGAGTGGAGGAGGTGCAGGAGAGAAAAAAGTTTTTCAGAGTGTTGGTAACTTAAAGGGCTAGTGTTGGGATTGTCTTGAAAAGAAGAAAGAGAGAGGAGGTGACAAGTTTAAACCTAGTGAAGTTTAATTCCTGCTATAACATTTTTAGCACTATTAAAGGACATGACTTGCATTCAGAGGTAGCTTTTTAGTTATGTTTAACCTGGATGTGGCAGGTCTTTCAGAGCCCAAAGAACTAGGGAGGAATTGAAAACTGTTGTGATATTCCACTTTAACCAGATCCAATACCTGTGTGGTTTGCTGATGTGGAGGCTTGGGGGGTTGGTAGTATTTAACCTAACTGAGATATGATATTCCTGTCTTGATGCTCAAGTAGAGCTGAGTTGAAAAGCTGGACTACAATTTCAGCATCTCTGCACTGCATATCCAGAGACCAGACAGTGTGTACCTGAATGAAATAGACTGTTTATTGTGGGGAATAGCTATTCAAATTACACCTACATAGAGTACGAAAACAGTCTCTTAGGGAGTTGTGTTACTACTTGAATATTAAGAGGTCTTGCATGGAAAAGTCCAGAAATAATACTGAAATGAAAAGGACTTTGGTATGGGTGATTATGTGCTAGTTGATGGAGGATATGGCTCTGCAAACTGCTGTATAGGCAGTGATGAAGATCACCCAGTCATTTAAGATAAATGTCCACCAAATATAACATTCCATTCATCAAGCTTTTCAGGATTTCTTCAAACAGTGACATAGATGAGAATTTAAAATATAGACAGAAGCTAAATACAGTGTGGTATGATTTTTTTTCCTCCAAAATGTATAATGAATCAAGACCCACTGGGGCTACTGTGATTTGCAGAGTGATCAGACTTCTAAAAACTTCTCACTAGGAGAAGAACAGCCCTGTCCTATCATCATAAAGAGTTGTAGTTGTTTTAAAGCTGGAATTAGTGGACCTTCTTTAAGCCGAAACTCTGATATGGAAAAATATCAGGGTCATGCAATTTTAAACAGACTTCAAAATGATTTTATTAGACAGTTTACAGTAGTGGGGTTATCAACTTTCAGATTCCTTCTGAAGACTCTAAGTGTAATGGGGGAGAGAAATGTACTATGAAAATGCAGCACTGTAAAAACAGAATCGGTAATGTAAGGGAATTACTTTGAGAAAATAGGACAGATTAGACTGGACATATAAGAAGGAAGAAATCCTCTTTGGGAGGCACCTGAGTTGGTTGTGCAGTTTGATTTTCTCTGCTGAATATAAATTAAAATCTGAGTGTTGGAGGGCGGGCTTGTCATTGGGGCTGAGAAAGACAATGGATTTGGTTTAATAAAACCAGACCTAAGATTATTTTTCAATCAGGGCTAGAATTAAAGAAACAAGTGTGTGGTTTGAGAAGGAATATGAAAGGTGAAGGAAAAAGCTTATGTCAAGCATGAATAGTTAAAGTGTTTGGTGACATGGTGAAAATGAGTTTTAAAGGATTTTGAATACCTGCTGCAAGGAGAAGGAGCATATGGAGGGAAGAGAGGCTCAAGCATTTAGGGAATGTATTATATGCATAAAGTGAGAGATAAACCTGAGTAGCAGGGATAGTGTTGGAAGTGGTGGGCCCACACCCAGGACTAAGTAAAGTCCAGCATTAAGTTGTCTGAGGAATGTAAATAAATTCAAAGGATAAAAGAGGACATGTTAGTACCATCTTAGAAAAAGTATCAGCTCAGAACAAGTGGCAATATTAAATGTGCAACTCTGCAAAAGCTTCAAGCAGTGCAGAAGGGTCACATCAGGAGCAGTAGGGCATGCTTGCTAATGTAGCACTAAATGCTTTTTAAAAATGTAAAAGTGAGGCAGGCTTAATTATGATCTAAATACTTTGTAAAAATGCAAAATCACTTATTTAGTCCTTGC